>NC_053116.1:25783136-26383136 GCF_010015445.1 Perca fluviatilis | reverse complement strand
TCATTCTCAAACCTATTCTAAAAAACGTTTACATATGATTTTGAAAGATGTATGAAAAGTCAGTGTCTGATATCTCAGAACCCATCATCGTAAGTGCTGCTCGTTCTGCTCTGTCTAAAAGTTGTGGTCCGGACAGATCTTCTGCACCAGCCTGTAATCGGTGCCGGTGAAGGCGATGAAGATGCATATAACCTTAAAGGGCTTGGCGCAGATCCAGGCAGCCTGGGACTGGGTGTTTTCTGAGTAGCAGGTCTGCCCTGGGTCGTACATGCAGGGCTTAGTCTTCTTGGACCGGTTGGTTCTCTGGTATTCAATCCGGCAGTTGAGTTCATTAACCATCACCATGTCCTGCTGCTGCTGCTTCTGCTGGTCTGGAGGAGTAAAGCTGGTGGACTGAGGCGGGCTCTGGAACTGGGACGGCAGATCCGGAACCAGGACTGAGTTTTTGGTGTGAACGCTCTGAGCTGTCAGATCCAAAACCTCCCATCCTACAGCTTTGGAGGGCGGGATGATGCTGACGGATATGTTCCCCAGGCGGGATGAGTTGTGGCGGAAATAGACGCTGAACGTGCCGTTGATGTGGTCCACGATTTTCCCCGTCACCAGGAGGCTGAACTTCACAGTTTTTACATTAAAGTAAAAATCACCCCAGCCCAGGATCTTCTTGGCCTTTGGGGATGTTTTAAGAGAAGGTTTGGATTTAGGAGGAGGGCGGTACAAATACTGATCCAGGGCTTGGGAGACGTTCTGAGGCCAACCGTACGGGCCGAGAGAGCCGTAAGCAGGTGTTTTTTGTTTGGTGGAGATGACCTGTAAGTCTTTGAAGATATGTTTAACTTTCAAAGCAGCTCCCACAGTGTCTCCTGTTTCTCCTTCCTCCTCTCTCCATTGTTGGCTCCGAAAATCTAAGGGCCTGGCTGTTTCTTGGACCTGTGGAGAACAAAACCTAAAATTAAGGAAAGCTAAACATTTGAAGAGTTCTTTCTTGTAATCTATTGGGTAAATTCACTCGAAATCACTCAAAAGCCCATTTTTTCACTCACCTTTATTCCATTGTAGAATGGAACCAACCATGCAGATAGTTTTTTTTCTTTCTCTTAAAGTTAGGAGATATCTGTTTCTGCCAATGGAGGTGAAGAGAATTTTGTTCGTGGTGCCAGTTTGTGGAACTACCTTCTATCAAAAAAAACAGTCCCTATTAAAAAATAATATACTGAAAGTGTGTTCTGTGGTTTATCCAAAGTAACGGCAGGAACACTGATTTTCTATGCTGTTAACACCACAAATGAAATCCCACTCACCTCTATTTGGATGCTGCTATCTCACGGACAGATACCTGGAAACCTAAAAAGTCGAAAGTAAAACCCAACCTTTTTGCTTAGCCAGTAGATTTAAGTTAGTTTGTTTTTTTAATAATCCTTGTTGCTTTCATTTGGGTGAACCAACACTTGCACAATAAAAAGGAACAAATCGTCACTGCAGAGTTCAATCACTATGACAGGATTTGTTTTGTGTAGGATGCCCTGTAGAAGGTGACCAAAGATGAGAGAGAAGAAAGAGGCCTCTGGACCACCACAATGACCGCAAATGAAGGACAGTTTCACTGTAGCTACATCACAAGGTAGCAGATAATCAATTAAAATAATTACGCTTTGATATCCTTTGAATGAGAGCATCTCAAAATTCAATCAATAGCTCATTCGCTTTAGGCAAGGACTCCAGTAACACACACAGTCACATTCATGTTTCCATTACCACATTTTAATTTGGCTTTCCTCCCTCACGCTCTCTCTCGCGCCCTTGTTTAAACTCTCAATCATCTTTTCAATGCAACCTTGATGATGATCAATATGTTTGAGAGAGAGGGGGTGGGGGGGGACATGGCCAACACACAGGTCACTGTGTAAGAGATATTATGTGTGAAGGGGCTTTAAGTCTGCAAACTTTGAACAGCATCTTTTTTATACTGAGCTCCCCCTGTGCCGAACAGCTGTCTCAAAAATCCCTCTTCCTCATTTTCACCTGTCATCCTCATCTTCCCCTTAAATATCCCAGTTCTTACATTGATTTGGATTACATGAAACAAGGAATTAAGCTTTCATCTGGAATCATATAATAACCTTGTCAGGTATAACATTTTAATGAATAGCAGGTGATGTTTTATATACTCTATCTCCTACATATTTTCCTCCGTCACTGTCCCTCATATTTTTGTAGCAGTCGTAGGCAGAGTATTTTATTTTTGTCATTGCGGTACCAGTAATAGTTGGGTTTGAATAGCTCACACAAAGCACAATACATCAGTAAAATACAGAACATGGTTGACTCCACCTGACTGTCCCGAACATTTCATAAAAAATATAAAAGAACTGAGACTGTGAAAATGAAGTGCATGTTCAGATTAATGAAGCAGCTTTACTTTATTATAAGCCACGCAGCCAACTGCTGTAGTGTCTATTAAAATGCCAAATAAATGCAGTCATTAATGAGGCTGTTTATGTAACTGTTATTTCTGAGATTGACAAGCAGAAGGGCTGTGATATATGTGCAGACAAAATCAAAATCATCATCGTAATAGCAATGTTAACAAAAATCGCTGAGTTGGTGTAAAAGAGTGTAAAAACTAATGACACGTCAGGTGAATCCAAGTGTGAAGACTTTATTTTCTCGCATTAAACACTTCCCTTTTGAAGTGGAAGTGTGGATGCAGTGTGGGAGACAACTCAAAGTTTGTTATGTATTTAGAGAACTGAGACATAAGTTGGGCAAAAAGTTTTGTGCACTTGTTGTTTAGCACTTGATTTTTATTTTCATCATAATGTGTTGAAGGCAGATGGAGGTTTAGAGTTATTCTCTTCCAGATTTCTAAAAAACAGCTTCCAGGATATCATTATTTCTCACCAACAAGTGGGATTCACATCACCCCTAACCACCCCAGGACTGTGTGCCAATCTGTCTTCTCCTGTAACAATGAGCTCCGGCTGTGCCTATTGCTAGAAGCCCAAATCTCCAGCTATATGCTGTTCTCACCTACCCTAATTGGAGCCCACTGTGTGACAGCCGTGTCATTGGCTCTGTGTCAAGATGCCAGCACAGTGACTGCAAGTCAGCAACAGCGGTGGAGTGGATGAACACTTGTGCAAAAGCACCTGCAGAGGCACAAAAACTGAGAAACTTGACAGCAGTAATTGCGTTAATGGCAGAGAGAAAATGTTTGCCATTGGCTAAAAAGATCCTTAATGTGTCTGTTTTTCACGGCTAAACAAAAAAAACGAAGTGACAGTGTTTCTTAAGCCCTAGGGTTATAAAACCTTTTCCAACTGACAAAGGCTGCACAATCATTTAGTTCAACTAATAAAGCGCATTAGGTTGCTTTGAGGTTTTCACCAGAAAACTTCAATGTTAAAGTGCTCATATTATGCTTTTTGGCGTTTTCCCTTTCCTTTATTGTGTTATATATCTTTTTTGTGCATGTTATAGGTTAACAAAGTGAAAAAGCCCAAAGGCCACCCTAAAGGGACTTACCATCTCCAACAGAAAACACTGTTCACTGCTCCAAACTGCTCTATTGTAGTCCAGCCTTTTAACGTGCGTCACTTTGTAACACACGTTATAATGCTCGCCTAGCTGCTAGCATGGCATGCCCTCATGCTCTGCAACTGACTAGCTAGCAGTATTTACTGCGCATGTGCGACTCCCAACCAAGATGCAACAGAAGTGAGATGTCTCACTCTGTAGCTAAAACAGAGATCTCAACACAGGGTGAAAAGAAGAGCTGCAGCAATGTGCAGTACAACAAAAATATGGTGTTTTCTGAAAATTAAACCACATAAACCTATTCTGGTACGACCTCTAAATACAATTATGAACCTGAAAATAAGCATAATATGAGCACTTTAAAGGTACTGATGCTGCAGTTGGCTGCTTATGCAGCAAAGTTAAGAAAGTTTTAGACAGGAGAGCTGTTTAAATTACAATTATGCCTGAAAGAGAATTATAGACCATGAGACTTGAACAAATTAAAAATTTGAGGATGGAACAGACCCATTTTGGCTGAACTTCACCATCTAATAGAAGAGTCAACTTTGATCAAGTCTCACATCAAGAGATACAAGTCTTCAATTCTGAAACTGCATATATAAAAACAAATAATTTGTTAAATAAAACAGCATGCCACAATATTTTCAATGGAACATTTTCAAGATTTGAAAGTCTTGAAAATGGTCTACAACTTAAATAACCTGGAGCATATTCCTCTGCAACCAATGTTACCATGTCAACTTGCTGATTTTATATGATTTTTATTTAGAGCTGTACACAAAAATCTTTCTCTGTTCTCAACAGAACAGTTTCAAATATTTTAGAAAATATGAATGCTAATGGATTATTAATGGCTTATCTTTCTCATACACAGAACCAACACATACTCAACAAAACACTCTTAACAGTTGAAACAAAAAAGACCACTGCTTGATTGTGCAACAATGCTGCAATGAACATTGGCAGACCAACATGAGGGAATTTGAAATGAACCACAAACTAGCAGTACATAGTAGTACCTCTGCAGAAAAAGAAGACTTCAGAGTGCCACTACAACAACACCATGCATTAATAATTAGCAACACAACCTCAGGAGCAGAGCAAAAAGCGGCTGTTCGCTGATCTATACTCACCGCTGAAGGGAGAAGCCACAGACAGGTGATGGCAAAGTTCAAACACAGTGCTCTCATTTTGCAGCAATGTTTCTCCATGCAGAGGCTGAGTGTCTTGGAGGCAATCTGCCCGGCTGAATAAGTGGTAATTTACTGAGTTAAATCTTACACTCACTTCAAAAGTAGAGAAGACATTACGCAGTGAGAGAGACTCAAAAATCCCCAAGATCTGGAGTGAATCCTCGGCTCTGTGCCCCCCCCCACCACCCTCTCTCTCTCTCTCTCTCTCTCTCTCTCTCTCTCTTTTCTTCCTCTCTCTCCACCTCACACACAACAACACACACACACACACACACACACACACACACACACACACACACACACACACACACACACACACACACACACACACACACACACACACACACACACACACACACACACACACACCTGGCCGGCCCTTATTATGACTCATCAACCCGGGGAAAGGCGCTCTCAGGCGGGCACAGTTTGACAGCCCTCCCCGCTGTCCCTGCATACTGTAGCCACGGGGAGGCTGACAAAATGACAAGGGCTCTCTCCGGGAAATGTAAAAATCACTGACATGTCTGGTGAGATTATGCCACTGCCTCAGCCTATCAGTGGAATTTCAAGCCAACAAATACTGCAAGTAGCCTAGATCAACCAACCAGACAAGTTATCTTAAATAAAGAATGAGATCAGAAACCCGTTACGTTTCATGCTCCCCCCGTGTTCAAGTAACCAACATTTTAAGCTAGCTAGCAGCTTATTAGGCTATGCTTCATGTGTAATAATTGACGATTGTGAGTGTTTTCACATTGTACCACGATTTTAAATACACTGATGAAATAATCTATCCTGTCTATAAGGAAATAATTTAAATGTATTATCAAATTGATTTTTAACTGGCCAATCTTGAATGACAACCATATCCGGAAATGATGCATGTTGTCTCCACAGAGTACAGCGCCATCTAATGGAAGCATACTGGACTGAATTTAATAAGTTAATTTTCTCAGACTGGACCAATACAATGTTCCTGCAGTACCGGAGGCTGCATTTTCAAGACCGCCTTTCTAGGATAGCATTTCCAGAACCCTAGTTTTTCGCCACCTACTGACAGGAGGCTGCATTTTCTGGACCGTATTTCTAGGACTCTTGTTCTTTACTACAGCGCCGCCTATCGAATTAGAAGACCACAAACGTTTTAAAGGTTGATTCCACCCAAATACTACTTTCTGTCCAAGTACTTAGTAGCTCATTAACAGATAAAATAAAGATGGAGATTATTATTTGGAAACAATAATAAACAATAACAATATATTAAACAACACCTCCCCACCCGAACAAAGGAAAGAAAAAGAAGAAGCAAACAAGTCTAAAAGATTCAAATATTGTGTTTCTGTTTGTGCTGATGACCAGTGAGCATGGATGACACAAACAGTGGAGGATGACGGTTCTCAATGATCCCTGCTAGAAAGAGAGAGAGAAATGCAAGAAAACCAAATAGAAATTACACGTTATTGACATTTGACTTTTCCTGACCCTTCAATATGGAAACCCAAAATTGTGAAGTACCAATTGAATAGTCTTCCTTCTTTCCTCAATTCAATTAATTCCTCTAACGTTACTAATTTCCTCCACTTCACTGAAATAGACAACACAATCACTGATGGGTTATTAGAAATATTGGTAACACTTAAGATGCATTCAATAACATTACAACTTCCTAATTAGGTTATTAACTAATATTAGTAAAATAGTTGATAAAGATTTCATGACATTGTGTAAAAAAAAAAAAAGAACACGGTTTCATTAAACAAATACGTTAGGCTAACAGTTAGCAAGCTATCATAAACTAACATTAACAGATTATTGTTTGTAGGGCCTTTAAGACTAGCTATCAAAGTAAACGTTAGTTAACTTACTCACACTTTGGCTAGTTAGCTAACTTTAACTTTGTTGTCCAATTCAAGACTTGTAACGTTAGCTTTGAACAAATAAAAATAGCATTATTCACAATCAGTAGGCTACTCACACTCTGCTTGTCGTGTTGGTCGTCCATCTTGCGATAGAAATCGTTAATATAATAGCTACATCCATGGTAGAAATGCGGTCCTGACGATTTGGTCACCAACTCCAGTAGTCGCGAAAAAAGATGGTCCTAGAAACGCGATCCTAGGATTGCGGTCCAGCCTCTGGTATTGCAGCTTTGTGCTACTCAAAATTTCCATGGAAAGGAACACTAAGAGGTTTAACAATTTTTTTGATGCCCTGCTTATTGCGGGGTTTCTAATAAATGTGAACATTCAGAGAAAAGTGTGTTATGCAGCTGTATGGTATCCTAGAAATCTAGACGCACCCTAGCGGCAGTAAATGTAATTTGATGTGGGCCTGGCTAGGTTAATGTAGGCTAATGATCATTCATCAGTCAGGCAAATCTTTATATACTGTCTATGGGCAAATCCATACTGAAATATAATTGTATTTGTCCTGTATTTGTACACACACACACACACACACACACACACACACACACACACACACACACACACACACACACACACACACACACACACACACACACACACACACACACACACACACACACACACATATATATTGAGATCTCCACTGTTGAGCAAAATTGAAATTTTTAGCATATTAAACACTTAATTTTGCTGCATTCTGGTGAATTTTTCTGCAACAATTTGTGCCTTTTCTGCATCAAATGATGTATATATACTATATCAAATGTCTTTATTATGTAAATTACGCCTATGATTTGAATACACTTACCCAGACCATAGACTGTTAATATGACCCAACCAGTAACCGTTGACATGACTGTAGGTCTGTGACAGGGATCCGAGTTGAGCAGCTGAATTTCACCAAGCCACCTGTGAGGGGCAGCAACACTCCAGCGGCGCAAAATCTGCAGGAAACCGCTCAATATCCGGCCCTATCGGGCTGCTAGAGTTAGTTTTTTATCGTTCATGGATTTATTATCTACAACACTGACAGCCAAGTGGCGTCGAGCCCCTTCATCCAGTGTAGGCTACGACGAGGAGGAGGATGATATGCTTAATGGAATTAACAAATGGACGGGTTTAAGTAGACAGAAGAAGAGCATGTCGACCCTCTGAGATAGCCTACGTCCTCGTTTAAAATCGTGTTACCCTGTAAACTGCTGTGCAACAAATGCAAAGGAGTTGTGAACAGAGGCGAGGATTTAGGACATCTAACCACCAGAGTGTGCAACACATGCAAAAGAGTTGTGAATAGAGGCAAGGATTTAGGACATCTAACCACCTACTATGCACAACCAAATGCATTACAGACATTGCAATGTGGCAGGCATTTGTTGCACTTGTAAGAGCAGATCAGCCAACTCCTGTCCCTCCTGCCTTACTGCACTTGTTTCCACAAAGTTTCCAATCTTAAACCCTTGATCGACAAAATCAGCCAATAACCCAGACAATCACTGAAAGTGTGGGTGAAATTATTAGCATGGATCTTTTGCTGTATCATTTGGGGGAAAACAAAGGCTTCTGTAAACTCTTTTTAAATCTGTAAAAAGTTGTGCCCCCCTTACACACTTCCCAGAGGCATTCAGCAACAAAAGTGTACAGCAATTTCACCAAAGAGTAAGTCCTTACTATACTGGTCAGTAAAGGTAGCACTGACAAGTGTCTACTCTGAGAGGCTCTGGAGCTATGAGCTCTTGTGCCACAGCTGGTTTTCAACAAGTGCAATTTTGTGAAATTTCATTAACAGTCTTTTGTTGTGTGCTCTCTTGTCATAAAGATGGGCTACTCTTGTCTTATATTCTTCTCTGTTTGACATGTTCAAACCTTGAAACTGACACGAGTAAGGCAAAAATGTATGAGTAAAGCTGGATTTGTAGTCTTTAGTTTCCTTTTAGATGAAAGTTACTGTATTTTACACTCACCACTATGTAGCATATATATATTTTGGTAATCAAGTTGCAATAAAAAATAGTGAAGATTGTATGTTGTTGTTTTCTGTATTGTTCCTGGATTTTCTTTGAATCCTTAGCTGTCATTAAATTTGGGGAACATTGAGGGAGGAAGCAGATGTCAACGAGAGTATGGAGGAAAGATATACAGTAGGCTATTTTGATGCATTTTATTTAGAAACATATTTGCTGCTGGGTCACATGATTTTTTTCTGCCCAGAGTTGATAATCCCACTCCAACTTCAAACTCAATTTTAACTGGATTGCAGTTGCCAGTTTTAACATAAATACAGGATATGATGTGAGTTAAAACGCCATTGTAAGCTATGGATAACTTTAGCAGCAACAGTAACAAGTGCTACTAACTACAGCACATCAAGAGAGGCCCCTCTGATCTCTCTTCTTTTGTTTTTGAATACCATATTGCCTTTTTGGAAACATGTTAAAGGAAGTTTCACATTAGGTTTTTAAGTGCACTTCAGGTTTCATTTTTGAAACATTTAAACTTCGGGCAATTCAAGCTAATTTTATTAGCAGCAAACAGTGCAAACATTTGAGACCATTCTGAGCAGTATTTCTGTTTTTATACACAATTTGTTTTCATATAGCCTTTCTTCAGTTTATCAGGTTAACGTGAAATTTTGTACAAGCCCAATCTAGGAAATTGTCTTTGCACTGTTCACTCTTTTTGTTAACATAATGTACATGTTGAAATGGATTTGGACCCTAGAGTATTTATAAGTAACTATAAAGGACGTAGAGAGCCTTGAAAATGGCAGCAAACAAGTCTTTAGATATTTTATTAGACAATATTAACTATCATTACAATACTTATATAATAATATTTTTAAAACAGATAAATTATAACCAAACAAAATGTTTGAATCGGATCATACCTAAATGAGCAGTGGAATTGGTTCATTAGCCTGAAAGTACAATGAAGGGTACTCAGAGGTTTTGTTATGGCCAAACTTAAATAATCTGCTGTGAGATGTAACATGAACTCTCTTTGTCCGCTTTGTCAAATTGATTTAGAAATATATAATTGAATCTTATATCAAGCCTTTGTTAATTATCTGACTTCATATCAATAATGCATTCATTTATGACCTCTTTCAAGCTCTCCAGGTTGTATCAATGGATCTCCTTTATGCTAGCTATAATCGCTGTAGTAACTTAAAGGATCTGACCTTTGTTTTACCATGCTAGTCACGACAAAGCCAATACATCACCTGATTGCCTCTTACAAATATTTTAATGTACGTATGCAGGGTTCCAAATTGGCACCGTTTACCAGCCAAATGCTGGTGAAATATGCAAGTGGCTGGTAGATTTGCTTCACTCACCAGCCAAAAAACCCAATTGTAATCTGAGTGGCTGGTAATATTTGAACATTCATTAGCCATTTGGCTGGTAGACGAAAAAGTTACTTTTGAAGCCTGTACGTATGAATCATTATTCTCTCCTTTCTCATGCTTCACTTTGTGTCAAAGTCACAGATACATCACAGGAAATACATTTCTGCTGTGACAGACACAAAAAGAGCTCATTTTGATATCTTGTTTTGGGTAACAAATATAGAAAAGATCAGGAGGATCTTCTGAACAGTGATGTCTCCAATCTTTGCTACTGTTTAAAGTGTGTTGCAGGCTCTTTCATTGCATGTCGTGCTTTTTATGTCACAGTGATCTCCTCCAGCAGATCAGCAGGGAAGTAGCCCAGCTTGCGTCCAGTGCTGACCTTCAAGTAGCCGCCTTTCTCGTCTCCTTTCTTCACCACAATCTGAAAACACAGAGTGACAACAGCAGATGAATTGATTCACCATGCACCAACTGTACTGTATGTGTTGATACTACAACCGTTGTAACAGTTATTTTGTCAGTAAAACATTAACAAGTTTAGCAAAACACACAAACACACTTAAACACATAAGTGCAGTTACCTGATCTTTTTTCAGTGTGATTTGTCCCATCTCTCTGTTCCCTACGAAGGAACGTAACACCTTAAAAACTCTTTCTGATGCACGCACTTTTATGAGGTAGTTGGTGGGGAAGTAGCCCGACTTGTCCCCCATCTTTCCCTGAAATAGAGAATGAACAGACTTTGAGTTCATTCTCTACAGAAAAGGAGAACGAAAAAAGGGACACGACTGAAACTGGTTTACCGTAAAACTGAAACAGCACATTTAAAGGGTTTAACCCTTGTGTAGTCCTCCTGGGTCAAAATTAACACTTTTATTTTGATGCTTTTTTCACGTTTTGCTTGCTTATTTCAACATTTTTGGCACTATTTTTTTTTTCCATTACCACCAGTATCTTCACCACTAGAACTAACTCATTTACACTAGTTTTACACTTATTTTTTTCATTTATATGAAATGATACCTAATTTTTGTGTAAGAAAAAAGCAGCAATGATGAATGATTTGGACTAATGGTTAAGATCAGAGGAATGAAGGTAATGGATAATCACAGTTATGTCAAAGTTTGAATAAAACACTCACAATTCAATAAATGTAGAGATCTGATCCTTAATTTCACTTGTGAAGAGGGTTGTATGTAACCATCCATGTTATTTCTGGGCAATTCGGTTGAAAGAAACCCAAATTTCTGATATAGAAACTTTGAAAAGTCAAATTTGACCCGAGGAAAAAAGGAGGGTTAAATGAAATCTCTTCTCTGCTTCTCCTCATAGTCGTCAGATTCATCTACCAAACCTTACAGAGCTGGCTCAGGTTTGCCTCAGACCAGGTCTTAGTTATGCTGTTATAGTTGTAGACTGCCGGGGGACTTCCTTTGACACACTGAGCTCCTCTCTCCCCTTTCATTCCATCTATACACTCATGCCCCAGAGATGCTTGTTACTAACTTAGCTCTGGGGAGCTTATTCCCCGGTGTCCTTATGTTTCTCGCCTCACAGTTTTCCTTGGATTAGTATGGCACCTAAATCATGGTTGCAGCTTCTGCCGTGGTCCTGCTCGGCACACTGCAGTGCCCTGCTACACCACAAACTACTACAACTACTATTTCTAGTCATAGTCATCGTACCCCCAACCGGCACCGGCAGACAACCGCCCACCAAGAGCCTGGGTCTGTCCGAGTTTTCTCTAAAATGAAGTTTTTCCTCGCCACTGTTGCACTAAATGCTTGCTCTTGGGGGAATTATTGGAATTGGAGTTGGGTCTCTGTAAATTATAGAGTGTGGTCTAGACCTACTCTATCTGTAAAGTGTCTTGAGATAACTCTTGTTATGATTTGATACTATAATAAAACTAAATTGAAGTAAAAGAACTCACCCTCCACCACTCTTCATTGGAGTCATCGAGTACTGTGATACGATCACCAGGGCTAATACACACACACACACACACACACACACACACACACACACACACACACACACACACACACATGCACGCATAATAAAAATAAATATCTTTTAACAATTACATTTGGATATAAAAAGTGTAGAGTAGTGAACATTGAGTTAGGTTTAATTGAATAAAAAATGCTTTATACTGCACGTAGTATGGCTTCTGCATGTTGAGAAATATTTGCATCTTTCAAACGTACTGGAAGTCAAGATCGTCTTTCTCTATGGCCTTGAAGCGGTAGAGAGCCAGGTAATAGTGGGTCTGGGAGAATGTACCTTTACTCTGTTGACAAAACAGCATAGATGCTACTGCATATGACAACTGACGTATAACAAACACATATTACAACTGGTGGATAGAAGCAATACTTTTAGTAGCTGCTTGAGAGTACAACTGAACATTTTTTCTTACTTTGTCATCTGCTTTGTCTCCTCCTTTCTCCTTCTTATCATCAGGCTTCCCTGTAGGAACATCAGAGTAATCAACACATTTCTTGCTTATGTTTTATATCAACTTATGTTATCTTCACTATTTTGGGTACGTAACATCCTTGTTGAATTTGGGACTTTCTTATGTTTTTTTTGCACTTTAAAGAAAATACATTTTGTGAAGTTTTTAAAATGTTTATGAATTCCATGGAAAATGTGCAAACGTTGTTATTCCTATAACCGCAACTAGCATAATCAGAGAACTTCTAACGATCATAATATTTTCTTTGTACCTTCTCCTCCCTCCTCGTTCTCTTTGGGCCGTTGGTTCTCCTCTTCTTCTTCCTCCATCATCACCATCAGCTAGGGGGAAGACATTGTTAATCAGATATGATTATGACAAATGTCATATTTTATATTCTTTCTAAACAATATATTTGCTGTAATACCGTTATGGTATGGTATTCATGCTTCACCAATTTCCTCTACTGGTGTAAGGCAAATTTAATGAATGACTTAAAAACATTATCTGAGGATTTTAGGCTTTGCTGTTTGATAACAACTTTATTGTACACTCACATTTTTCTTGTCATTTTCATTCTTTTTGCGCTCCTTATTTGCCATGATGACACCAACACGCAGGGTGTCAAAGACTGGGTCGTTCCGGTTCGGGTTGTCTGGTTACAGACAGAGTAGTTAGCCAGAAAATTAAATTATAGTACTGCTAATTAGATTATACACTTTATCACAAATAGGCTGTAATCTTTCACGAACAATAAATCTAAAGATAAAAAGGTTAAGAAACCTAGATATACATGAGACATATTGTCATTCAGTGGACTCACTTGGATCTGGTATATCACTGCTGTACAGCGGGGAGCTGTAGGCCCTTCTGAAGCCAGGTGGCTACAGGAAACACATAGAACAAATCAAGTTTCACTATTTCCAGCTACTTTAGTTATGAATATATGACTCACCAAGGCTAAAGTCATGGGAATCTGCATACATTTTAGTGGTCTACTGTACTATTGTCTAGATCAGAGATTTTTCAACAGGGAGTACGGGACCCCTTGGGGGTCCTCAGAGTTGCTGCAGGAGGGCCACCAAATTACTGTTAATATATAAAAACAAAAACATATATATATATATATATATATATTTTTATATTTATATATATATATATATATATATATTTTAAAGATACATCTTTTTTTAAATCTACACAACATTGATGAGAGGCTTACTAGCCTATAGGTAGATAGCCATAACATAGCCATAAGGTAGCCATCCACAAATACAGTTAAGCTTAAGGATTCACTCTGCCACATGTTAACATTAAAACATGATGTATAAATATATGAATATTTTAACAATTATTATTTAAATAGCTTAGTATCGTATGCACCATAAAAAGGTTTGTGTAAAGGCTTTAGGCCACATTACACGTTGTTGTAGGCCCAGTTTAATTTGCATCTCAATTTTATACAATAGAAATGGTAAGGGGTCCCTGCTCCATCTCTTTATCAGCTGAAGGGGCCATGGCCTAAAAAATGTTGAAGACCCCTGGTCTGGATACAGTACATTGTTGTTTTATATAGAACATGAAAGCAGAAGGACCAGGACTCACAATTTTGCCAAAGCACTTCTGGAACTCAACATAGGACTGACATGAGTGGTGGATGTTGGTCTTGCAGTTTTTACACCTCAGAGCAAACTTGTTGTTCACTGAAAAATGAACAGCAACCGAAATTTAAAATGATATGTAGAAAACATGTATACTATATATACACAATGTATATATACATACACACACATAACACATAAGAAAGTATGATTTCAAATACATACAGACTATCATGCGAGCGCAGACGTCACAGAACTTGGGTTTTTTGCAGTAGTGGTCCTTGAACTTGTGGGGTTTGTCGTTGATTCGGACAACAGGAGGAGGAGGTTCTGGTTCCTTCTCCTCCACCTCCACCTCCTCATCATATATGAAATAGACCTTGACACACAAAGGACATATCTCAGTCATTTAATAAACACAATACAAGGGCAAAGTGTTTATGATTCCAGGGAAGCATTGCCTGCAAGGGGAAAGAATTTGATTAGAACTGGACAGTGATTAAGAGTCAACGTTGTCTTGCTCGTGTGTGTCGCCCACTTTCTTCATTTGATATCCCTGTTGTATAAAATCATGATGCATATTTAGCATTGTGTAGAGTTTTCTTCTAGAAAAATGGTTGGTTTAAAAAAAATTTACCCACAAAAACAAATGACCAGTCCAGAGTCAGTATTATTTCTGTGTAAAAGTCTGTTCTGAAGAGGACTGCCATTGAATTGTGCATCTTTTTTTAAAGTGACTTCTATTGGATTTAACCATAACCGTGGTGAAGTATTCTAAGGATGTGCACTCAAACTCACAGTCACTTATGTTATGTGATATTTAACAAGATTTGCTTCATCTTTTACTTTTTTGTGTCTTCTAACAGTAGTCGTCCCTCACAGATCAGCCAGCAGCATTACTTTATCCCACAGGGAATAAAAGACAGAAACACTTAAGCCAAGGCTCATATTTTTCCAGTGGACGCTGCACTGCGTTCCTGTTGCAGCTGGTGACTATTTTAAACCAACCCGGGAATGGTACTGCTAACAGTGGGGGGTTGACATGGTCCTGTCACTCACTGTGTCTCCGTCCTCTCTAACTACGTTGTCAGGAGCTGGAGGGTTGTCATGGAAATCCACAGAGTTTTTGTCTTCCTCCCTGACACACACACACACACACACACACACACACACAAAGAAAAAAATACGAAGCCATGAGCCATCAAATCATGAATGCTGCTACATTCATTACCTTCATGTGAAAAGTTTGTCTCTCGACGTGTTAACTTTTTTTCTCGGTTTTTAAACATGTAACACTTAAACAGGACATGTGAACATAAAAATTGCCAAAGATGGGGTTAGAAGGTTTTCATAGTACAATCTCATAGAGTGACCTAATGTAACCGACATGCTTTGTGCCGATATCAAATTGCCATTCCACCTCAAAATAGTTGAGTGTTATTTATTATTATTTCTGGCACATTTTCTCAAATGAACATGGAGCTTCTTTATCATTATTGTTTAGGAGGGGTTTGTGCTGCATGCGTGTTTTTGTGGTGAAGAGGTGCAGGCAGGTAAAGTAGAGCAAGCAATATATTCGTATTGTAGAGGTAATTGGACTGATTTCAGGAAATACTTACTGGTCCATGATGTTTGGTGGATGTCAGTACTGCCCCACCTACAAAGATAAATACATATCTATTACTTTTTTTCTAAAGCAAATAATTGTGAAGAGTTTTGCAAAAAGTAATGCAGATTAATGATAGGAATACATGGCTAAAGATGATCTTATCTTAGATGTTTTTGAAGCAGTTTAAAATGTTTTATTAGGTTGTGTACTCTATTTGCCGTAGTGGGGGGAAAAATGGAAAAATATATTAAAGAACTAAACTTCTGTCTTGTTTCTCTTTAACCTCAAATACAGTGCTTTTTTTAAACTATGTCAACTGTAAGGCATAGTTGGTAAAATCAACACGTACCACAAGCCATATGTGCATATTTAAAATGTTCATAGAGACACAACTGAATGAAGTAAGATTTAATTAGCATTTATAATTGTCATGTATGAATGTTGGCCTTCACATGGCACCCAGTGTTTTATCTTTATCTTGTATCTTCTATAAGAGGATAATGATTTAAAAAAAAATACACAGCGGAATTATACGTGGTGTTTGTTATGTGGAAACTAGATTAGCACAAACAGTTGTTTGAAACACAGCTCACACAGATATACATAAATATATTTCTTCTTCTTTTTTTATAGATATATTCTTGTGTCTGTATTACGTATCACTCGCAGACACACAAACTGTGAGTATACTTGTCTGCTTGACCCAAACTATTCTAGGGTTGTGAAATTCAATCTCATCACAGCTAAATTTGGGTGCCTCTGGCAGTCAGGACAAGAAGAGCAAAATTCTCGAAAGTATGACAGCAGTAAAAATCTGTCTTTGTGATTTGGCAAAACGTTCTTAATACTACATTTAGTCACCTATAGTATTTCACAGCTTTATTTTACTGCATTACTGAAATTAAATTATATACACTGACGTACATGCTTTTGTCGTGCAAATATATTTTGTAATGGGATAACTCAAAACTTCAAACTGAAACATACCTTTTGTCAAAATTCACGCGGCTCAGAGAAGAAATGACAACATTCAGAGTGTGGGTTAATCTGTCTGTGGGCGAGTCCTTTACCTGCTGCCGATGACTGGAGTGGGTCTGAGTCTGACAAACCAGCCGAACAACTTGTCTCCTCACTTCTGGCCCCCTGAATTATGTGTCAACACTCGCACAGTCTGGGCCTTTTCTCTATTCCCTCTGTAGCATCTTTCGGTGTAGCATCTTTCAGTGATTTCCAAAAGGATTTTAGGCTCGGGTGTGATGCATATGTCTGTATACTCACATACTTATCTATGCTTTTGTGTGTGTGTTTGTATGTGTGTTTGTGTGCGTGCTAGGCTGAGCACTCATGTGTCAAGCTGACTGTTTGCAACAGCTGGGGACCTCAGAGTGAGCACCGATGACGAGGGGAAATCAGATACCTTCTCTCCCTCTGTCTTCATGCTGCTCACGGTCCTTGTCCTTTTATCCCTTGGAGACCAAGAACAATACACAAACCTGTGTGTCACCTTTTATTATTAAACATTTTAGCTGAGAGTTCACATCAGTTTTCACAGCAGATAACAGAACAGTTGATTAAGTCACAGGGACCCTGATGGTGGAGGTTTTCAGAGGTGGGTCATGGGGTCTCAAAAACCAAAAATCCCTTCATGTTTGGAGCATGAAAGTGCACCGCAAATGTGTGTTTTGATGGTTCACCTGAAAATAAAAGGTTTGTCCTGGTGGAGGTGCTATAGGTAACATCAGGTCACCAAACTGAGGGCCAGAATAACCATCTTGGGGTAAACTTGAGCTGTGGGCCTCTGACCACCCCCTTTCCCCACTTCCTGTGCAGTGTATATGTATTAGCCTACATTTTGGTAACTTATAAGGCACAGATATATATTTGGAACTAACACCATGCAAGCCTGAAACTGAATAAATAAAGGCTACTTTTTAACTCATAATCTTGAGGGCCCCACTACAAGAGTAATGATTCAGATGTCACCATAAGGCCTTCATCATTTCAGTTTATATTGTGCTTTAATGGTGCATACAGTATTACCAAACTAATTCGTAAATTAATCTAATTACCACACACCATATGGTGAACCTGGAGCCTTTGGGCCCCCTGAGGGTCTGGGGCCCCAGGGCAGTTACCTGCTTTATTAGGTTGCTTATTTCAGTCTTTACTACAATCAGTGTATGCTTTCTGAAATATGTTAATCACAGACAACACCAAACACACAAACAAGGCAATAACTTTACTGCCTTGACAGACATTTCTATAATGCATCACTATAATAAGGTAGTCTATGCATGGAAGAATTATTTAGAGCAAACAGAGAATGAAAGGGCCCTCTGAGCAGCAGTAGGCATATAGAGCCTAATGTGATATGCATTAATACATTGTACACATTGAAATAGGCCTACATTTTTAACTTACATTTAATGTCTGTATCTTGATAAACGATAGCTATGTTATCTGGGCTACAATTCAGCGTAGACAGGTGCTCATTAGTCCATTATTGTGAACTGCAGACATGTATCACGGGCCTATTATTATTCTCATTATCATGTCCTCTATCAAGGAGCTCCGCACTGATGTCTGTCTGGAACACTACAAAGGTCCCGTTGCATGTCGGGTACAATACTCCCTGAGCGCTGAATGCGCATGCCCGACAGAAAACTCCATTATTTTTTTGCTCGGAATCTGTAAGAAAAAAAAAAAAACAGTGGGAAACTGTGAATTTGGGATTACATGGATCGCTATGGTTGTCGGAATACATTTGAATGCTAGACGGTTTAGGAGAGCAGAGACCAAAGCAACGGCTGGATAACTGTGCACCGGGAGCGGGACATCCTTAAGTCTTGTTGGGACACTCCACAATCAAGTAAATTCAGCTAGTTAGCTCTGCTAGCCTAGCTGATAGCGTTAGCCCCGAGATACCAGGCGCAGTAAAATGAAGCGTTATTGCCCTTTGTTTTTAAATCGGAATGGCAGACGTTGCATAAACGCTGAGAGCTGATTGACCGCACCAATACGCGCTTTGAATGATTAAATTGTTCGTTTTACAGTTAATTACTAAAGTATCGGCCGTTTTCAAAACATTATCTGGCTAGTCAGTTAGCTTGACAGCTAACTCTTGATTCTCCCGCGAGCCAGAAAAGCGAGTATCCAAAACTTGGCCAACACAGAGAGCTTGACGCGCAGAGACAGGTTCATAGGTCCTGCTAACGTTACCAATGTTGGCGAACGGCTGTCAATAAGTAAGTGCAATCTGGTGATCAAATTCATGGAGGTTTTCTGCGAAGCAGTATTGCGTCTGGCTCGTTTCTTGTAACCGTAGCTAAGAAGCAAGACTTTTACATCGGATTGTTTTGTGCGCCTGACAGCTGTCACGACAACATAGTACAAAGTAGGGTAGCTTGCTAGCTTAGCTGTTAGCCTAGCTGCTAGCCTGCCGTTATCAGTCGTTTAAGTTGGTGAGAGTGCTGCACACTGCAGATATGTTGACTTAATCTCAACTACGACTTCCATCAAGATTGTATTTCAAGTTATTTTCATGTTGCAAGCACGTTAGCTTGTATGTTGTTTGTTGGAAAGGCAGCTGCTTATATTGTAGCTAAACATCCAGTAAACCACGGGCCTATCCAAACACACCCTCCCACTTCAAAGTAGCCGCAGCTTGCTCTGAAGTTGTATTCTTTTTGAGAGTAATGCATCTCATTTCAGCTATCATTTTTGGAAAATACGCTTGGAACACATTAACTGCAGGAAATGGTTTGTTACATGAATTATTTACCCTGGTTGTCCCTGTCAGATTCCCCATCCACTCTTACCTCCACCCCTTTCCTTTCCGCCCTCTCCATCTCCATCCACGGCCCCTACTCTACTGTAACTCCACATATTCACCTTCAGGAGTTCTCTTCCTTATTCCTGTTTCAGTTGAAGAAGAATCAAGTGTTTTAAAGGCATCAAGTCAGATTTTACTGGCAGTGTGTGTGCTTCTAACCTACCAGCATGTACATTAGACTAAAGAACCTAACCAAAACAAACCTAGCTTCTCAAAAACAAAATTTATGCTAAATGTGCTTCATTTATTCTATTTTATATTCAACAAACTTTCAAGTTAGAAGAGACGGAGTGTTTGGGCACATCAAGTCAGGTCCACACTGGCAGTGTGTGTGCTTCTAACCTACCAGCATGTACATTGGACAGAGGATACCCTAGCCAAAACAGATCCTGGCTTCTCAAAGACAAAGTATGTAAATGCCTTTCATTATTCTATTTTATATTCTTAACCTTACAAAACTTTCCCCTTTTGCCACCACCCATTTGTGATATGTTTGTGTGGGAACACTAATCCTGATTGTTGAACACACACAAATGAGTAATTTTGAGCATGAAGACCTTTTGTATTATTGGGGCCACACAATGAGTAAAATAAATATTGAGCACTTTGACAGACCTTTTTGGGCACATAAAGGACAAAAGTACACTTTCAGTAATTGCTTTAAGCGTGCAATCCGGTAATTAGCCCTTATTTTGTTCTTCACCCACTCCTTCATTCTTTATTTTTCGTCCCTCCATTTCCTTCCATATGTCTATTATTTCACCTTCCTGTATCACTCCTAAGCGTCTACATTCTGTGCTCCTTGTCTCTTCCTTGTTGTGTGTGTGTATTTTCATCTTGCCTCTGTCCCTCCATACAGGTTAAAAACACTTTACCCAAAACTCACCACAGGCTTCCTTTTACTCCTTCTATCTATTCATGTGTGTGTGTCTTACATAGTGACTCACAGTGAGGCACAACAAACCACATACAACTACATGCATGCATTACATTTTAAAGAAATTCAGCTTCGATTGGTAGCCTTTTACTGATTTTTGGAGCCGTTACAAAAAACTCAACTTTACATTTTCAAAAGCTCTTTTAGAAAATATATTTTAATTTGATACTAATATATATTTATAATATTAAATTTATTTTTAATACTACTAATGTTTTAGTGCGTCTTTTAAACAAATTTAACTTCATTTTATAGGATTTTGTGTTGTCCTATTGTACATTCTGCTTTCTTGTGTGCTTATTCTGGCTGCGGCACCGTGTGGGCACTTTTCGCTGTCCAGTAGTGGGGACAAAAGAGGGGGATACCACTACATCCCCCCTCCCTCACTGTGTTGCTCGGTCCCATATCCTTCACCACTACTATTTTATAGTAGTACTGCTTTCCAACTACTACTTTCATTCTAAGCCGCTATCCAGTAGTCCCTACATCCCCTCTCCGTTTTTTTCTATTCCACTCCTTGTTCGGTCTCTGCTACCTATCTCTGTGTGCCCCTCTCCGGCTTTGTCCATGGTCTGGGTCTACCCTCCATTCCACTTACCATTTCTGTGTGTGTGCCTCTGTGCTTGATCCCACGCTCCACTCTCTCTGTGTCTGGTCCTTTATTGCCCCATATTAGGGCTCTTACTTTCCTTCTCTCCTTCATTGTGTCTCCCTTCCTCTTCTGCGCTCGTCGGGCTCTGGTCTTTCTGTCAATGCTCTGTGGTTCTCGTGTGGTCGTTGGATCTGCTGTGTGTGTGGCTGCTGTGTGTGCGTGTGTGTGTGTGTGTGTGTGCGTGTGCTGTGCTGCTCTCTCTCTGCCTGCCTGCCCCTGTGTGTGTGTGTGCTGTGTGTGGTGTGTGTGTTGCTGCTGTGTGCTCTCTCTCTGCCTGCCTGCCTGCCTGTGCTGTGTCTCTGTCTCTCTCTGCCCTGTGTGCTGTCTCCTGCCTGTGTGTCTGTGTCTCTGTGTGTGCCTGGGGGTCTGCTGTGTGTGTGTGTGTGCCTGCCTGCTGTGTGCTGCTGCTGTGTGCGCCCCCTGTGTGTCTCTCTCTGTGTGCCTCTGTGTGGTGTGTGTGTGTGTGTCTCTCTGTGTGTGTGTCTGTGCGTGTCTCTGTGTGCTGTCTGTGTCTGTGTGTCTGTGTGTGTGTGTGTGTGTGGGGGTGTGGTGTGGTGGGGTCTCTGTCTCTTATGTCTCTCTCTGTGTGTGTGTGTGTGGTGTATGTGTGTGTGTGTGTGTGTGTGTGTGTGTGTATGTATGTGTGTGTGTGTGTGTGGTGTATGTATGTGTGTGTGTGTGATTGATGTGTGTGTGTGTATATATAACATATTTTATGTATGTATATGTATATATGTGTGGTGTGGTATATGTATATATATATGTGTATATATATATGTGTGTGTGTATATGTATATATATATGTGTGTGTGTGTGTGTGTGTGTATGTATGTATGTGTATGTATGTATATAATGTGTGTATGTATATGTCACTAAAGTTTGGTCAAGCCAAATAACTGCAGGGTCTTCAAAAAGATTTAAAAGCAGGACATGGAGACGGGGCTGTGACCGCATTCAAATATTTATGGATGCTGATTGTTTGGGAGTTGCATTACATACTGTATGTGTGATTATGCCTGTGCGCGGGTCACAAAGCTTGCTCTCTCTCTCTCTCTCTCTCTCTCTCTCTCTCTCTCTCTCTCTCTCTCTCTCTAATTTAATTTGCTTTATTGGCATGAACAAAGAAAACATGTTGCCAAAGCAGTTTACAGAAAATACATATATAGTACATATCACATATTAAATAAATACAGTAGGTGTCACATATATTCTATACTGCACTGATAGTTATACATCATACTACATTACAAAGCAATTACATAACACAATGTAATACTTAACAGTTTTGTACAATATAATGACTGTACAATCCTAAACCAATGTGTAATGTTGGGATCTTATAGTAACGAGTCCCTCAGGTTGTGGCAGGCAGATACATATTTAGCTGCCAGTGGGGCTGCTGTTCTCTCTCTCTCTCTCTCTCTCTCTCTCTCTCTCTCTCTCTCTCTCTCTGTTCCGTCCATCCCTCCCTGCGCTATGCGGCTATATGTGACGCTTAGCGTCCGGTGTGTTTTCACTGTTAAACCCTACATCTTTCAGTTTCTATACGTAGCCTTCTAGGAGTGCCTGAATTGTTCAAATCTCCATAAGATTTAATTTATGAGATCTTTAGGTATGTTCAGCTTTGCAACTTAGAACTTTGATGGGCTTTGAACATATGTGTTCATATTTTTTCAGTGTGCTTTGAGTTTTCTGTTACAGTTTGTCTCTGTCTTCTGTCTATAGTCCCAGTGGCACTGCCCTATCCTCTCTGGACGAGGTCAAGACCTATCTGTTGACTGATGGCACCTGCAAATGTGGTCTTGAGTGTCCACTCATCATCCATAAGGTAAAGCCGGTCTATAATCTTTCAATTTGTTTGTTTGTCTGTCTACAAAATACACCCATTATAGGGTTTTAAGATTTAGTAACTCTGTGACATTGTAAACATATTTTAACAGCATGGCCATGATCTTTTAATTTCTTCAAACTTTTTGTTCACACACTGAGGATATCAATGCATGCTGTTTTGATATTGATGTCGACAACACGACTTAAACTAGCTTCTAATAACAGACATGTTTGCATAGAGAAAAGGTAATTTGTTATTAATATCTATGACTAACTTTTCACTAACTCCACAACTGTGTGGAATCATGGCTAACCTTTTCATCATAAAAATGTGAGTCTGTAATAAGCAATGATCCTTGTGGGACTATGCCTATTATGAGTGTAAAATACCTAACTAGTTTTGATGAAATGTTATGCAAAGAGTCCTATCTAAATTCTGTCCGATCCTCCTTTATCTGGTATCAGGTTTTCAACTTTACTGTGGGAGTGAAGGTGGAGCAGCACATCCAGCCATTAGGCAAAGCAGAGCAGGACATGACCAAACTGTGTAACCACCGCAGGAAAGTGGTGGCGATGGCTGCTCTGTGTCGGAGTATGCAGGCCTCACAGCTGCCCTTTGCCAACCTTCATCATCCAGGTACATTTTGAAGCACTGAGACATGCTACTCTTCTTCTATCAAACAGTGTGTACAAATATATACATAATACATTAAAGAATCTATTAAAATGGCTTTTCTATACTCATTTCTACAGATTCACTTAATGGATGCTGATCAGCATCATTATTAATTTGTAAGGTTTCTCTAGTTTATGTGTGTTAGATGATAACAAAAAACACCAAATTGCTATATTGATTTGAGTGTGCTGTATGTGCAGTACTCACCTCATGTAAGAGGGCTGCAATTGGACTATGATCTTGCAGGTCCCCCAGGACCCAACACAAATTTACTCTGTGTGTGGGAGCACTTTGTCAGTATAATCGTCATTGTGGGATGAAGTAGAGATGGAATTTAATTTATGAAAGTATGAGAGGCTTTTATTATTGGGCTTAACCACACATGTACTGTAAATACATTGTCCTCCAGTAAACCACATGCTTCCGAAATACAGAATCAGATGTTTCCATTTAGTGTCTCTCCCCATTTCCTTTCTCTTTCTGACGTCTTCCGTTTTACCATTTGGTTTGTGTCTGTTTATATAGGAATCTACATTAGTTATTAGAGAAACTGACATGATCGATGTCCATGTTTAGATAGACTTTTATTGATTTTGCTTAAAGCAGTAGGAACTGAAACGGCTACATTTCTTATTTCCCTGTGGTAAGGGCCCAACAAATGTTTAATAGAAAAACATTTTTATGGTGTGTGTGATCAGAATCACCACAGGAGTGGGCAGGAGTAGGATGTTTTCCAATTACCTCAATCATCAAAATCAAACATCCAAATTCTCCTCCTGAGCACTTGGATATGGCAGAAGTTTAATTTTCAGTATTCAGTTCATAGACTGTATGCAATACTGTGTGTGTGTGTGTGTGTGTGTGTGTGTGTGTGTGTGTGTGTGTGTGTGTGTGTGTGTGTGTGTGTGTGTGTGTGTGTGTGTGTGTGTGTGTGTGTGTGTGTGTGTGTGTGTGTGTGTGTGTGTGTGTGTGTGTTTTTTCAGAGATGAGCAGTGGAGTGGACAGCCGCAATTCAAAGCGAGTACTTGTTGAGCGGGAAGAAGAGGACCATGGCATTTACCATCCCAAACTCCATCCGGCCCCAGCTCGACCCCACAGCAACATCCACATAAACCCCTCTGCCAGCCCCAAATCCTCCTACCACTTTATTTACCCTTACAATGGTTCCTCCCCTGTCCTTCACACAGGCACACACTCTCACCACCCCCTCGATGCTTTGAGAAGACTTCCCCATCCTTCTCCTATTCTTGTCTCCTCCACCTCCTCCTCCTCCACCTCCTCATTCCCAGCGTACAGCGTTGCCCAGAGGTCACCCCGCACCCCCACACCTCAAGGTCAAAGAACACCCAAAACCCCCGAGACTCCAGGTTCTCCTCGGCACGGGCCCCTCTCTTCACCTCCTCCCTCTTCCCCTATGGCCATGGGTGGTGGAGGAAGAGGAGCACAGACTCACGCTCATCATCCTCTTGGTGTCATTGTGGGAGGCTCCCCCCTCTCTCGCTCTCCCTCTCCCTCTGTCAATAACATGAACTGTGCGTCTCCTCACCAGCGTTCCCGCCACCCTTCAGCTTCTCCTTCCGCTCTCTCTGATCATGGAGGAGGCTCAGCAGCAGGAGGTGGACTGATGGGAGGTAACTTTCCTCAGAGGAGGAAATCCACCTCTTCCTCTCCACACTCCCCTCTCCATGGCTCCCCAAATCCCAGCCCCCACTTTCCCAAGTACAAGCTGGAAGACATCTTGGAGCAGTTTAAGAACTCAGGCAACAGCAGCACTAATAACCACCACCTCCTAATCCCTGCTAACCCCTCCTTACTGACCAACCAAAGCAGTAGCAACCCTAATGCTCTCTCCTCGAAGCCCTTAAAGAGTGCCATGAGTCCGATTCTTAGCACAGGACCACCAGGTTTTGGGTTGAACTCCGCAGGGACTTCTAGTTTACCTCTGGGGCCATTTCTGAACCACCACCACAGCCATCAGGTCAAGCTGCCACACCCAGCTTCTTTCCCTGCAAGTAGCCTTCTCTCTGCAGCTGCCAAAGCTCAGCTGGCTAACCAGATAACCCAGGGCCCGAGCTCAAATGTGGCCAGCAACCCCTTGAGCTTGCCCTCTTCTCTGGAGGCCTCGAAAGAGGTACAGCAGCAACAGTCATCAAAGGTAACAAACAGCACTTTACATAACAGCCACCCTCTCTCCTCCAATGCTTCTACTAGGCCTCCCCATCCTTCCCTTGCAGCAGCCTCCTCTGTCCTTTTTCCTCCATCCCACTCTCTGGCCCAGTCCCTGGCTTCCTCTTTGCCCCACCTGCCTCCCACAGCAGAGCGCAGTGCGTCGCACAGAAAGAGGCAGCGGCGATCTCCAACAGTGCTCACCATGCTAAGAGACACCCAGCAGCTGACTAATGGGCCGCGTAAAACCCCACCAGGAGACGCCGTTTCTGCTACAGTTATCAACCTATCCTCCTCTTCCCCTTCGTTCCCCTCCTCCTCGCACTCCTCCTCTACCTCAGCTGTGCAGAACCAGAATGCTGCCATGTTAGAAAACCATCATCCTCTCCTCCCCGGGCAGATGCCAAGGCTCCCTGCTCCCCGACAGATGGCACACCTTTCCAGGCCTCCGAGACAAACTGAGGCTCTGGATTTCACTACAGGCCCGACACATTCACCTCTTGGCTTGGACCCTCCAACCCAGCCTCTGTCTGCTCTGTTACACCTGCTCAGTGTGCAGAACGCACAGGCCTCAGCATTGAACTCTGCGTCAGCTCAGCCAGGATCTGTGTCTATTGAAGGAGGTGGACACACTAATAAGCAGAGCCCCAGACGGTCACCCTCTTCTCCCGCCCCTCACTCTAACGTCAGGCACCCACAGACTCGGTCCCCGTGCCGAACCAGTAACACTAATCTTTTACCCTCGGTGCTACAGCCGCTTTCTCCTCCCCCCACTTCCTCTCATTTCAGATCAGTGCAGTCTCAATCACGTCCTCAGTCTACTAAATCAAGTCCTCTACAGAGACATTCTCCTTCTACACTGCTGTCCAACTCAAAT
Organism: Perca fluviatilis; assembly: GCF_010015445.1. Taxonomy (NCBI): domain Eukaryota; kingdom Metazoa; phylum Chordata; class Actinopteri; order Perciformes; family Percidae; genus Perca; species Perca fluviatilis. Next base: position 26,356,482 of record NC_053116.1, on the reverse strand, counting down.
TTAGCTTTACACAACAGCATCAGCCCATCGCAGCATATGTTCCCCACTCCCTCAGACAAGCATCAACTGACTGAAAATCACATTCCTACAATAGACTCGGTTTCCCAAGCACCATTGCGGGAAGCCTCACCGCAGGCCACGGAGATTAGTAGTATTAGCATACCTACATCGGTGGACTTGAGTCATTCGCAAGGCAGTGTTTCTATGGCGATATCCAGCTCCCCGAAGCCTCTTGACCTTAGCAACCATGTCCTGGCCCTTCTCGCAGCATCATCCACTCTACCCCAGGGGGAGGGCAGCTCCTCCGACCGTACCACTGATGTTGTGATGTCTTCCCAAGAAAATCCAACAGCAGGTGAAAATATTTTTCAGTCTGAAGTGTGTTTTTAGTCTGGAAGATAAATCCTTAACTTTGAATGCATTTTAATGTAATATGGTTTGTAGATCTTTACAATATACTGAAATTGTACCTTATGTAGACCTCGAGATGTATGAACTGTGTGCAGTCATGAGCTATACCTTTTTAAATCAGGCTTTAACGGATGATTATATTTCTTAGAATGGTTCAGGGAAAAGGGTACAAATGTTTTCTCATGGTTGCACCCTGAGTGTTGCTCTGAATCAATGTGATGTTATTGCTAGCTTGTAAATGTAGTGCTGTTTTTTTCAGCAATCTATCTGCGCTCAATGTTGTACCAGTAACAACCACCACAGTTAAATCCTGTGTAAAACACTGCATACCGCCCAGCTCAAGACCCCTTGTATACAATTTGTTTACTGATCTTATAAGTCCGCCTGAGCATATGTAAATGACTTATGTGTCCCATAGGGCCAGAGGAGCCTAGATGTGTGGACCCGAAGATCTCCATAGTGACCAAACCTCCAGCAGCCACAAGCCCCGGGCCCGCTTTCTCCTCTCGTCTCATGGACAGTCACAGTCCTCATACACCTTCAGCTGTTGGCGACTCAACCTCTCCCTTACCTCTGGCAGAGGCCTTCCCCTTCATGAACCAAGAGCAGCTGCTTCAGCTGCTGTCATCCACAGGAGGTCTACCATCCCTCCTGGACCCTACAGTCCTGGCTTCATTGCCACTAGGGGGGCTGTGGCTGGGAGGGCAACATGCGCAGATACCCCCTGCCAATGCACAACCACCACAGACTCTTGCAGAGCAGCAGTTACTGATGCAACAACAAGAGACACAGCAGCAAAACCAGGATCAACAGCAGAAGCACCAACAGATAAACAACAATCCTCTGTTTCCCTTGTTGCCCTTGTTGAGTGGTGCCCAAGGAGAGCTGCCTCTGAGCCTTTTGGGCCTATTAAACCCGCTCCCATCCCCCGCCTCAACCCCTACCCCAGGACAGGAAGCTGATCTAGGGCTAACAGAAAAACCTAGCCTTCAGGCTCTGCTTATGGCCTCCTTGTTGCTCGGGCATCAGCAGACACCTTTGTTACCTCTATCTGGGCTGGGTCAGTTGAGCCAGGTCAGCTTGGAAGTTCCTCTCCAGCAGCCACAACACATCCCCACCACATTGGAGGGTCTCACCCTGGATAAGACCTCTGGCCTCCTGGATCCATCAACCCTATCAGGCGCGGGTCTCTTGGAGGTCGCTCAGAGCCTTCTCCCCATTCCTCCAGGAGCTGAGGGCTCTATCCAAGCGCTCCAGTCTCTGCTCCTTCCTGCCTCTCTTCCTCCTTCCCATGCAGCCTTCCTGCCCCTCAGCCCTGCCTTGCTCACTGCTGCCCTGAGCTCTGCCGAACTCCACCCACCTCCCCACACCCAATTAGCTTCTGCACAGCAAACCCAACATACCCAACCTCAGGTAGGCTCCCCTATCTCCTATAGCTATTTCCTCTGAGCTCCTCCTTGTTTCCCTAGAAAAACCTGAGCTCATTTCCTTAACTGCTCCATTGTTTCCCCCTGTGTTAGTTGCTTATTTTCTTTAAAACCATAAACTGTTTTCCTTTTTTAAAAGATGTTTTTTTTTTTTTCTCTAAATGAGTTTTTAAATGAAGGTCTCCTCAAACTATTATGGAAATTTATTTTATTAGGAATAACCCCTTGAGATGTAGTTTTCGAGGGGGTCTTACATAGTTTACTTTAACTACATAGTTTGTTTTGGGTTGGTTACAGCCTGTATATCTTAATAGAGTGCAGTATAAAGTGCAGTTCAGTGGTAACTAAGTTCAGTAACTGAGCTTCTCTACTGTACTCTACTCTCCAGGTACCCACTGATGCTGGTGTTGACACCCTCATCCCCCTGTCTCTTCAAGGCAAAGACAACCCCATCCTCCAACAGTTACTGCCCACTTTGCTTAACTCTGCTGTATTAGGTGAGTCGGTGGCCACCTTGTGTAACACTTCTTTCTAAAGATTAAACTCTGTATGTTAGAATACATTAAATTATACCAGCAAAAACAACCAATTGTTCTCAGTATTAAAACTTTAAACATTGCTTGCATTATGTAGCAGAAAGCCATTATATCAGCGCATCTATGAAATGTGTCTTTGCAGGAGATCTTTCTGGCATCACAGGCCTCCACAACTTGTTGGGGATTGGAGCAGGTTCCATCCTCCTACCCCCAGTCCAGACCTCTGCTTTGGGCATGCCTCTGCTGCAGGGTCCTGATGGAGCTATCAACTTGCTCAACAACATACAGGTAGGTAACTGGCATGTAGCTTAGTGGATAAAACATTCAGGTAACAGCTTCTCATTTTTGATAAATGATAAACGTCTTCAGCGGCAGGCTGTATCAGCGGTCTCTAAAAGACATGTTTGTGTTGAAACAAAATTACAAGTAGTATTGGCTTACCCTCTTGTGGACATTATTCGAATATATTCAAACGTGTGCTTTTTAAAAGCAATATTCAAACTATTCAAACTAAACTATTCATATTTTTGACAATCCTAATGACAGGAAATGTGTAAAGTTTGCTTTTGGATGATTTTGCCTCAGTGAGAAAACTCATTGTTTGTTCCCTCACATATATTTTGGGACTTGTTATTGTCGTTATTGATTGCCACAAATTTTTCTCCCTTTTTTTTCCTCCAGCTAAACCTTGCACCACCCTCAGAAGGAGAGAAGCCAATGACATTGCAGGAAGCACAAAGCCCTGCCCCACAGGAAGACATTCCAGCCTGTCAGATGGCTCCCGAAGTGGTTCCCAGTCCTGTTCCAGCTCCTGTTTTAGCGCCTGCCCAAGAACACACCCCACCCCAGCAGCGGGTATCTGAGGGCAGGTCTGTTATTGATCCTTACACCTCTTTCATGGACACGATTTATACCTCCTTCCTTCAAGTCAGTGCTAAAGAGCAGGAAGGCAGGGCCCACATGGGGCCATCTGACCCCACTTCACCCTTCTGTGCCTTACCACCGGTTTCTTTCCCTGTGGAACACCATACCCCTGTCCCAACTCTGCCCCAGGCAAGTGCCCCAGTCTCCCTCAGCCCACGTCGGGCCTGTTCCCTCCGCAATCCATGCTTATCTCGACTTAGCTTGGAGGCAACAGCCCATTCCCCAGCCCAGGGGACGCCCAAACCCACTGAGGATGGGTCTACGTCACCCTTACAAAGGAAACCGGTTATGGTAGAGGGCCATACCCACCCAGAGCCTCCTTTGCCATCCATATACTTGGAGGAGGCTAAGACAGACTGTACTGGGCCTGCTGCGGCTGTGTGCCCCTATGTGGAGGCAGGAGTAGATAGGCAGGGGCATCTTCCCCACGTGGGGTACCTCAGTCCCAGGGATGGATGCAGTGGGAGGACCGACGAGGAGACAGCTGGGACATTGCTGCACACTGAACAGGGAAGGGTGAGTGCCTGGGTCTCCTGTTTCCTTTAAATGTATAAACACGATTTTAATGTTAACAAAGTGGGACTGCATAATTATCCTGCTGAGACACCAGAATTTAATATGGTATGGACCAAAGACTGTAAAAAGAGGAATGTACCACTGATACCTGTAGATGATTTCATTATTGTTGTGATTTCTGATTTTACCTCCAAAGGATCAAGCCGGAGCAGCTGGTGGAGCCAGAAGAGGAAGGAAAAGGAAACAAACGTAAGTTGTCTTGTTAACCGTTAATGTCTCAGACATGCTCTAGACAGGGAATCACCTGGATGAATCAATTTCCAGTAAAAGTTGTTCCAGCCTCAAGACCTTGCACTGTAATGAATCCATGCCTTTTCTGAACTTTTCATAGCGACTGTTCTATCATGTTTATTTGGTTGTATCATGCTGTATTGAGTATTCATGTTTTTCTTGCTTTTTGTCTCAGGCTACAGAATGTGTTAGAGGATTTCAGAGACATGGATGCTACAACACTAGAGGAAACCAAGGCTACGGTAAGACCCAGCTCCCCCTCAGTGACTCAAATATCTATGGTTTCATTATCAGCAGCACTGATTGTCTTCATTACCTCTCACTAGTATTATCAAACTGTTTTTGAGTCAGACAAGCCACCTTTTCCTCCCCCAGTTTTTAACAAATGGTTACTGTTACTTTCCAAAAGCTTGGATTTTTTTTTTTTGCCATGCTAGCACCTGATCCTCTTGCACCTCCAGAAGGTTCACATTTGGGATTTTGAGTGAAATGTCTTGACAACTATTGAATGGATTATTATTAAATGTAGTACATACATTCATGTTCACCTTCATGATGAATCATCAGGTCAAAATTTTTATTTATTCAGTACTGTTTTATGACCAAATGCCTGCAAAGCGTTTCATCAGCCTCAGCTTTACTTAGTTTGCTAATTAGCACTAAAAACAAGCATCAGCGTGTTAGCATTGTTATTGTGAGCATGTTAGCATGCTGACATTAGCATTTAGAGTACCACAAGCTACAAATTAACGTAATCCTGTGTGATATTTTCATATCAACAAATGTCTGCTTTACCATTTCCTTTATATGATCACTTTTATTCAACTAACTGTGAATTAAAGTGTTTTACTTAGCTTGTCCAAAGTGTGCAGAAACACCACAGCAATTCAATTCACAGCATAGCACAAACCAATTTAAAAGAATGTCAGAGAATCTTTTCAAAAGACAAAAAAAGAGAAAAAGAATTAAGCAAAAAGCAGCATTTGAGAAAACAATTTCACCCCAAAGTCCGATTAGTTGTGTTGTTTTAGGAGCTTCAGCAGCAGTTGTTGATGTTCAATTTTTTTTAGGACTTCTAAAAGAGGAGGGGTCTAAGTTTATTCTTGATTTTTCAAAACAGCAGGTGAGAAAACAAAACACAAACTTTTAAATGGGCCTTGTGGTGAGATTGTTATCTCAACTGCTGTTTCCAAGCTCACGAAAGGACTTCAAAAAGCAGGGTGCTAAAAACAGAGGAGGCTAGAATCAGACATTGGAAGTTTAAAGGCGCAGTATTCTGTCTCTTACGCTGCACTCTTAATACCCTGCGAAGGGTTTGCTAAAGAAGAGAAAGCTTTTTGTTCCATGCTGGGAATAATTGTGCAGTTCTGACTGCGGTGGTACAGTCACTCCACCACTGGGGGGCTGGAGGGAGATGAGGCCAATGTGACTGTAGTTTTTCTCTCTCTGTCTTGCTCCAGACAGCACTGCTGAAGCCTGAGAGGTCAGTCCGCGGCAGGAGGCGACGAGGCGCCAGGTCCCAGAGGCAGTGATTGATGGAGGGAGTTGTAAGTCTGAGCTCTTCACCAATCAAAAGGTGGCCAGATGCTGCCCCCAAAAAAAAATCTCTCCACCATCTTCACCACTGTTTAGACCTTTCTTTCTTTGTTATTCAACTGCACTAATATTATGTCGTTGTCATGTCAACCATTGTTATGGCAACCACTATGAAAAAAAAAATAGGAGAGAGATCTAGTCTGAAATGTTAATTTATAAAAAGTGGGAGAAAAAACTTGAGACATTTTGTGGATACTTTTTCACTTCTCTTAGGTCTAGTTCACAAAATAATGGTTGCTCGACATTGTGATCAGATATCTGTTAATTATGGTTGGTGTTAGAATGAGAGCACTGTTTTCTTCTCATCAGTGTATAACTGAGTCAGGATGAAGCCCAACTACTTGAGTGTGCTCTATGTTGAAAGTGTGGATGTGTGTGTCTTTTTATGTGTCTGAGTGCATGTTGGACAACAGTGCTATTGCTGAGCCCCTCACTGTCCGACCGTTAGTAGAATTTATTTTCATTCTAGTAAACAAGACCCTGTCTGTTTGTAAGATAAAGGGTTCTTTGCAGAGACACACAGTGGTTGTGTAAAAAAAAAAAAAATATGTTTTTGAAGGGTTTTCAGAAGGTGCTGTAAGAGAATATAAGAAGGAACAGACTTGAGCTTTTTTTCTTTCTTTCACAGTGTAAAATATATTTTATATGGGACAAGCCAAGGAAATTGTTGTTCACTGTATCAGGTTTCATGAATCACTTTACATCGACCTCTGGCCACACAGAAAACACCGTTTTATCATTCTTCATGTCCTGTGAGATGTTCCTTAATGGTTTGTACATCACTATGAATTTAATGCGAAACAATTACAAAAAATGAAGTTCTTTTGGACACCCACTCTGAAACGTGTCATAACACATTAGGATGAAGTAAACCTGACAACATCCAGTTTTTATCGTTTGAAAGGTCCACAACAAATGTATTCAGAAAAACCGTAAGCATCATTTGTCACATTTTGGCAACCCACTTGCTGTCAATTGTCGCTCTGAAGAATTACATGTAGCTGTGGTGTGTTGGAGACTATTTAATATCTGACACCCATCAAAACTTTCACTGCCCAGATATGAGATAAATGTCTGGAAAAGGTATTGCATTTTGAAATGGAATATTTGCTGGAATCCTGAGTTTATACAAAGTACAGTACAGTATGTCCTTTCATTGGTTGAACAAAATGGCTGGAAACCTAAAACACATGGAGCAATGACGTCTTACTGTACGTGGATCTGTTGTGTCCGTGTGTTACTGTGGATTTGGAGTAATATCTTCCCTCTGTCTCCTCACTGTTTGAGCTCTCCTCCACACACTGCCCTGCCCCAAGAGTACTGGCATCTCTTGCTGTATTTAAAAAAAAGAATAAAGAAAAGTGAAAAAGAAAGCAAATTATGCAATTTCTACACTTAGAGATTTGTACATATGTACAGTTAATGTGTTTTATTTTGATTTTATATTGTTAGAGAAAGAGACGAGAGAAAACAATGAATTGTGAATTTTTCTGGGAATTGTAATTAAGTATTTTTCTCATTCTACCCCTTGCTTTCAATACTTATGTTTAAAAAGACGATTAAATTGTGGACCGTAGCTTTCTTTTTTATATGGGAGTCTTTTTTATTTAATATTAAACTATTTACAGAAAATGTACCTTGTGTTGAGTTCTCTTCTGAAAAGGATGTAAGAAACTTTGTGATGCAGTTTATAGCTATGTGAATTTGCCTTTAAGTCTCCCACATTGTTAGGTAAGGATTATATTAAACATGGGCATAACATTGGAAGCTGTTACTACAAAAAACATCAAGAAATGTGTCATACATGCACCCTGTTACTGTACATGTACATATGTTCTCTGTGTACTCCAAATAAGTCCCGTTAACAACAATTACAGTAACTTAACTGTAGTTAGAGGTTTCACTGTTTGGTCTAGAGACAATAAAATCCAGGGGCAACTACATTTTTATTTTTTAAATCTAGTTGCCCCTGGAATAATATCTGTTTGCCTTTTATCAGCATATCTTAACATGTTGGCAAAATGGGCATTTTTTCCATAAACTAAGAATATCTGGCACAATATCCCATAAGTATCCATAATCTTTCGATTAATGAAAACAAACGTATGGGATTGTGCAGCTTAATGAGTTCATTCTGAATTGTATTTTTCAATGTTTACATTGTGCTGCATCATCTCTGAGATGCTCCTTCAAGGTGAGGCTTAAACTCATCTTTAATCAATAATCTCCACTGCTTTTCCATAATGGTGTCTTATGTCTTCCAAGAAATACAGTCAGGCATCAGAGAGAGGCCAAATAATGACTTTGATGATTAGTCACTGCATCATCGGGCCTGGCAGCTGCTTTGCAGAAAGTAATGAAGTTATTCTGCATGGCTCTGTGAGGATGTGACGCTGCAGTACGGGGCTCGTTTCCGCCTGCTTGTGAGGATGCTGAGATGATGATGCGAGACTGTGGGTACCACTTTAAAGAGACGGATGCTGACCACGCCCTTCCCTTGCTCACCGATAGACGGCGCTGTGGCGACCAAAGCAGGCCAAACATCCGCAGCTTTACCTCACTGCCCTTCCAGCAGCATCTCACCTTCAACCGGCCTGACGCACATCCACCGCCGCACCCGAAAAGGAAAAGAAAAACACGAGAGAAAGACAGCGTCAAACAAACCAACAATTGAAAACGAGCAACAGCAGAGTCGGGGTTTTATTTTTCAATGATGTAGGGGATCGTTTTGCGGTTTGACATCTAATTTCAGTCTGCCAGCCTCTCTGCGACACGGAAACACCATCCAGCTGCGCATAAATAAATTGCATCCTCTCGCAGCTTTGTCAGGATAAAACCATCCAACCTCTCCACCGTCCTCAGAATCCCCTCGACGTAGAAGGACTAAGTCACTGCGCATCCCTCCTCGTTTATTTTGACGGTCAGATCAGGCCCCGATCAGCGACGGGTCGCCTCCAGCCTCGGCAGCATCTCTCCTCTCAGAAAGCAGCATCCTTCCACCTTGAATCTGCGCAATGGCCGATATTCCAGCGGAGTGTAACATAAAAGTGTTGTGTCGCTTTCGTCCTCTCAACCAGTCAGAGATTCTACGTGGGGACCAGTTTATCCCCAAATTCCAATCAGACGATACTGTCGTCGTCGGGGTAAGTAAAGGGAGGCGCTTTGTTGTGCATGCAGGCCTTCATCAATAAATCATCAGCTCGACTCATCTGTTTGGGTCGTAGAATGGAAGGGAAACATTGTAATCGGTGCAGCACAGGGAAATATACATTTCCCCACAATATGTCTTTTCCTTAACATGACAAAGCACAAATGCACGTAATGTTGTTAGTGCGCAAACTGGCCTTTTGCATCAGCTGACCAACGTCTGCACTGTGTAGCATATGAATGAAACATAGCCAACACCTTGTTATCACAACGTACGTTGGAAGGCACTTTTCTAAAGAGAGAGATATGCTAACATAACATTTTAAAACAACAAATTGCTATATTTTTCTGTAGGCCTTTATCAGTCAGTCATGGCCCTATAGGCCTAATCCTGATTCATAACACACATCTAATGCAACCCTCAAAGGTAAATATAAATGAATGTAAAGTATTTCCCATGCTGATATTGATGGGTCCATTCATTAATTCTGTGTGATTTAGTTAATTAGCAAATTAACCTCTCCTTAATGCTGCAATGAAAGAGGCCAGCTACAGCACATGCAAGCGTTCTCTTCTATTGTGTGGGTTACTCAGCAGGTGCAGACAAATATACTGGTGCACCTTTGTAGTAGATGTTTAGGTTTTGGGAAATGGGGTCTGGTGAGCTGGGTGGACCAAATTCTGATGATTCATGTTTACTCTGAAGATTGTTTGTATGAGAGGATACAATACATTACATAAGCCAGTCTCTTTAAGTCCTGAATGTTTAATAGCTGTAGAGCATGTGGCTATGATGTGGGGTGAACACCTTTTCATGTCAGGACACTTGACCTAAATTTATTGTCATACAGCTAATCCAACACTCAACCCTAACCCATGTATAACTGAATCATGAAAACATTTCCTCAAAAGAGAAAAACTGCCAGTGTAGCCTCATTTCAGTGTTCATTTTGAATACAAGTTGCATTTTTAAAAGAATTTTATGGAATCAATTAATTTTTCAGATTTGTTTCGGGCAGCAATCCACAAATTTCTAGAAATATCTTGAAACAAGTTGACTTGTATCAGAAACAGACTGAAATACTCCACCTACATGGCGCCTGTTACATTAGAAATTCAAAGAAAGTAAATTGATTTGATCCCATCCCCAGAGGCATCCCCAAGTCATTCCAAATACATCCAGTGTAAAGGCCAAATGAAGGAAAGATTGTAACTTGTACACTTTTGCTTATATATGTTGCTGGTTCTTTATGGGTTTTTTTTCTTGGTCAAGAAGGCCTATGTCATGTCTAAGGAAGGCTAAAGAAACATACACAATGAATACTTAGAGTGCTAAAAGGAGAGGAATAGTTAGCTTTGGTTCTCCTGTGGCTGATACATGCAGTGTGCAGAAGGAGGAATCATGTTGAACGTTTCTCCAGTGATAATGGAAACATCTCTACCTGACCTTCCTCTCCCCATGACGATGGACAGTAGCGTCAGAATCTGATCTCTCTAATTGCCCACAGAGAGAATCAATAATCATCCAGCAAGCTCCTGCATCACCGGCTGACCTACGTTTAGTCTTGTCTCCGGCTCCATCTGTCTCTCTCTGTTTTTGAAATTTTCTGTCTCATTCTACTGTTTCTCTCTTTATATTTTGCGGCTGCCTCTTTAACTCTCACCTCTGTTTCTCCTTTGCTCATCCATTTCCATTTTTATGTCTCTTTCTGTGCCTCCTCCTCCTCCCCTCCTCCCCGTTCTGGGACTAAATGTCTCTCTCTCTGGTAAATCACTCTGTTATGGGGGCGGTCTGCAGATGAGTCAATTTGTTAATGACATTTAATATGGCTCATGTTCTGGCAGCTCACATCATTGCTTTGCATTTTGGCCTCTGTATCAGATAGGACGGTGACATTCAGGGGTTTCATAGCTTGGTTTCTGCGAGGCGTGTCAGGGCTGAGTCACTCGTCTGTGTTTTATGCAAGATTGTGTGTATTTTAGGATTTTGAAATAAACAAAATCCATTCTTGTGGATTTAGCTGCCAACCCTCTTACAAAATGAGGGCAGACATCAATGTACATTATACCTACACACAATAAATATTCTTTTGTTTTTTTAAACTCAAGTGTGTTGTAGTTCTCGTGCACTTTTTACTGAGCTTTGCAGTAATTTAAAATGCTGAGTGGAGGAGCTTCATTTTTCTGTTTGTTGACCATTTCCTTGCAGTGTGAGTGGTAATTTTCATACAATATACTGTACCTCAATTTATTTTCTTATAGAGCTTTTATTTAATCAGTTTTTCTTAAAAGCCAGTTTTTCCAACTTTTTTTAATTTAAATTTTCACAACATGTGACATACAACACAGTCCATGATGAATAAAGCAAAGTGAAAAAGAAGTGTGTAACTTCCCTTCAATTCCCCTACCCACCCACAGACCAACCCAGTTCAGGTCCAAAACAGATGGGGACACACAACACAGATACAGGAAGAGAGGAGATGAAACAGAAAAAAAAAGTCTTATGGGAGCTGTAGTTCTAAAACACTAATACTAATAACAAAAGAATTGTTCACATTTCTTCTTTTAAAATCTAGTACAGCAGTAGATACTCCTTTATATTTAATATATATAATTCTATTTTCCAGAAAGCCTGATGAAAGAAAGCCACAATGAGAACACCATCGAGTTACAGAAGCTCGTTAGGACCGATTAGCTACAGCTGAGGGTGCTGCAGAAAAGCTAGTGATAGCACCTCACAGGATACACATGAGTAGCTATTTTCTTTCATAAGACTTTTTCCCATGTTAGATATAAAATTATAAAATGATTTTATTTATTTTTTAAACAACCTTGGTCTATTATTTGAAGTTGCCCTGTCCTGGATAAAATATGGCTCTGACTAGCTGGGAGAAAGAGGCACTACAGAGCTAGCTTTCTCCCTCTGCTGATATCATCTTCATTTGTTGTGTACTTTATGTTCAGAAGATGAAAGCAGTGTTGCTACCAACACTGAAGCATTCTTAGAGACTGGATTGATATAGATTTTTTTGCCACGTCATGAGAAAATAACACATATTTATGTGTTGATACGAGTTGAGTTACCGCAGAACCTCAAAAAACAGTCTTGTTTTGAGTTTTCAAAACAAACAAAAATCCGTCAAGAGACATTTCTTAACCCTTGTGTTGTCCTTCGGACCCGAAGGACAACACAAGGATTATGTACTTCCGTTTACTTTGTTGAGAATTGCTCTCTAAATAAGGGTTAATACAGCACCTTAGTTCTTGTTTGTACAGCATTTTGGTCAGCTTAAACTGTGTTTAAATGTGTTCTAGAAATAAACTTTACTTACTTACTTTACAAGAAACAGGGTTTAGAGAGCAATTCTCAACAAAGTAAAGGGAAGTACATAATCCTTGTGTTGTCCTTCGGGTCACTGGGACCGAAGGACCACACAAGGGTTAAACATTTCTGAAATGTTGGCACGACAACAGCAATATGTTGTGTTGGCCAGTAACATTGTTTGTTTCTCTATGAGAGATGAAATTTAAAGGTTTAAAAATAAGTTACCCATTTTATATGAGTGTGTATGTCATACCTTTATGGCCAGGCACGTGCAAACAGAGGAATCAATCACTGGCCACCTCACAGGGCAGACATCATTTCCCAAAGCTCAGGCTGATGACTAGCTGCTACTGTATAACACATTCAATAAATACTGCACCTTTGATTTATTTGAATGTCCTGAGACTAAACTGAGAAATCTGATCTCAATTTGGAGATAGACCGCCTTATATCTTTTATGTGTTTTGTTCATTGTTTGTTGTTGTTCATGGTCTTCACAGGGGAAGTCCTACGTGTTTGATCGAGTGTTTCCGACCAACACCACCCAGGAGCAGGTGTACAACACCTGTGCCAAGCAGATTGTCAAGGGTACGAATCATTAGCCATGTCAAAATATGTCAGATATTTGAAATGTATGTGTTGTGGTCTCATTTGTTATTCTGTTTTTCTCACAGATGTTCTGGGTGGATACAATGGCACTATCTTCGCATATGGACAAACCTCCTCCGGGAAGACTCACACCATGGAGGTATTCAGAGCAATATAGCAAAAGTATTTCTTTAAATTAACCTTAATATTATCCAATCACTCAAATATGGAAAGTTGTATAAGGCAAAGTGTCCAACCACTTGGAAGTTTTCCTTAAGTTTCAGTGTTTATCTGCCCCTATTTATTAACATTTTGGGGACTTTTGGTCTTTTTGATAATTTTATAGGACAATGAACTAATTTAACATTGCACTTTTGTTTCACAAATTACATTAAGATTAATTTTAATGTCACTAGGAACTGGTGGGAGGTCCACAGAAGTGATCTACCAGTCATTCTTTCTGTGACACCAGTCATATTATTTGAGTACTCTATATTTTGTTGACTCATGGTTCTACCAGGATAGCATTTCCTCTTTTTTCTGCCAAGCCAATTTGCTGTCCTCAGTTTTGATTTAACAGACATTTTATGAGAATGTAAAGGCATTAATGAATGAAATCTCTAAACCTTTGGCCCCAGATAGCTATCACCACCTCACTCTTAGTTATACCTTTATCTGTGACTCCCTGTTTCAGGGCAAGCTGCATGACCCTCACCAAATGGGCATCATTCCTCGCATCGCTGAGGATATTTTCAACCACATCTTTGCCATGGATGAAAACCTGGAATTCCACATCAAGGTAGTGTATTTCATGAGTTACCTGAGTTATGTCTGGTGTTGTGTTATGCTTCTTGTCTTAATCCTTTGTTTTTGTATCAGTCTTTACCTCGTGTCTGCAAACTGTTCAACAAAAAACTTGTATGCACTTTTACAAAAGAAAGTTTTTTTTTTAATGTAATGATACATTTCAGCCTGAGCTAAATTTGATTCCCTATTTTTCTTTCTTGTCCAACAGGTGTCATATTTTGAAATCTACATGGACAAAATCCGTGACCTTCTGGATGGTAAAGTGCTAATTAGCTCTTCATGAATCACCTGCAACAGTATTTTGATTAGTGAAATATAAACTCAGGTAGCACCAGTGTGTAGATAATGCATTTCTTTATTATTTTTAGTGACAAAGACCAACCTGTCTGTCCATGAGGATAAGAATAGGGTGCCATACGTCAAGGTTTGTGAAAGTGCCTTGTATGTTGTCTTTGTAGGTGAAAATCTGCCTGTGCTGCATCAGATCCATGATATTAAGTCTGACTCATACTCGGTCTCTCTTGTTTCCTCTCCTCTTGTTTCCTTTGCTGCTGTTTCTTCTTTTTTCCTCTCCTCTCATTTCCTCTCCTCAGGGATGCACTGAGCGTTTTGTCTCCAGCCCTGATGAGGTTATGGATGTGATCGATGAAGGCAAAGCTGCCCGCCATGTTGCTGTGACCAGTGAGTCTATACCTTAGAATATTGTTATTGCAACATAGTGGGTGCACGAATATAGCAATTCAGGACATCAGTTATATATCTATATATATATATATATATATATATAAAAAAAAAAATATATATATATATATATAAATATATATAAATGATAACAAACATCCCAAAAGACAAATGCTTACAGTGAAACATGTTTAGATGTCCATCTTGAGAATAAAGTAAGTTCTCTTGTTCCTCTACTTCCATATCAGAGCACGAGATCTACTGTAGTTTCTCTTCAGTGCCAGCAGTAGCTCACAACTCATCGCTGATGCGTGAAGGGACAGCTGAGTTCATGTAGCTTGGTATTGTTCAATGTTATGTAATCTCCGTGTTACAGCCCACTGTAATTTACAAGCTTTATTCATTCTCATGAAAAGAAATAAGATCCTGTCAGATGGAGTTCACTGTGATATAATTGGCAGCAGTGGGCAGTTATTGTGGGTTCAGAGACAGTAGCAAAGCAGAACAACATCTCTGCCCTGAGCCATTATCTCAATAAAGTCATTCCTAGTTACAAACCGAAACAGCTTGTCTAATAAGCTGCTTTTTGGGGCTGTATTCAGTAAAATGGCAACAGTATGTTGATCTTTTATGTATGTTACAAAACCTTCAAACACAAGAAATAAAAGCTCTCTCATCTGTAATTCCTGCACATTGTGCTGCCCTCCATGCTGCTGACTCACTCGTATGTGGTTCAGTAGTACTAATATCTTATTCATGTCTCCAATACTGCGGGTTTACAGGTCAGAGTGATGTTTTAGCTGCATTGTACAATACTTCATTATAGTTATAATAAATCAGACGTGACCGCGGTAAACCCAGTGATTGCACTCCATCAAATCCATAGAAATGCTTCAATAGTGTACGCATTTGCCTTACAATGTCTGTCAGTAGGATTGCTCTCATTTGTTTTGATGTCAAAATGTTGTGCCAGTTATACTGAAAAAAAGCAAAAACAATAATCATACCCCCCTGACACATTTCTTTCACGTCTTTAAGCAAGTAGGAATCTGTTTCAATTACTACTGATAAGACAGTTTTTGTATTGCAGTGGAGCTATTTCAAAAATACAATGAAGCAAGTCCTTGGAGAACTATCCAAACAACAAGCCATTACACCATATCCATTCATTCTTGTGCTGACTCACATTGCTAAAGTCGACTGAAGTGAAAAGAGTGTGCCCGGAAGAGCTTTGGGATTCAGTGCTCAACAAAAACACCAGGACAGCCTCACTGTAATAAATCTCAACCTGTTCAGTTCTCTTTTCTTCAGACTTAAGGCATTTTGTGCCTCAGTCTTTCGTGTGTCAGACTTTCTGTGACATTTTCAAGAAATCAGTGATTTGATTTTGCCCTTTTCTGCAAAGTGATTGACTTGGACTTCTCTTTACATGCATTCATACAAGAAGATCCTTTTGAATGCATTACAAAAAATACATTGAATGACCCACAATACGTTACAGTGCTAAAAACCCTTATGATTTAGGGATAAAAACACTTTTCTAAGTGCATGGTTATCTCGTTGTAATGAAATACTCAGTTAATGCAAACAAAGACGAGTTCATATTATTATATTAATCCAGAAACTTCCAGAACAAGGAGATGTCCTCTGTAAAACTTAAACTAGTATATTGTTAACCAGAAACACCACATAAATCAACACAGCATATTGTGGAGTTAATTTAACTGTAGAGTCATCAAATACTATTTATCTGGTACGTTTCAGCCATCGTGTCATATCTGTAGGAACATTTGTGCATTAACATTCCTACTTGTCAGTTTGAGTCCTTAATCACCTGAAACTGAATCACTGCAGTGTAGCTTCATGACAATGATAATCCCATAGTCTCAGCATGCAGGTAATAAGCCAGAGAAATGAATCACCAGTGACGGTGTTTTAAATCATCCATTCATTCAGTTTATCTATGATCTGTGACCCAACTCTTACTCTTCACACTGAGCTGCAGCTTGTGCTCTGGCAGAAGATACAAAGTCCCTTGGTGCATTCAAAATCACTAATGCATCTTTGTGTGTTACGACTATAAATAAACATCGTCATTGTAACGGGGTTATATAACAGGCATGCATGGATTTGTTTGAGCTAGAGGATTGTGTGGGTATTTTATGGATTTTACGTTCTTGTGTGGGAGATAATGGAGGCTAAGACACATTTCTTCTTTGTGACAAATTAAATAGATTTCCTCTCCTTAAAAAAAGAAAATAAGAAATATTTACTTACATGTAATTTATTTGCTCATACTTGTATGTAATGTAATGTAGCCTATATACTATTTACTCAAAAGAAAGTGTGCTCAGTAGAGCAGAAATAAGACAAACCTTTCACAAACAATCAAATCCTACAACAGTCTAGCTTTGAAAATCAACTGATTGTGAGCAGAAGTGGATCCAATGTGTTCACCAGCAGTCTTCTTTGTTTCCTGGTTGATGCCTGCTGACTCACGGTGCTGCAGAGCGGTGTGCTGATAGCAGAGTAATGGGGCGACACTCTGCAGCCACTGAGCTGATGCCCTCAGATATATGGTCTGCAGAGAAACCTGAACTTACTTACTGTCTGATGAAGCGCAGCATTTCGATCCATGCTGCTTGTTATCTGCACTCTGTGAAATAATGATATCATTCTGCTGCAGAGATGACTTGTTCTCGTTGACAAAAAAAGACACGGAAGATTTTAAATGCACAGATACATTATTATTAAATTAATCTGTTAATAGTTTCACTGCATTAAGGTGATTGGTAAGAACTGCTGGTAGGAGAGAGGCATGCAAATAATAGTTTGTATGTTTTGTAAAACAAGGTTTACATGTTTGTAAATCTCCATTATTACACATATCTAGTTGTAGTCTGTTTTTTCTATTGTGAAACTACTGTGTTTTCCTGTACGTATGTGTCTCTGAAAATGGTTTTAAACATCAATTTTAACAATAAAAGTTCTAAGACTGCAACGAAACCTCTATGCTTTTTGTTCTACCCAACTGTTATGTTGGTTTTGTCTTTGTGCAGACATGAACGAGCACAGTTCTCGCAGCCACAGCATCTTCCTGATCAACATTAAGCAGGAGCATGTGGAGACTGAGCAGAAGCTGTGTGGAAAGCTGTACCTGGTGGATCTGGCTGGCAGTGAGAAGGTAGGAGACACCCTGAGGAAAATATTGTTTATAAATCAGCAATTTCCAACATGCAATTCAGCTGCTTCAAATTAAATTAATTACTTTCTATGTTTTTCTGCAGCAGTTCATCATTAATATTTTACTTCACTCTTTTTCTTTATTCCAGGTCAGTAAGACTGGAGCTGCAGGAGCCGTCCTGGATGAGGCTAAAAACATCAACAAATCTCTTTCTGCTCTGGGAAATGTCATCTCCGCGTTGGCTGAGGGCACGGTGAGCTATTTTCACCCTACTTACCTCTATTTGTATAGACGCTAAAAAAAAAAATAAGGGCTGTCTCCCCCAAAAAAAAAAAAAAAAAAAGTTCACAAAAAAAAAAAAGGGGAAAAAAAAATTAAAATACTTTGTAGATCAGCTAATAAATCACCATAAAGTGTCAAAATGTGGTAGTGCTTACAATATGTTTTGGTCTTGGTTTGCTATTTTGGAGTATACTGTATCACAGTGTTTAATCAATGTGTGAGATATTTAAGGAGCTGATGTAAAGTAGTATTTTAACATTTAAGTTAAGTGAAACATATGTACCTTTTCCCCAACTGAAGCTTACTTCTGTTGTAGAATTTGGGGACTTAAAATAAATTAAAACGTGTCTTTCTACAATTTGGGGACTTAAAATAAATTAAAACGTGTTTTTTAAAACGTGTCTTTCTACAACTGGAAGTGTCCTGTTTATCTCCAAGTTCTGAGACTGTTGCAGATAGCTCTCCTCTCTCATTTCAAATCTGTCCCTCCTGTCAATTTGTTTATGAAATGCATCCTGCCCAGTACCTGCACCCTTCTTTCCATTCTGCCAACTCAACAGGTTTGGCTGTCAAATGCCAAAAGTATCCCTGCCAATTATAAGATTAGTTGGATGCGGCACAATAAATCTGAAACTTTTGACAGGAGTTATGGGATTTGTTTGAGAAATCAAGTTGAATGGGAAAGTGTAAATTTTTGCTGAATATAATCTGCTGATGAATCACACATAAGCCCAAAATCAGGAAGCAAATGAAATGTATCTCCTGCCTTCCTCTCATGCTTTTAGTTTCAAATTGTCTCTGGATCTGGATCTTTTCCCCTCCTTTTTTTCCTTCTCCTTTCTTTCCCTCTTCTTCAGAAAAGTCACGTACCGTACCGTGACAGCAAAATGACCCGCATCCTGCAGGACTCCCTCGGTGGGAACTGTCGCACCACCATGTTCATCTGCTGCTCTCCCTCCAGCTACAACGATGCCGAGACCAAATCCACTCTAATGTTTGGACAACGGTAGATACATTTGTGGATACAGCCAATGCAGCTTTGGAAAGAAACTTTAGTATACAATATATACATGAAAATTGAACTCAGTCTAACAGTTTATTAACATGCTGCAATGTTTCTCAGCAAGAACCCAAACTTATTATAATTTACATAAGGAAGGCAATGAATTATTTTGGGCGTGACTTAAAATCCAAACAAGGCAGACACAGAAGCTAACTGACAATGCCCATTTGACTATATTGCACTTATATTTATTTAAAGGAAATTATGTTATTTCACCAGGGAGGTATTAATGTGTTTTTGAGTCAGAAGGCTGAAGAAATGTCTCAAAAATAGAAATGTACCTGATGTACATTTCTATTTATTTATACTATCCTGACAGGAACTGGACTATACCACTGGACATTGTGTTCAGATGACTTGACCCTTTATCTCAGAAGGGGCTTCTTTTAATTTTTAATTTAAAGAAAATCAGACATTAGCTGTGTTATATTCTTATTTCTTTACAATAGTTTCCTCTCCTACTTATCAGGTGACTTTAAAACTACACGACCAACATAAAGCTGAATTTTGGGCATTTTATCCAGTAGAATTGTTAATTGAACACAAACACTGATCATTAGTCCTTTCCTTAATTTAAAACTTAAAAAGATGACTCACATTTTTTCACATTTTTTCCATTTGTGTCTCTCTGTCTTTGTCGTCCCCTGTCACAGCGCCAAGACCATCAGGAACACCGCCTCCATCAACCTGGAGCTGACGGCGGAGCAGTGGAAGAGGAAGTACGAGAAAGAGAAGGAGAAGAACAAGACTCTGAAGGAAACCGTCCAGAAGCTGGAGATTGAGCTCAACCGCTGGAGAAATGGTGAGACGCATGAAGTGTTTTCTGACTAACTTTTCAGCTGCATAACTTCAACTCTTCTGTGCTGACAGAACCGTCTTATGCTAATTTCTTTGTTTCTCTGTCCTCTTTGTCCCTTCATCCCTTTCCTTCAGGAGAGGAGGTGCCTGAGACGGAGCAGACCACGGCAGACGTGGTGACCCGTTTTGAGACCGTGGAGGAGCGTCCCATTTTGGACAACGACACCTCCTCCATTGTGGTTCGCATTTCCGAGGAGGAGCGGCAGAAGTACGAGGAGGAGATACGCAAGCTCTACAAGCAGCTGGATGATAAGGTCCAAACATCAACATACTAATTACAAAAGACACTTTTTGTCTGTACATTAGTAAACTTGCTTACTTTTGCTCCACTTTAATTCCACCTAAGTGTAAATGTAAATGTAATTGTTTTTATAAATCTCATTTATAAGTTTCTTTCTCGCTAGTGTGTACAGTAACATTTGCGACATCTTATAGATTGAAATTTAAGTAAGGGTTTATAGATATAAAACAATCATGGACAAAGTAGATGAAACCCTATAAAGTTTTCAGTGTCACATATATTCATTCAAACAAGCATGATAAAATCGTGTTTCTGCAGGATGATGAGATCAACCTGCAGTGCCAGTTGGTGGAGAAACTGAAGCAGCAGATGCTGGACCAGGATGAGGTCAGTATACACAAACACATACTGTTATGGAAGTTTCCTTTGTAGCAGGGGGGAGAGTTTTCAGAGTTTAGTAAATTGAAACAAATAAGACAGACTGAGACTAAAACCAAGTTGGGTTTTTGTATTTTATTAAAAAAGATATATTTGCAAATAGGATCAACATGATTTCACAAAAGGCCGCAGCCCAGTGTGGAGTCAGTTTCTCAAATGAGTGAACAAGAACACTAGGCTTATATGCATCTTCAGAGTGACAGCACATACGCACTTGGATTATTATGACGCTACAATTTTGACAGGCAATCTGATACACATGAAGACAATCAGAGGAATACAAGAGACATCTTGGAGTCATCTCACCTCCTCCTCCCTGTACGACTTTCACCCCCCAGTTACATCTTAACTGGCATGGGAAAACATGAGATAGTTTTAGGGTGACCTTGTACCTTTATCGGTTCAGGCTAACAGTGCTCACATAATGTTCCAGACTGCATGTCTCACAAAGTTAGAATCAAAATCTGCATGTGGGAATGAGATAGACTCTTTCAGCATTTGTGAGAGAATTAAAGTACGAATTAAACATAAAAATATAAGGAATTGTGCTTAAATGTAATTTTCCCATTACAATACACACTGTATGCACACACAGAGGGTACTTACTAATTCTAAACGTAATCTTAAAACCGAGCGTCAGCGTTGAAACAGCCTCTGAAGAATTGAGGAATGGGGAAAATGACTTAACTGAAGACATGTCTCCCTGTGTTTTCTTCCCCCCCCCAGCTCTTAGCCTCATCCAAGGGCGATGGGGACAAGGTCCAGGCTGAACTCGGCAGGCTTCAGGTGGAGAGCGACTGCGCCAAGGCTGAGGTGAAGGAGGTGCTGCAGGCTCTGGAGGAGCTTGCCATCAACTACGACCAGAAGAGCCAGGAGGTGGAGGAGAAAGGCCTGCAGAACCAGCTGCTGGCTGACCAACTGTCCCAGAAAATGGTACGTTTGAAGAGAAATGGTATAAATGTGAGATTGACTGACGGAGAGCCAAAATCAGAGACAGGAGCTGAAGCAGAAGGATGCTTGCTTCCTTGCTGCACTAAAGAGACAAGCACTTGTAGCAGTGAACTATAATAATAAATGATGCAGGAATTATAGGACAGTCAAGTACTGGAGGGGAAGTGTTAGAGACTTTTTACATTACATTAGGCTTAGCTGTAGAGGATTGAAAAAATAAATGGATTTTTGCAATGCAGTACTGTTTCTCAGATGGTTGTCAATTTCTTCTACATGTGGCTTAACTGCCATAACACCTTAGAATTGTGCAGTCACATTTAAAGGACCTATAGTTGAAGCTAGCACCCTAATCATTTGAGATGAAATCTTGCACAATCCAACCTCATATGAAAGCCTTTATGTTCGGGGACAGGTTTTAGATATTCTCCAAAAACTATGGCCTCCATCACCCAACAGTTGTGACTAAAACCAAAAGCTTGAAACTACAACAGTGCCTCTGTCCTATTTGGGATAACCTTACTTTTATATATTTTACATATGAAGAGATATCCTGGTTTCTCGATCTAGATGTACCATAAACGTTTTTTCTGGTGACATGTGGTCTCTGGGTGCTTTCTGTTGGAAACTGGTATTGCTTCTCTGGTCCTGACTGAGCCTCTCTTTTTCTCTTACAGGCCAGTCTGATGGAGCTGGAGGCAGAGCTGTCTCGTATGCAGGAAGTGAGCGGGCAGCAGAGGAAACGCATTGCTGACGTCCTCAACGGTCTGATGAGGGACCTCAGTGAGTTCAGCACCATCGTGGGCAACGGGGAGATCAAGCTGGTGAGTTGGCTCTAAGTGTTAAAAGAGGTTTAAATGTACTGCACATATACTGTAGGTACACTATATAGAGTGTGTTGAGTTGAGTTTCTTGTTAGTCCCGACTGGAGAAGAAAGCGTGGAAGAGAAAATAATCACCACTTTTCTACAATCCTCAGCCGGTGGAGATTAGCGGCGCGATCGAAGAAGAGTTCACGGTGGCTCGCCTCTACATCAGCAAGATCAAGTCTGAGGTGAAGAGCATGGTGAAGCGCTGCCGCCAGCTGGAGAACATGCAGCTGGAGTGCCACCGCAAGATGGAGGAAACTGGGAGGGAGCTCTCCTCATGCCAGCTCCTCATCTCCCAGGTGAGGGATGGAGGGAGAGGGACAGGATGGGAGGGGAAGAGATGGAGTGGAGGAAAGCCTGCCTGAATTAATCAAATATTGTTTGTTGTTTGTTGTGGCTGGGTTTTTATGACTTTTTTATTTTTTATGTCCTGTGTGTGCGTTTGTTTGTGTTCGTACAGCATGAAGCTAAGATTCGCTCCCTGACAGAGTACATGCAGAGTGTGGAGCAGAAGAAGCGGCTGCTGGAGGAGAGCCACGACTCCCTGAGCGAAGAGCTGGCCAAGCTGCAAGACCAGGGTAACCTGCACACCGCACGTGTACACATACACAAAATATTAACTACAGAATTAATGTTCAAGCAAAAGGAAATAGGACTGTTAATAGGTTGTTGCGCTGTGGTGAATGCTTTATTTCTCTTTTTCTTCTTACAGATAACTCCTTGCTTGAGGAGAAGGATGGAGAGAAGGGTGAGACTGAGGATGGAAATGTGAAGGTAAGTAATGTTAAAAGGCAATTTTTTTTATTTTAGTGCCCAGCCTAAAACCTTAGTTAACTGATTTACTGATTTTGACTTAATTAATTGAAATTGTGACACAGGCATCCTGTCCCCCCAGAATATAATACAAGCAAGGTACTTATTGTTCAGATGTAACTCCTTTGTGCCATTTCATGCCTATATTTTAGTTCCTGTAGGGTGCTACACAGGGTTTATGAGGGTTACTTTAAAAATGTATTCCAATACAATTACTTATTATCTATTGTAAAAAATGTGGTCAGTAACCTAATCCCAATATCACAATATTATAGCAACACTACTTGATTACTTTCCATTACTTTTTTGGAGTCCCTCAATGCCAAATATGGGAATAACTTACACTGTACTGTAATGCTGTTCCCCTTTTCTGCTTTATTTACAAAATAACATTAACATTGGCAACTGTTAGCTATGGTTTCACTCAAGACCAGAGTGGTGTTGTGAGACTCATAAATGTTGTAATGTGTGCGCATGTGCATGGTGTTATACCGTATATTTGAATTGTAATATTGCTAATAATCCCCATTTTTACTAAATGTATCAGTTATCTGATTACCTCTTTTTTCTGTAATTTTAGCAGAATACCTTATTCCTAAAAATAACCTAAAATCCTATATTATGTGGCTTTTTATTTTTTTAAATTAATAATTATTATTTATATTCTAGTTTTCCCTGCTAAAGCCAGCATCACTGAAGACATTGTGCCTTTTGCTCTTTTGATTTGCAGAAGGTTTCCCGTCAGCAGGAGTCTCACCGTGGCCTCCATCACAAGCAGCTGGCCCGCCTGCGGGATGAGATCAACGAGAAGCAGAGGATCATTGACGAGCTCACTGAGTCTGTGACCATCTTAATTAGTTATTTCTATTTTCACATAGATACCATAGATTTGATCATTTAACATTATTAATTGTTGTATGCTATTTTTATAATAACAATATATATAACAATATGACATAAATGTTTTCATACTGCAGACACAAAGGTTTA
The DNA here is from genome assembly GCF_010015445.1 of Perca fluviatilis. Taxonomy (NCBI): domain Eukaryota; kingdom Metazoa; phylum Chordata; class Actinopteri; order Perciformes; family Percidae; genus Perca; species Perca fluviatilis. Next base: position 26,332,547 of record NC_053116.1, on the reverse strand, counting down.
CCAACTATTATCTGTGGAATAAAACAGGATTGCTGTTCATTCAACTCTTCCTTTTCTCTTTTTCCTTTCGAACATGTGCGCTGTTGTTTCCCACCTCCAGTCGTAACTCCAAGCTGGAGCTGGAGCTGGCTCATGTTCGCGCCGACTTTGAACGCCTGAAGAGTCAGGACAACACTAAGAGTGAGCGTCTGGAGGAGCTCTCGTAAGTGTTGTTGAGGTCCACTTTCTCCCTACTCAGTGTGGTTGAAACAAAGGTCTGAGTATAAAGTACTGCATGTGTGGGATGGGTCAGCATACAGTGGTTTACAACATTTTTGTGATTATTTCAATGGAGAACTTAGAAACATTAGAGTATAGAATTAATACAGTCCACTGTCTCTTCTTTTAAATTCCAGCAGAGGGCACTCAAAAGAACCCATTGATATTAAATTGTCCTGAAATACACAGAAATATTGTCTTATTTGTAATGATGGTTTTGCTGTTTCTGTCAGATTCCTGCATGAGCGCCATGAGCAGACTAAACAGGACTTGAAGGGTCTGGAGGAGACTGTCGTGAGTAAAATATACACCGCTATCTGTGTACCTCTGTCTCTTCTGAAACATTGTCCTTTGCTGTGTCTCTGTCTCTCTCTTTCCTTACACCTTAGAGTCTTGTCTTACCTCAATCTGCTATCTTTTCTTTTGAATTACCTTTCTCTAACATCTTGTACATGCAGAATTGTCTTCCTGATCTGCTCTCCATCTGTCTGTCCTCCAGGCCCGCGAACTCCAGACCCTCCACAACCTGCGCAAGCTGTTCGTTCAAGACCTCACGTCGCGGGTTAAAAAAGTAAGCAGCTCAAAGATGATTATGTTACGGGATGTTAAGGAATCTGTGACCTAAATTCCCAGTGATAAATCTGAGAATAGCAACAATATCCTCCATTCCTCTAATCCCCTTGATTTTTTGATATCGTGACACAAGAAATTCACTTTTTGTGTAGATTAAAGATCAGAAAGGCCTTGCAAGGAGTTACCATGCATGTCACCATGCAAAATACTGGATGAATAGCTGTTCTAAAAGGGGCTTGTTTGGCACATTTGACTGTGTATTGATAACAGATAAGGTGGAAGGTTTTAAACCAAATTACTCAAAAGTTAGTTTAAAAGGTCTTCTCAAATTAATCCGTGGTATTTATAAAGGCTTCTGTCAGCCCCCGTCAGGTGTTACAATCATCTTCTGCCACCAGAAAACCTCTTTCTCTACCTTGCTTACTATTTGTTTCCTCATCTTTGTGCTTCGTCTTCCTCTCTGCAGAGTTCCGAAATGGAGCCTGATGATAGCGGGGGGTCTTGCACCCAGAAGCAGAAGATTTCCTTTCTTGAGAATAACCTGGACCAACTTACAAAGGTTCACAAACAGGTGAGAAACACGCAGAGAGGATGAGAGGAACTATAACTTTTAGTGATGGAAATACAGTTTTGATTGTTCAGACCAGGAGACTATTTTTATTTCAAGAGATAAAGTAATTCTGGGGGATAATTTGTCTGCTAGTTGCCTAAACTGCACACCCAGGAGTCAGACCTAAGTGGGTCCATAAATATTTATTGCTATATTGAACAGACTTTAAGTAAAGTAGTATGTTCAAAACCTACAAATCGTTTATAATGTAAGCAAATTGGGCCCTCTAAACTCTGCCCTAAATGTCTTTTTATTAGTGACTGGTGTGATGGAAGTGACTAACTAAATGATATTGCATCACATTGCTGTAATTGCATGGCTTTTTATGTATTTGTACTTCTTGGAGTATTTTAAACAGGAATTTAATTAGCTTCTTAAGTTGTAAGTGCCATACTTGGCTACATGTTTTCACTCCTTCCTCTTCCTCTTCCTCTTTGTCCTCTTCTTTCTTCACACTGATTATTTTTTTTTAATTTAGATTCCAATTTTCCCACCCTGTGTCATTTCTCACCCCTCCCTCTGTCTCTCTCCCTTCCAGCTGGTACGTGACAATGCAGATCTGCGCTGTGAGCTTCCAAAGTTGGAGAAACGTCTTCGGTCTACTGCTGAGAGAGTTAAGGCCCTGGAGACTGCACTGAGGGATGCCAAGGAGGGCGCAATGATGGACCGCCGCCGCTACCAGCAGGAGGTCGACCGCATCAAGGACGCCATGCGGGCAAAGAGCGCCCTGAGGCGCCCCCATGCAGCACAGATCGGTATAGCACTGAAGCTTGATCATTTGATTTATGCTTTAGTTTGTGTCACTGCCTGGGTATTGGTATTTTCCTAAATGAAATGTCTGAAATGCAAGGAATTTTAAACTACTTGCTGTCTTTTATTTGGTCTGCAATAACCCAGTTTAATTATTATTGTATCCTATGTTACATTACATTATCATCCTGACAGCTAAGCCAGTGAGACCGAAGCAGATGCCCGTCTGCTCTCCCACCAACCCGTTCTACACTTACATCCGTGCCACTGAACAGGCCAACACCTACAGCAATGCCCTCTTCCAGGGCAACGTGACACAGCCGAGCGCCGCCAGCTCAAACTGCATCCCCAACTCTGTCCAGAGCAACACGTGAGTTTAAATCCTTCCTTCCATCATTTCAGGCCACAGATTACATGGCCTAAGTAAGGTCTGTGACATATGTCAGATGACAGAGTTCAGGAAGAGTCGGCACTGGTCTTCAAAAAACAGAGCATCCTGTGGTTTGTAGACTGGTACTGACCAGTCGTTCATCCAAGCATGGTCATTTCATTATAACGTACAGCTGGCAGGCTTCTATCTTTGATATTAAGTATTGCTTTAACAATGTGTTCCTTTTTACTCTGTCAACTGTTTGATTTTTTAAATTGCTGGAACGTCTATTGCTGTGCTCATATTTGTGTTTGTTTTCTGTTCCCTCTGTAATGTTCTACACAGAGTTTCCACAGCGCTGGGCTACAGAGCAGGCAGATATACTGGAGACATACTGGAGTCCTTCCCACTCAACATTGACAACGGTAAGTAGAGCACACACACACGTACCTGTATCCAAACTGATGTTCACATACATGTGCACGCATGTATACATGCGTGCACATGTACACAGAGTTTGGCATCAAATCAGTTAGAGTATGAGATGTTTAGTCAGGAGCTCAGTGTTCCTTATACACTCTTTATTATATTATAGGATCCATTTACCAGTTGATGATATTGATCATCCTTATCAACCAATGGAATTAATCTATTGTTTTATTTCCAGCAGGTAACAGTATCAGTGAAACGAGAGACATCAATGACAACAGGTGAGGATGTCAGTTGCACTAAATTTACAGTAAAACAACAGTAAACAGAATGATGACAGGATTACGATACTGAGTGTTGTGTTTGTATATCTGCATCAGAAGTGATGTTCACTGTGGCAGCGAGGTGGATGATTCAAACAGGCACTACATCATTCAGCAGGAGACCGCCGCAAGTTAATGCCATGGTAATTAACAAAGTACACAGAGTCACACACACACACACACACACACACACACACACACACACACACACACACACACACACACACACACACACACACACCCTAAAATCTTCTTTATCAATGCAGTTACTTCAACCATACAGATAGACATTAACTACAAGTCATCTGCATTTTAATTTACATTTTAACATTTTTCTGTCCTTCGATTTGTTATAGTACATTATGAAAATCAACTCACAGTTTACAGAAATAAATTAATAAGGTTGAAAAAAGTGTTCGCCATGATGGGTTGAGTGGTTCCTGTGTCAAGCAAGAGAAAGTCACTGCAATTTACTTTATTAACACACTGCCATAAACTGGAAACCAGTGGCTGCCTGGAAGTTAGAAAATCAGTCGACAAACTTATGACACGCTTTGGAAAATGTGTGTGCAAAAAATGCAAGGCATATTTAGGTTTTTCAAACAAACAACCATTGCTATGGTCCTTTAATAAGAAACATCTAATCGGACATTCCACAAATTTCTGTATTTCTCCAAACGATGACTTTCTTTTGTCTTTCTCCAGAAGATGACCAAACACTGTACCCGTCCACGGACCCTCCCCTTCCATCTGCATGCAGCCTGTCTCCCCCGTCCCTCCACTGCATCACTGATGAAGATGATGATGAAGATCTGTAGCCCTGTAGTCTTCAAACTAGATGAAGCCCCTCCAGCTCCTTTGGTGACCACTATGACCCTTAGGTTTGGGGTCCAGTCCCTTCCAGTTCAGTCAGTAGAGGAAGTAAATTAAATCAGAATTTGTTTTTTTTTAAATACAGAACTTCACTTAATCAACTCATTGATCTCTCTGCCAATCAATTTGTCACCAGATCAAGCATCACTGATGCTGATTACCTCCTGAGGTGGTTGAGCTGAGACGGGACTAACTCCATCCCTGATGACTTAGTACACACATGTTGTAAATAATAGTGCTGTATACTCCAGTAGAGGTTTTTGACCAGCAACTGTTCCAGCCTCCACCGTCCCCTGCACACATCTTCTTATGGGCAACATGTGAATGGCATACTGTAGGCAGACGTGACCTTTTTCTCTGTCGTAAATAAGAGTATAGTGTGTAACGCCAGCTTGTAACAGAAGACCCACACTCTGCATGCATGTCGCTTAGCGGGTTAGCTTTCAAATCTTTGCATGTGTCCTGATTCCAGTCAGGAGCTGGTATGCTGCGAGAGAAGAGTCTGATCGACTTCGACAGATGTCAGAGAGAGAGAGAGAGAAAGAGAGAGGGGGGGGGGTTCCCTTAATCCCAATCAGAGACTCAGTGCTTTAGATTTCTTATTTTAAAGTAGAACTGGTCTGTTGTGTTAATGTGGCTCAAACACAGGAAAAACGTCAAAAAACACATCATAAGTGGAGCAACATGTGTCAGGGAAACCCAGTCTGTGTCGAGGAAACCTTTTGTTATTGCTTTGATACTGTGATGTTGCAGCTGTATGATGCCATTGTATATTTCAGGTAATGCTGCCGACTTCCATTTATTGTGGATCCCTCCCTGCATTGCACCGACACCTTGTGAGTCTTCATATCGAGCCTTAACAAGAGCTGACTTCTCATGATCAAACTAACACGTGTGCATACATTTGTAATTACTACCTCTAGAGCTACTCATTATACGCTTATTACACTATACTAACATCATAAGAGTTGATCTTAAAGTTTCTAGAGAAAGATGCAACTTAAGTACATCAATAGCTGTAAGTAGATTTAAAAGCTCTTATCAGAGCAGTAGTCATAGTCTCCTGAAGTTCATTCATACACAGATTCCTCCTCCATCATAAAACAAAATCAGGGCTGGGCTGAAAACGTGCTTGCAAAAATGTTCTAGTGCAGGACCAGAAAGTTTGGGTTTACCACGTAAGGGCAGATCAAGGTATACTACATTGATTTTCAAATATTTTCCTAAACTTTCTGGTGCTTGATGCAAGGCTGAAATTATAATGCCTGCATCCTTTGTCTCCTAATGTAAAGTTAGACTATGTATTGTCTAAATTTTGATTTTAAAACAGAAGTGAAGTAACATCTTCAACATTTTTTAGACTATATGGATGTTCTTTTAGTGATTAAGTGCTTTTTAAACAGACCCATCAACAGTCCAATGATTAGGGAGTGTCTGCAAACGAGTCCCCAGCTGAGCAGCCACCAGTCTGGGATGGACCGACCGTATGACAGATGTTTGTTGTTTGTAGCTTGTTGTCAAGGCGTGCTGTTATTCTTCTGTCAGAAATCCTGACCAGCCAATCAGGATAGAAGAACGCAACATGTCTCTGGTGGGTGGCGAACATATGGATGTGTTTGGACTGAGCTGAGTCACTGAATTAAAGGACAGATTAGAACAGAAGTGTGTCGCTCTTAAAGGAAATGTGCTTTACGACCAAACAGCTTTTAAATAACATTTTTTACTTTGAAAAAAAATTCTCTATTCTAAGTTCAGCGTATTACATGGCATGACTGGACTTCTATTTAACCCAAATAGGACCCGAGTATGTAAATTGTCTAATACCTAACAGCCTAATTAATGACAGCACCGCTCTGTCTCATGCTCTATGCTCATAAACAACATCTCAGGGCTTCACATTCACAATCACAGCCACCATGAGCCATCACCACTGTCTTCCTCATGTGAGTGCTGATGAAAAATCAGGTCGGTGAGTATTCTTCGAGGCTTAGCAGATAAATGGGATGATAAATTTACAGAAATAACATGTTATACATAGTGTCTCCATTCCAGCACATGACATCCAAAATGAAAAAAATCCCTCTGGTCAGACCCTACTGTATGTGTCCAAGCAAACCCTCTATTTGACATCATGTTTCAAGTATAATAAATGAATCCGAAGGAGGGGGGGGATGTGTACTATATTGCCACCTGCTGTCCAACTGTCTTATTTCAACATATCTAAATTACATGTGCTATATATTGTTAATCTTGTAAGTAAAATAGCGTGCCATGACATAGTAAAATGCAAAAGAAATGCACACGCTAATTTCGTTCAAAGAAATGTTTGTTTTATTTCTGTATGCCTATACTGTAGCGTCAACATGATTATGTGAAGAATCACAGTTCTGTATATATAGACTCATCACTATGCTGTATTGTATGTGAATCATTGTGTTGTAGTAAAAAGTTCAATAAACTTGTAGAAAGGAAGGATTGTGTTGTAGGGAATCATTTGGGTCCAAAGATATTCACTGTCCCACACTGATCATGGCTCCATCTAGTGGATGGAAAAGAAAATTGTATCGATACATATTTGATTGAATGAAGAGCCCCTTTATTGGATGACTATCCACATCAGCACATCTTCTCTGAGAATAAACAGCTGCCTTCAACCCAACCTCAGATTGAATAAGGTGTACCGAGGGACTGCATCCATGCCCACCAAAAGACTACTCCCTTTTTAGAGTTTCTCAACTCCATTTAGAGTAAACAAGATGGGAATGCTCCTCTTTAGAATACTTATACTTCAGTATATAGCAGTTGTTGGTGTATTGTTTACCTAATTGATTGAAACTCCCCTGTAAACTATGATTTAATTGTTATCAGTCACTGCTGGTGAGTTGCATGTATGCTGGACACTCTCTGTTGTTATTACAACCTCTGACCCAAACAGGAAATTCTTTTTCAAACTATGTTATGAAACGGACTGTGGCCAAAAATGCTGACATAAAAAGCAAGTTATCTGTTGATGCTGGAAAATCTAAATGAAAGTGTCATCAGTGCAGTACAGATACGATACTGAATCTCATATAGGATAACCAAAACCATACTGTAAGGAGATGTCAAGGGGATGATGATCATCATCATGTTATACTGGGGAAAAAAGACTCATCATGTAATCACCAAACTAGCTTCCTCTATAATGGTTTACTTAATAATGGACATGTAATGTTAAGAATTGAACATGGATTGCATATTTTAAATCAATATACAGTTTATCAAACAATAGCAATATTTAATTATTATGCCATCACATAAGAAGAAGATTGGGAATTAAAAGCCCTGTAAATCTGAGACTGTTACATTAAACCCATTGATTACTGTATGTATTATTATTATTATTATTATTATTATTATTATTATTATTATTATTATTATTATTATGTATATATATGATAATAATTCTCTGTATGAACATTGTCATTACCCATATTTCTCAAATTCTGTTGAAATTATAAAAATATCATTCTGCAAAGGAACTTCCTGTGTCTCTTATACTGTATAATAATAAGCTGCTCTTCATTGTTCCCACGAGAAAGGAAGCAGTGATGTAAACAGCAGCATGTTAAGCATCATCATACTGTAATGCGGTGTGTGTGTGTGTGTGTGTGTGTGTGTGTGTGTGTGTGTGTGTGTGTGTGTGTGTGTGTGTGTGTGAGTGAACGTGTGTGATGCTGCTGCATGTCCTTACAGTAACAAACATTAAATTCATAGGAGAAAAAAAAAAGTGCAGAGCTTTTTCACAGGCGTCTCTCATGTTCACAAATTAGCCCACATTTAATATTCAAGCGAGCTGTTACACATTAGACATGCATCTAAACTGGGGGTTTTCCACTGACTTTAGGGATGAAGAGTTTAAAAGTTTCAGCTTTATGAGTACATACAAATCTTTTGTTTTGAACCTGGCTTTTCCTATATTGTTTAAATTATCAATAGCAATCTTCTCTCCTTGTTTATTTGCTCTGAATATTTCATCCTCCTTTTTGTGTGATATCAATATGGTTTAATTTGACACAGCAGGAAGAAAATAAAGCACAGGATCAATATTCAGCACATACATTTTTAGTAAATAAAAATATCCCTCTGAGTTCATCTACCAAATGTGGGCTAATTTGTGAACATGAGAGACGCCTGTGAAAAAGCTCTGCACTTTTTTTTTTCTCCTATGTAAACGTATCGTGCAACGTTACATTTGATTGAGTGAGTGAGTGAGTGAGTGAGTGAGTGAGTGAGTGAGTGAGTGGAGTATAATTATCGAGTGAACACGATGCTCAATATTCCAGAAATGCATTTTCTCCCCGTTTGGTTTCATTCACTGCTGCACATTTACTTGCACTCACTCAGCGCCCATTGATTTCCTCTCCCCGCTGCGCGCTCCCGCTGCCAGGTGGAATCGGACACTGGAGACTCTGCGGCACCAGGAGGTCGCTGCACTGCCGACCCGGACAGCAGGGCTCGACAGGACACCCTCCACACCTCCAGGTGGACACACAGACGCAGCTTGAAACATTCGGTACAGCAGCATGTTTCTGCTGTAACACACAGTCCGGACATAAGGAACATCACGCAAGGTAGAGAGCTCCCACATTCATTGAGTTTGTCAATAATGGATGGCCTATGACATTATAAAAGGGATTTAATCTTAAAATGCTCAACGACAGATACAGTTGTTGAACTAAAGCTTCTTTGTGTGTAAAGTTGGCACAGTGACTAATTGACTTGTCGCATGATTATGTCAAGCTGACCCAGCACTTTTTGCCCTTTGGCGAGTCGCACTAATTAAGATTTTATTGCAGAACGAAACCGATTTTAAGTTATAAATCATAGTTTGGTTGATTCATAATGTCATGTGTTGTCTTCTCTGTATAGTCTCCAGGAACTTAAGTTGTTAAAACCCCAGTGCTGGGCGTAAGTGTGCACACATAACTGTAAAAGAGGCATGTACTGTAGTATTTATTTTTTACACAGCGCTGAAACTGAAGCTACACAAGCCTCCATTATAAATGCATACTGTATGCAGTATATTATTACTGGAGAGCCCATATCTAGACTGATTATAAATAAGGGTCATCTTCTATCACTTTTAATATCAAGCAGAGCGTTAATTTAATTGAGTTCAGCTGCTGGATAAACTATTTGATTTTAAAATGTATTTTAATCAATATATATTATAGATCCAATCTGATAACATAATATGGTGCTGCACAGCCAAAGGTTATTATGTCACATCACACAACTCTGTTACACTGTATCATCAACGAGTCTGTATGCCAAAGGGTATCTTAATAATGGGTAATTTACAGTATGCCCTATTTCAAACACACATCAGCACCCAGAGGATTGTGTTTTACTCCATTAGAGGATGAATTAATCCATGCAGATATCCTTTTAATCAGAAGCCAACAAGGAGGTGATAATCTTCCAAGCTATTTGCTCTGTAGCCGATCAGTTACATAAATGTAAGACTGACCATGTGATGACACACACACACACACACACACACACACACACACACACACACACACACACACACACACACACACACACACACACACACACACAAGACAGCATGCTCAAGGGTCACTTGTTTGAATCAAAATTAGCGAGATTGAAAATCTGACTCCTTTATAAAGGGTGGATATTTGATAGTCATCATTTCATCTGGTGTTATTCCACTTGGACAGTTTTGTTACTTAATGAGATGTTTGGGAAAAAGCCATTGACATGTTTTCTTATACCTCTGCAAGCTTTTATTATATTAGACACAATTGCGTGATCAATTAGATCATTATACTGATTTTTTTCTCTCTTCAGTTATGCCAAAACACTTTATGTCATAAACATAATTTTGGTTTGAGATGAATGAGGACATGATGATTTGCAAAAACAGAAATGCAACACTCAATTTAGAAACTATTAACCCATTTAACTAAAACCAGCACCAGTAATTTGTATTTTCAATTCATTTTTTGATATTTCTTTTCTACATAGATATCATAATCGCTTTGAAATGAAAGAGACAACTAGTCATGGAACAATTAGTTGAGTAATAGATGAAAAACGATAAAATGCTCTCTGTGTTGAACCTAATGTTCAATGTTCCTCCTGTGTGACCTGAACTCTTTGGCTTCATTCCAGTAACCAGCTGTTACTGTCTGTCTGTCTGTGTGGCTGCTTCTTCTCTGCTGTGTAGGCAAGGTTATAAATAAGAAGCTGGAGTTTTTGCGTGTGTGTGTGTTGTTTAACCAGCTGCTGGGGAGGTTTGTTTGTCTCCTCTTGAGTGCAGGTGTACCCGCTGGCCTCTAGATGCTGTTCTCGGGCCTGTTTTAAGACCCCCCCCACCCCGGGCAGCACTTACCACCCGGCTTTTATCTTAAGGATTTGAGTCTATTTGTGTTGGGTCAGCATCACCTGTCTCCTGTGTTTTAGCTGTGTGTGTATGTGTGTGTATGTGTGTGACTTTTTGAAATGTATTGTTCGAAATCTGTCCAAAAACCTAAAATATTTTCCTCCCCCTACTATATTAGCAACATATTTTTAAATGTGCAATTCTTTTAAATAAGTATGTAGAATTATAGATACACTTTGATTGGTGATATACAGATATGAGTGATGTCATAGGGTTGTAGTTTGATAATACACAGCAGAGAAAAAGTTTAAGAACCTATTTCTGATCCACTTAGATAAATTATAGCCTTTAAGTGTGTGTGTGTGTGTGTGTGTGTGTGTGTGTCTAGTCAGAGAAGAGCATGTAAAAAGTGCCCTCTACTTTGCAGGGCAGACCACCAGCAGAGACAGTCATATATACATTATTTATATACTGTAGTCTGTACATATTGACAGCTAATCTGTTTTCACAGAGAAAACAATATAAAAAAGAGAAAATAGTAAAATAAAATCAACAGAGAAAATTGTTTAGAATTCTCTTCCAGTACTTTTGAACCAGTATCTTAAAAAAGACGTGAAGTTTACCTCTAAGTAAGGTATTGATTTCCAATCCCAGAGAAGTTAACAAATCTCTAACCCAGTGTCTAAAATGTGTCAGATGATTTTCAAAAGAATATTACTTCTTTCAAGATGTTTAGCAAAGGCTACTGGGAGCGCCCGTTGTCACACCAGTTTTACCATCTTGTTTATTCAGTCAAGTCAGACTTTTGTGATAGGAGCGAGATGAACTGTGCCTCACTAAACCTCCAGCATCTTCGAGAAGTGCTTTTTAGCTACACTCAGCGTGGCTCTAGGGATGGCAGTGTTGGTCTGATAGACTGTTGGTCTATCCACATATTGGTCCGGACTGAAATATCTTAAAATCTACTGAATGGATTGCTATGACATTTTGTACAGGCATTCGTGAGGCCCAGAGGATGCATTTTGATGACTTTAACTATTGGTCGAATAGTCAAAATTGTAATTTATCCAAAATTTGGTTTATGACCAAATACAAAACTAATGACATTCCCATCAGCTTCAGCTGTACTTTGTTAATTAGCAAAGTGTTAGCATGCTAACAACCCAAACTAAGATGGCGAACATTATACCCGCTAAACATCAGTATGTAAGCATCGTCATGGTGATGCCAAAGCTGCTAGCATGGCTGAAGGTCTTGTTTATTTACAGAAACCATAGGAAAATGCACCGCAGGAAAATGTGCCTCTGCTCTTCCTCTGCTAGTGATATGGCTTTTTGGCGAGTTTTCTTTAGACCTGCTGTGACTTGACATTCAAGGCCAGGGTTGCATGTGAATCATATGGGAGTCATGGTATTAGAACAAGCCTAAGGAGCATGCACATAATGAGTCAAACATAAATCCATAAGACCTCGCCAACAGGCCAGAACTATTGTAGGTCAAGACTTTGGACTGACTACATTTCTTAGAAATAACAGTTGGTCATTAATTTACTGTAGCATGTTATAGGAATATCATTCAGAAAAGCAATGTCTTGACTGTCTGTCCTCTTTTTTCTTTTAGTCAATTTAGGTTGTCTTTATTCTCATTAATCAATGTCCCAGTTTCCTGTCATGCCTGTCTGTCTATATTGTTTGTCCATCCGGCTACTGTAGGCGTCATATTTCAGTCAGACACATAAACAGGCACACACATCTCTGTGAAAACAATATGTTTTAAAAAATCCAGCCAGCCTCGCAGTTCATTCAGAGTGACCCAAACAGCTTATGGTGATTTATGACCAGCAGGGTCAGCTCCAGAGGAGGCTGTGAGAGGTCATACAGTCAGTTAGGTGGCAAAAATAGAAACCTCTCCTTCACTCCCCCACTTGGTAGATTTGTCTCTCTCAACCCAGAGCTGTCACTGTAAAGCAAGTGCCTGGATCTTTTGGGTCAGTCTGTTAAAAGATCCCAATTGTTTGAGTTTTTCTGTAGTCCACTGTTGTGCCCACACTGGGTTGACCATTGATGTGGTATAATAATAGCACCCAGTGGAATACTGAACAGTTTTGTATGTCACATGGGTGTCACGACCATAATGATGACATTCCTGTCTGCACCTTTGCAACATGAGTCAACACATGTAACCTGTAGGGTCTTCACTAGGTCGCTTATTGTGTTGCTGTACTAAACTGAAGTTGAATTTGCATGTTTGGAGTAAGGAAACAGCATGAAGTCTGAACGGAGGTGAGGTGGGACAAGCAGGTGGTGATCACCACAGCCGAGTGTTGAAGTGTTCAGACACCTGTCAGTCAAGTTGAACACACACACCAAAATATGCCTCTCTCTTGAAGGCTTCGTTTAACCCATTTTGCTCTTTGGGGAGCATAAGTCATTCATGAACTTTCTCCAGCTGGTTCGATGTTGGCGGTCGGGACACCTTGCACTTCCAAACCTTGCTGTATGTTTTTCATGAATGGTTCTATAATCGTGTTTGTTCCAATAAGCGGATGATTGGTCCATCTAACTTTCCCGTACTTTACCTGTTTTCCCGCCTTCCACAACTTTTGAGAGGCTAAGTCGTGATGGCACAAAAACATTTTAAAATTGCAACAAAGACCCAACAGAAAAGGGAAACAAGCTCAGCTTATACCAACTTGAAGAAAGAAATTTGACCTTGACGTCCACATAGAGATATTTTTTGGAGCCAGCATCTAGTGGTTATTACTGGTAATGCATCTTGCACATAAAAAGAACCAGCTGTGGTGGTTGCTGCTTGGGTGAAAGCCAATGTGGATGCAGCTAAGTTTACACTCTTTCACACAGTGATATTTACCAAATGTAGCAACATAAATGGGGCACTGTTTCACTTGTTTAAAGACACCCAATGACAATTGAGGAAGGGACTGTAATGATTCAATTGTTTCATTACTGTAAAATGTCGATAATAGCTTGACTAACAGAGGACGTTTAGCTTCAATTATCACCTACTGTCAAAAACATCAATCTTAAAAATATGATTGTTTTGTTTACCACCAGAAATATGCCTGCATCCCAAGGACTCCATAAATACATTTAAGAAACACTGCAACAGCCAATTGCTCATACAAATGCAAATTATATGAATTTCCTGTGCAGCCCAGCTTTGACTCCTTCCTGCTCCCTTGACGAAATGCATCCCCGGCTATGTTAACTGCTTTACAGAATGGTAATGAGGTGCTAGCTGCCTAAGCCAGGTTTCAGGACGATGCATGCTTGAAGTGCTGAGGATGCTGGAGGCAAAAATAGAAGGCCAAGGCTCGAGGTGCATTTGTTTCCATCACTGGTTGGGATTAGCAGCTTCTAAACACTCCGTTCCATTAAGGCTATTGTAACAAAGTACAGGGACTCATGAACATGCACACACCTTTTAAACCGCTCTGACACTCTTACATTGACAGCGCTGCTTCCAAATACAGTAAAGCCAGTGTTATATTCAGAGCAGCAGGCTTGTTTTATTGGTTTTTATATGTCTGGTTAATGGTGCACAGACATTCACAGTGGGGATAAATAAACGCCAGATACAAACCAAACACTACCTGCAAATACTTATTATGGTATGGTTTATCCTATATGAGATGTCAGATAATTACACTTGAAAATCCAGGCTTCCAAGCTTCTTTGCTTTGAAGTGCAGTGAGTGTGAAATTTATGACACATAAAGCACATTATTTAAGACTCTGTTAGTACATTTTGACCATTTAAGTGACACCAATTTTCCTTCAACCTGGTTTTCCAGCCAGGTTGAAATTCTGTAATTTACTTTTAATTATCAAATTGTTCCCGATTTGATGGACAAATCTAGCTGTAGTGTTTGCACTGTTTCCAACGGCGTAGTGCAAACAGTGCAGTTACAGTGCAGTTAGCATGTACTGTGAAATTTTGAGAAATTTGTAACCCTGAACTAAGGACACGTGGATGCAGCAACAACATGAAAAGCAACATATAGTAGCTATTTCATTTTTATTTCAGCAGTGATCTTTATCTGAACCTCACATGTCCTCCCTGTATGAGTGTGTGTCACAGTGAAGCGGTTGTCATCCTCTGCTACGGTGAACAGTGAGTTTCTAAGGACACACACACACACACACACACACACACACACACACACACACACACACACAAACACACACAGAATTTCATGGATTTCTTTTTGTTAAATGTTTATTTTTAACCAGGACAGAAGGTTCTGTGCAGATTGTAATTCACAATTACAACCTGACAAAGAAGCAAAGCAGTAGGGGCAGAGATTTGGGATTAAGTTAAATCCTGTTTATAATATGTATGAGTGAAATGGAGAGAGGGGAGAGAGCGAGACTGAGTAAGAAGGGGATTGAGAGAGAGAGAGAGAGAGAAAGAAAAAAAGGACAAGGACAAGACCTTGGCTGCGACCAGTCGAATCAACAGCTTCTCTTTTCTGAGCGATATTTTTTTTTTCCGATCAAGCCTTATAACACTGACATCCTGTCACACACACACACACACACACACACACACACACACACACACACACACACACACACACACACACACACACACACACACACACACACACACACACACACACACACGTTTTTCTTTCTTACCCACGCTTTCTTGCCTCTTTTTCCTCCCGTTCTCCCTCTCTTTCCCCCTTTTTGTGTCCCTTTATGGATTTTGCACATTAGCCTTGTCACCCAGTAGAGTCAGTGCATTAACAGCCTGGAGGAGCCCCGGAGAGGGAGAGGGGAGGGAGAGGGAGAGGGAGAGGGAGAGGGAGAGGGCGCCAGTATGTGACAACAACAACACACATGGTTTTCCTCGGGCTTGTTCTCAAATGCAGAAGTCGAGGCAGAGGGCACGCTACTCTCAGATACATTATGATGAATAAGTTGTGAACTGATATTTTGGTATTTTCTGTTCTTATTGTTGCATCACATCAGCCTCTGCATGCACACAATTAGGGCGAGAAAATGTTTAAATATGATGATATAATACCCTAGTTTCGGCACCCATTAGTGCAGAAACAATTAGTTGATTAATCAATTAAAATATTTTTATAGGGAGAATGAAACAGTTGGTGGATGGTGGTTTTGCTGCCACAGTGACAGCATTTTGGATCTTAATATCTCTTTTGTCCGTCTTTATCTTTCAGCCAATCAACATAAAAAAATATTGTATTGTTAACAGTGTGCACTTGAGCTTGACTCTAGTGCATGCACATATTTTTACTCTCACCTCTGATGCAGCCTATATAACCAACGTGGACTCTTCTTAAAAATCAACCACCACTTGTTTAATAAGCTTTAATGATGTTTAATCATTTGTGTTTTCAGCAAACACACACACACACACACACACACACACACACATATATATATATATATATATATATATATATATATATATCTTGAGTGCAAGAGTGGAGTTTTTCAAGTCAAGTGAAAAGAAAACTTTGGCTGTATGTTTAATTTAAGTCTTTTCTCTCATTGTCTTCATTTCCCTTCAATCTGACACCAACACACACTAAAACTTATTTTTGTCATTTTTGTCACAGAACATCAATTTATATCCTCTCTTAAAAATTTTTTCAGATTGTACATTACATTTCCACCACATACAAAAACACACACACACACACACACACACACACACACACACACACACACACACACACACACACACACACACACACACACACACACACACACACACACACACACAGACAGGTTTGTTGGTATCGAGGATTATATTCCTTGTTGGCAGCCTAGCATACTGTAGGTTATTTATGACGTGTTATTACCGTGTGTTTGTGTGTGTGTGTGTGTGTGTGTGTGTTTGTGTGTGTAATGTAAGAAGGTGCCACAGAGAAAAACCTAAGAATTTACACTTTCATGAACTTAGATTTACTGTGAGGCTTCTCTCTCTCTCTCTCTCTCTCTCTCTGTCTCTCTCTCTGTCTCTCTCTCTCTCTGTCTCTCTCTCTCTCTCTCTCTCTCTCTCACTCTCGCTCTCTGTCTCCATGGTCGCGCTGCCCCTCTCAGACACACATAGCGCCAACACTTGAGGTGCTGTGAGAGCAAACACAGAGAAAGAAGCAGAGAGAGCACAGTAAATCAGAGACAGCGAGAGAAGGAGAAAGGCTTGACAAATGCTCATCCAGCTGGCTTAAGGTTGTCCTCACTTACTCTGCAAACAAGTGTCTGGGAAGAATGGATTTCATTTTGGTCAGCAGACACCGAGCAGGAGCAGCAGCTCTGTAGATTACTATGGATTATTTCAGACACTGGTGCTGTTGTGATGAATGGGAATGACAGCATGCAGAAAGGAAGATGGTAATATGACAACTTGCTCTATTTGCTGTGACATGCTTTTAATTGCATCCTGTTCAGTCTTTGTTCATGCAGGATTTTGTCTTTTTTGTTTGCTTTAACTCTCAACCTTGAATCATAATTGAACTTTTTACTGATCTTAAAGTTTAACATTTACTCACTGAAATGTGTACTTGTTAAGAAACATTGCAGAATTGGTTAAATTACATCTTTCCTCCACATCTTTCCTTATACAGTGGCTGTTACTAACAGTTTAAGCAGAGCTGTTAGACACTTGGTATTGGTTGATTTAGCTAATATAAAGTTTTGGCATACTTCTGTCAAATCCTGAGCTTGTATTTTTATGAAGACCAACCTGTCTAGAGGTGTTGGATGTCCAGTGGCGTTTCAGCTTCCTGGTGTTAAACTCATAATCCATCATTTATTCTCTCATATACGCCTCTGTGAAGCATAAATGACACATTAGCTTATTCAAGATATGCCTTTATTACAGGAATATATACTGTAATGCTGTTTCCAGCATGAATACGTTGTTGCTTGATTTATGTGTGTATTTGTGTGTCTGTCTCCAGTATGTGGTGTATGCGTGGACTGTATGGACCTGTCTTTCTGCCCGGGTTTATTATTCCCTTTGGGTAACTGCTGATCAGACAAAACAAGTGATTTGAACACATTAACTTGCCCTCGGAATAAATGTAATGGGCATTTTCCTCTATTTTTTGACATTTCTTTAGATTACATTGTTAATTAATTGAAATAAATCATGATTATCACTAGCAGCCCTAAACATCTTATAATACACACCTTGCCTCTTTTAACGCATAATGAATGATTCATTCATGTAAGATGTGACAGTTACAACACTGTCTTCTCTTCAAATAGTACTGCAGTCATTTATTTATTACATCCTAACAAGTAGTCTTTTATGTTGAAACATGCATGTACACTGACTGTGTACAAGCATAGCTACAGTAGCTCTCACTGGCTGCTGCTCTCTGCAGTGTTTTGACTCGAGGTGAAGGTCTCAGGTTACAGAGCATTAAGGCAGATTTCACAAACCAGCCACTGTACCTGCCTCCTCGATCCCCATGTACTGGCATGTGAGTCATGCAGGAGGAGAAACCGTCCTACGGCATCAGGGAGGTTATGTTGGAAATCAGTGCTGTCGGATCTATGGATTTGAATCTGCAAATTTAACACTTTCTTATATTTTTGCCTGTTGAGATTCTCAGCCTGCATATCCTGATGAGGACGTTTTTGAATGTATGTGTTGTCACACCTCGGCTGTAGAGAGGGTGTGCCTGGTTGCACATAAAGTAGATGTTGTTTGGCACTTACTGACTGGGAGGATGTTATAGGGAGCTGAATTTTAAAATGCCCGCCCAGCTCTCCTGTAGGTTTGATTTGGCAGGCCACTGTGCGTGTGCGTGTGCGTGCCGCTGTGATTTTCCCGCCCTGTTTCCAGCATATTTGCCATGTCGTTGAAACCAGAGTCCATTAACCTGACTATTCCTGTTTTGGAAGTGACCTCAATGTTTGGGTATTTGTTCCTGTGTTGACCAGGTTCCACAGAGCGCCCTTTTTCTCTCAGCAGAAAGACGTCTTGTCCCCTCCTAGTGATTCAATGGAAATACAGAACAGTTAGCTCAACAGCTCTGTTTGCAAAACTACAAATCATCACCACACCTTTGGAGCCCACTCGTTTATGTCGTTTTGGCTAGGAACTAGGCGGCATCTGCATTTGATGATACAAAGAACGTTTCAGCAACAGTAACTGAGTTGATGGGTTGACTGAGATGGTGTAGCTGTGAGGCAGCTGCTTAAAGTGTTCAACTTTACTGATGGGTGTGGACAACTGCAAAGTGTTCATTTTTACTCTCTGAGTAAAAATGCACTGACCTTTTCCCTGCCAAAGTTTGTACAGAGCTGCACATCATGTGAATACACTCAAACATCAGATAAAGCTTTATATTATATTATATTTATAAGTCCCAATATGTAAGATAATGATTTGATCTGTAGCCTGTGTCCGCACAGTTTTAGGATTCAACATGATACATTTGACTTGATGTCATGTATTGTGATGATGATGGTCTGATTAGCATGACTGAGTGTTTTCACCTTTTTTTTCCTGTACCTAAGTGATAGATTCTGGTTCTTTATTACGAAATCTGCCGGTGTGAGTTACATTAAGCACAGCTGTGAGCTAATTACAGATGAGATGAGTGTGTCAGTGAAAGCTAAGCCACACTTTGATATAATAACACGCCTCACACACACGCACACACAGCGCCAACATGTCAACTTACTCACGATGAGTTTAAAGATGTGCTTAAAATCTCGGCTCATTTATAATTCCCTGACGTGTTTTTAATGACTTAAACACAGGCCTTGCTGCCTCCTGACTGCTACTTTACAGCCACCTTCAAACCGTCCTGCTGATCAAGGCCGTCATGATTAGTGTTTGCCTTCCACAAGCTCTGATTTGCTGATCCCTGTGAAGCTACTAAATATACCGTCTGGCCATCTCGGTGCCTCAGTGGTCATGTACAGTAGCTCTACTCAGCCAGTGTTTATGTGCGACCTCAGTGTAATCTGGTTTGTGCTTTTGCTCGGGTGTCACCGGGTGTGTTGAGGTAGAGAGCCACAAGACGCACTCAGAAAAAGATAACAGAACAGGTAAAGAGAAAAAAAAAACTTTTGTGACTGTCTTTGTGGCTTTTAGTCTAATGATGCAGCTTTTAGTAGGCTATAAAAGGTACAACGCTGTATAGGTACATGCATTTACTCCAAAAAAGTAAAGCCCACCTTGACAAAAGCTGGAATTTGCTTCCTTTTCTCTTTTCATGCCTCAGATTTCCAAGCTATAAATAGCACAAAAACAGTAAATTATTTACACAAGAAATGCTCAAAACAGATAACAGATGTTTTTGGGCAACCTTAAAACATCTGATAACGTGTGTAATAAAATATTTTCATCTCAGAAATCTATTTGGGCTGACAGTATAAGGCAGCAACAATCTGGGGAGCCAACAAATTAGCATTAAACATCCAAATAATTGATTGCAATATATGAATATTCAAAATAGAATTTTTAAAGGACATGCTACAATGATTTAATCATATGTATGCTTATTTATAATGTCAAATTATAATATGTTATAATAATAGGCATTTAAAGCACTGAAGGGTAAATACCTTGAGATGAACCATCTCCTTTTCAAAATGGTCCTTAGACACAAAAGGCTTAAACATTAACAAAATCATAGTAAAGATACTGCCTTCATGATGCGTATTAGTTATTTAGCTCAGTTTGTTAGTATTAAAATAATATACTAACTTAATACTTAAAGTTTGATTTACAGATTTGTAGATGTACCTAATTCACAACTGAAGGAAAAACTTCAGAAAATGTGATGAATAGTTTTGACATGTTGCTTCTTCATTAAAGAATCTCAACTTGTATAGGTCTCTATCTGTTTTAACAAGGGGACTCTTCATCACGGCACATTTTGTACCATGCCTGGTGTGATGCACTTCTGTGCACATCTTCTGTGTCAGTGCTAATCTGTTTACTGCACAATTGAATTTTCCTCCAAATTACAAAATAGTTAAGATTGTCTGTCACTATCGGTGTTTCCTGGTCAGGACACGAGAGCTGTTGTCATTCAGAAGTTGTCATTCTCAGTGAATGGCTCATCACAGCAGCAGGCAGAAAACAGCAGTTCATCAGACTGCCGTGACGATGTTGTTAGTGTGGGAATCCTTCCTGCTGAAAAGAAGAGCACAGAAGTCTTACAGTGTTAAAATCACACAAATTGCAAAACAAGAGGGCTTTGAAACAATGGAATTTGCCAGAAAAAAATCTAAATTTTCATTTAGTTTTTTTCAGCATTTCAGTTAATTACCAAAATAGTTTTAAAATACTTAATAATGGAGAAACATTCTGCACTCACATTACACCATCAATCTCAGCAATCTTTTGCTTAAAACCTGCTTCTCTTGTAAGATGGCCATATACTGTAAAATGGAGTTCACTGGCTCTTCAAGTATGAAGTATTAATCAAGTGGGAAATACAGACCAGATGCAAATACCTGTGTGCAGTGTAGCAGAGATTTCTAAGATTGAGAATGGTGAGGTGGAAAACTTGCTGAAGTTTTAGTCTGGAGACTTTTCCAACAGAGGTCGGATACAGAAGAATGCCCCTGGAGTCAACAGGAATTTATAGCTGATGCATTTCATTTGGCCAAAATACATCCTTCATCCCCCTGACCTAGACTCCTCACTGACTCAGCATCTAAAAATGATCCACCAGTATTTAAGAATTTCTCAGGTGGTAAAAAATGACAATAAGGACTCCTACCTCCTCTGATTTGTCCTCTAAAGGGCACAGCAGGAGGATACACAGATGAAATGTGAAGGTAACAGACATGGATTTATAAGTCTGTCTATGTATACACACAGAAGTTCATAGGAAAGTCATAGGATGTAAGTAGACCGAATGTCTTCTCCAAAGAGTTGACCTTACAGGATTTAAATCATGTGTTAAGTGCTACAGAATGAGACTCCTTTTGACTTGTGACAATAATTAACGGTGTCACTGTAGGCGCGATTAACTGAGCAGTACGGCTTAAGGCTCCTGAATGTGAATAAAATGATCCAAGTCAGCCGATTAATCTTCACGTTCAAAAGAAACAGCACTCTACTAGTTTTACTCTCTACTACTCTCTTCTCTACTCTCTTCCCGAAAAGTCAAGATTGTTTGAAAAACATAATTCAGGAAGTTGTAATAATGAAGTGGGATGAAAGAACTGCTTCCTGTACATAAATCGATGTTTGTCCCCAGCTCTTCTTTCAGTGGACAGCAGGAAAGCCATTTTAAGCAGTGTGTGTAATCCAGTAAGGAATCTGTGTGTGTCAGCTGTTTTTTTAAAGATGAAAAACCACAGATGTAAACACAGGAAATGGATTCTTTTCATGCTTATTTATAAGCAGTATCAGTGTCTGTAGAGGCTTTGAAGTTTGGCCAAATAATCACATCAGTTTTGCTTATTGTGCTTCACATATTTCTCAGGCATTTTGAATACATAATATTACATAAACTGAATATTTGTGAGGGTACTTCATTGGAAGTTAGTGTACAGTAGCAATCATAAAAACTGCCATTTTTGGAACCAAATACAGTTTATTCGGTTTTCTATTTCTAAACTCCTAAAAACAATTAATTTGGGATTGAGTTTCTCTTTTATAAAAACAATGTTAATGTTTTCATTCTTCCCAGGATGTAGTTAATCCAGATCTTTTTACCAGGATTGAAATGAATGAATTATTTTGGAATGCATGTCATCCTCTCTCCCTTTCCCCACATGTCCTGTCACTCTCTGCCAGATACTATCAAATTAAAAATGGAAAATTACCAAATAACACACTTTCAAAAAGTAATATCACAGTTAACGACTTCATCAAGAGAGAAATGGCCCACAGGAATGTATTAAGTCACCATGCATGCTTTCCTTTTTTTATTGTTAAATATTTAGTTCTTGTCCAGGCAGGAAGCTGCTCGACTTCAGGAATGCGTTAAGACTATTTCTGTTTCATAATGATACTGGACAGAGACATTCAGAGTCCTCAGCTCCCGCACTGGGACATCTTATCCACAGTAATGTGAGTCGTCATTTATTTCAGTGGCGGAGTGAGAGAGTTCTGGGTGTTTATATAGTGCCATGTGAATCTGCAGCAACAGTATGCTGGCCCGGGCAGAAAGACAGGTCCATACAGTCCACGCATACACCACATACTGGAGACAGACACACAAATACACACATAAATCAAGCAACAACGTATTTATGCTGGAAACAGCCTTACAGTATATAGTCCTGTAAGCAGACATACAGTAATTGGTGATGTGGCTTGCTTCTCACAGCTGACTCATATTACCAGCAGTGTTGACACGCTCCAAGCTAAATTTCACTCTTGTTTTGTAAGCACTCCAAAAGCTAGAAAACATTTGCATGTCCTATCACTGTTGCCAGGGGAAACCAACACAACATCATTGTTTAGTTTTCTTCTTAATGTCTATTGTGGCAAATTTGCAATTTCCACTTTGACAAGAGAGACAAGTTCTCTTAAAGTATTGTCACACGTTTTGTTGTCACAATTATTGCTTAGAGCATAGGACACAAAACAAAGGTTAGCTCGTAGAGTGCCCACCTAAGAAAAGCCTCCTTTATACCCTAGAGCGGTCCCATCCCTTGTATCCTGTTTTGGTCAATCTCCAATCAGCAACCATTCTGATTGTTAATAACCTTATAGCTGGCACTTCCCGTGGTTGCAAATGTCTATTCTCAGTTTACTGTCACTGCTAAGAACATGTTGATACATTCTAACACGAACAGAACTCGCTTTCCCAGGAACCCACTGTTTGTAGCACTCTGGGGAAAAAATTTGGTAAACTTGCTCGGACACAGACAATCGTTTGTTCGGGCAAAGATTACATGTTCACAGTACAGATTCAGAATAATCAAACATAGTAGAAATAATACAATAATACACATGCAGTAAAGATGTTTAGGAGGAAGATTTTCAATCATTTGCAAATAGACCTCTGAGCTTATTGGGCTGAGAGTTACTTTATGAGAATTCTGTAATCGCACATACAGCCACATGCATTACAACCCTCAAAGGCACTAGCTGTATTCAAAACTGCCTACTACATAGGCCATATACCGACAAACTGCATTTGTCATGCAGTATGAAACTGTTAAATCCATTTATTTTGCAGTATTCTAGGCCAGGCTTTGCCAGTTTCCAGTTTTGGAAAGTGGAAGTGAACAATAGCAAACCGCTGTTAATTTCTATCAATTCACTTTTTTATCTGTGAAAAGTGCTTTATTAATACATTTTACTAACTTACTTATTGTTGTGATCGTTCCAGCACTTTGCATTGTTTGACACAGTAGGCGAGGTAGACTGGTGCATACTGGAGATTTTTTCCAAAGCAGTATAACATCCAGGGATTTTTGGTATACTGCAGATTTTGTTTTGCAGAATGAATATGACCTGCTACATTTTGGCCATATCAGTATACTGCTAGTATATTAGGCTGTTTTCAATATAGTCATTTGTAGCTCTTTGTATCTTTCTTCCCTAGGCCTAATTAAAAGTTAAAGGGTGAATGCCACAGCTTCGCTTTTGATAACATTTAAGAGTAACATTTTACCTCTCTAGGGAACATTTTCACATGAGAAGCACATCACACTGTGCAATTAGTCACAACACAATAAGAGCATACATTTCTGTTACATATAAAGACATTTAAACATGATTATGTGTTATTGTATAATTTCACTTACAGGTCACATTCATTTAAATTTCTGCAATTTACAAGCTACCTCTTTCCAAGAATCTCAGACCTTCCTAACTTTCAGGATTGGAAAGCATTTCATTTTAATTTGATGAGTTGTGAACTGAATTTGCTTTTCAGTAGGCTACATATAGTGCTGCTGAGCCTTCCACCATCCTCATCCTCCTCTCATTTCACGACATTACCATCCTCCTTCTCCTTCTCCTTGATGTTATCATGATGACCCATCACTGTGTTTTGTTCCAGCGGGGTGTGGCAGGACTGACCAGAAAGCTCTGAGTCACAGTGTTGTTTCTGGTACTGTGGGGGCTGCGGACTGGCTGAGAGCCCAGCATTTTTTGATCGTAATGTAAGGGGATAAGACAGAGATAGGGTGGATGGCCATTGTTGCTTGAAAAAAAAAATGAAAACAGAGAGAAACAACAAACATAGGGACACAATACACAGAATAGGAAAGAGAATTCATTGAGAAAGTCTGCTTGTTATACAGTGTAGATCCTGCAAGTCTGAAGGTCTTTTGAAGACCACCAGTGCTATATTTCTTCCTTTTCAAAGTTGCAGAGAAGAAATGCACAACCGATAGCAGAGCTGGAGAGGCACTGAGCAAGTGTTAGTCTGAGGGGACATAATTCATCACACCCTAGCTGTCTCCATCTCCCTACATGTCTTTCTTCATCTCCACAGCTGGGAACCCGTGAGTTCAGTGGAATGATTTTAACAAACAGATATGGAACTATTAGTCCTTGATCTTCTAATTTAACTGACCAGAAAGCGAATAAATGTATTTTCCAAAATGTTGTATAACCTAAGTGATTCGTTATACTCAAGACAGGAAGTTTTTTTTTTTTTTTTTTTTTACAATTTCTTTATTGATTTCTTGCACTCACAAGTAGTACAGTACAGTTAATATATCCCCCCTCCCCCTGACCCAACCCACAACAAAGTCTCTTTCCCAACATCTGTAACACTACAATAGTTAAAAGACCATAAAAAACAAAAAGCAAATAATATGACAGTATCACATGTACAGAACAATGGCACCTCCAGCAAAGCCATGATATGCATAAAAATAAATAAAAACTGCACCTTTGACATCACCCTCCAGTCCTTTCCTCTTTTGGGGTTCACCACTGACAGTAAGGTTTTTAAACTAAGACTCATTTCCTTGCTCCTATATTGACATTGATGCAGTCTCATCCAGTAAATGGCGCTGAACATGCATCGCAGGAAAAAAAAGTGGCAGCAAGATGTCATGCTATGCGTCGACATTCACACACAACCCTTTCTGATGCCATATATCTCCCAATGGCGCCTCAGCCATGCATGTATATACATTAACCCCCAAGGTCCACTGCTGTGGCCTTTGCCGGATGCTAAATAAAGCAGGGCCTAAAAGTAGGTAGCAGGCCATGAGTTCAGGTCAAAGGGAATGTGAAACCATAAACCAGGAGGATAGCTAGCCTTGAGACCAGCTATTACACACTGTTTACTTGGATGTTTCCTGTCAGGCTGGCTGGCTTTATGTTTAATGATGAACTTTTGAATTGAGGATAAAATGTTGAATGACTACAGTGGCTTCTTTATATCATCTTCCATTGCTAAGTGGTGGAACATGTAAATATGTGGCAAGACAGTTTATACAGTTTACAGTTAGAATTTTTTTTTTTAAAGGTACATTGCCGGTATTCCTGTATCACTTGTGTGAAGTTTAGATTGGAGAAGTTACTGACTAAATGACAACTTTTAGGTTTGTAGTGCACATCTATAGCACCCACAGATCACGGCCTGCCTGCCTTGTAACTGATGTAGTGGGGATCAATAATGAACCAGTAGGACATCTACTTTCTCTCTCTTGTGTTTTCAGAACTTTGAATCTCTGGAAAGTTCGATCCAGAACCTGCTGTCGGTGCTGTACCCGCCCTTTGAGGCCACCGCCCCCACTCTTCTCAGCCAGCTCTTCCACATCATTGATAGTCGTTATCACGGAGATGCCCTGCGATGCCTGCTGGACTTTCTGGTCCCAGCCAAGCACATCTTAGACACCGTGCAGCAGGCTGCATGTGTAAGTCACTGTTTTATACTGTACGCTACAGTGGTGTGCTAAGCTTATGTGTGAGTTTAAAGACACTTTCACTACATGTTAGTAAGGAACAAAGCTGCCCAAAGATCTTCTTGCTGGACGTAATATCATAATTAAAATAGAAAAAATAAAGTTGACATTCTTCTAATTTCTGAAAACCTGTACTGTCAATGTACTTGTCCCCCTTTTAGGCTCAGTACTCTGATGTACTTTTCCTGTGTGAGGGCTGGCCTCTGTGTTTGCATGACCAAGTTGTCGTCCACCTCGCTCCTATCAACCCCCTGCTACTTCAACCTGGCGACTTTTATCTCCAGGTGGCACCATTCTGTGACCAATCAGCTCGCATCGTGGTCTGCAGCCTCCTGGAGGAGGAGGGGCTTTTAGTGGAAGTAGTGGAGGAGACCCCGATCCCTGAAACTTCCTATCCTTGTATATTCAGCCGTGACTGGTTAGAGGAGATCAACCAGGGCCGCCATGGAACGCCTCTCAGCCAATGCCTGCTCGCAACCGAGCAGGGCGTGGTGAGGTTACCATGGGAACGGGTGGCCCTGCCTGATTTTGTGGATGTGCCACTGTGTGCTGGGAGTAGTATGGCCTCTGCTCCTCCTTCAAATCCTCCTTTACCACCTCCGCTTCCTCGTCCTCCACCTCTTCCTCATTTTCCTGAGAATTCTGCATCAAATCGTTCTTTTCCTCTTTCTCCTTCAAAGGAATCTGCACCAAAACAGTATCCTGTAACCATTCAAAATTCTATTTTAACATCTGCTTCACAACGCTCTGCCTTCACTGTGGAGACCAGAATATGTCCGGCAAGGCACGGCATTGCTGTGTCACTCTGCCTGGTGGATACTAGCGCTGCTTCTTCATCTAGGCTGGTCAAAGTGAAAGAGACTGAAACTGAGCTTAAGCCTATTGGCTGGGTGTCCCCTAATACTTGGGACAGCTCCTTTACTGGGACAGATCCAAATACAGCTACAGAAACTCGCACTGTTTCAGGTACATGCACTCCAGCAAGGGGAGATATAACTACGTGCAAAGGTGAAGATAAGGGTGTAACTGTGTCTGAAAATGTAGGGCCACATAAACATAAAGATCCAAACAACAAAGATATATGCAGGAGAGGACCAGCAGGCCACACTGTTGCAGAAGAGGAATATATTGATATTCTTCAGGCAACTATGCTTTTTAGTAGAGCTCAGTCAGCAACTGAAGAACAACAGAAATTAGAAATGCAAATGCAATCGCACACACAAATCGAACCACAAATGCAAAGACATCCACAAAGACGAGCACAAATGCAACCACGTGCAGAAATGGAGTCATTTGGGCAAGCACAGAGACAGCCAAACACACAGATACCACCTCAAGCACAGTCACAAGCACATGTGCAGTCAACTACAAAACCACAACCACAAAGATCAGATGCTGCTGTATCATTAAGGCCCAACATGTCTGCAGAAACAGCTCTCCGCCATTCCCAATCCTATCACCCTCACCCTGACTCCCTTGAACCTTCTCAGTGTGTCCGCACTGTCCAGTTCTCAGAGAAACCCTGTACCCCATGCATGAGGAGAAGACAAGGCGGAAAGGCTTCCAGAGCTCAGGAGCTTAGGTGTCGATACAGGGACTCCTACCAGGCTGCTATACAAAACCCTGTCACATTTGGAAAGGAGAAGGAGAGTGGGAATATGTTAGCTGTGGTGGAGGAGGATGGTGATTTCTCACAGTGCGATGACAGATTACCAGGGGATGAAACAGGGGATCCATGGTGTAAGGTTCAAGGAATGTGGTTTGATTCAGGGATGCAACACCAGTCTCCTTCCTCTGTCAGTGGAGCCATCTGTAAGGAGTCAGGAGAAAGGAACACTGTTCCATATTGGAAAAAAGGAGATACAAACACTGCCCCCTGTATGGATTACAGGGGAAACAATGTTTTAAAAAGTGGTGCGCTACCAGAACAAACAGCTGAAAGGAATTCTTTGCCATTTAGGGAACCAAGGGATGCACACCCTGCCAAAACTTGTGGCAATTTACACAATGTGAACGGGACAAATATAGCAGCAGGAACAAGGATAAACAATAATAGAGCTTTGTCAAGTTCAAATGATCAGTCAGATGTCATCTCTGCCAAACACCGTGGATTACAGTTTCCTTCCACTGAAATTTCATCGATGACCCTCAAGCCTCGTGAACGGCAACAAAGCAGAACTAATTCCACAGGAGCGAGTCCAAACTTTCCTAAGTCTCTTTCAGCGCCACAGAACAGACAGGAGTCCATGTCAGATGGAAGATGTTCATCCCTCTCCACAGCTGTGGTGGACACCTCAGAGAAGTGTGCGCTGGTCATTGTTGAAGGTCAAAATGTCAGGAGAAGAGAAAATACTGGCTCCTGTGCAGAGATTCCCCAGCTGCATGTGGTCAAATGTAAAAACAGCACAGCCTTTGGACTGGTTTCACCCAAGATCAACAGGAGGAAGATGGTCATTCCAGGTACAGTAATGTTGTTCTAATTTGATCTTTAGCATGGAGGTTTTATTGGGTTCATTTCATTATTGTTTACTACCAGATGAAAATCAGCCTCCCTACAGCAAAATGTGTCCATTTTTTATAGATGCTGCTCAGCCCGGCACTACGTTCATAACCAGTAAAAATGGCCATCAGACGAAGACCCCGTTACAGACAGATCCACCTCCAACAACAGAGACAGAGAAGATCTCCCAGCCTGCCTCTACTCGTCCAAGACCTGACCACCTTCCCCTGGGATCCCCAGACCCCAGAGCCCACCCCCTCTACTTAGGAGTAGCATCTCGCACAGGTAAGTTAGTCTGAGACACAGAAAATAACAACCAAGTTCTTCACTGTGCATACAAAGAAAACATATACAAATGAGATTACATAAAGGTTATTTGTATTATTGATTGATTAATGTAAGAGATTACATTAAAAACATCAGTAATACAAAAGTAACATGGAAGTATCACCAATGTATACATGAGCCTGTGAGAGTCATGATTGATTTTATCATTATTTTTAAGGCTGATTATGACTATTTAATTTTCTTTTTTCTTGAACATTCACTTTTTTTCTGACATGGCAGTAAAACTCACGACTTATAGTAGCTCTGACCCTCTCTGTCTCTATTTACCTTTTCTGTTTGATCTTCTTTCTTATGATTTTCTCTCATTTCAGTTAACATACCGGCATTGTCTTTGTCCTTCAAGCCTTTGCTGTTGTTGCACATTTTATGAGCCTTTTGCTAAAAATGATCCTGTTCAAAATATACATAGTAACTATTCTAATGAAAACTTTACTTAATAGTTTAACTGAATCCTCTCTGTATTTCAATTCAATTATATTTGAATAGAAAGACATCTCATTCTGTTATACAGTAGTCCTCCTCAAGGATCAGTATGAGCAAGGCAGTGGTGGATGTCTACTGGGATTTAGGGTAAAATAAATCTATTAAAAAGAGAAATCACCCAGATGCTTTTACTCTCTCTGCTCTCCCCTTTTGGAGATGGTAAATAGGTTACTGAAAATTCTCACTGAGAACAGCATGTTCCCTGATCTTTCTTCTCTTTAACCCCTTCAGGTGGCAGAGACAGGACAGGCAGGGCAATAGTTGAGCTCTATGGACACCACCAGGGATGGAGATCAGCTGTAACAAGCCAGGAGCTTTTCCAGATGCTGCTCTACTTCCGTACTATCACCAGGTAACATATCAGTAAATCAATGAATTAATTAATGAAAAATTAATTAACCAGACTTGAAAAAAAAACTGTACATTTAAAGTCATAATGGAAGGAAGTTTTGGCATCATTGTGGCCATGTCTGGTTTATTGTGGTGACTGTTGTGTACTTAATAGCTTTTTTTATCCCTTATCTAGGAGAGAAATCAGAGAAGCTGGGATGACACTCATTTTTGATTCGAGGAAGACAAATCCTCAACCGCAGCTCTATAAGGCCTTGATGACGCTTCAAGTAAGAAGCACAGACATTTCTGCATTACAACTGCCTACTGCAGGTCACAGTTAACTGTTGTAAGGGTGTTTACTCCTGGTTGGAGTGCTGCTGTTTACGGGCGATTAATCCTGGGTGAAATATCAATGCTGAATAATGTAGCAGCTGCTGAGCATATCAGCATATCTAGACGTCCTCCGGTTTATTTAATAGTTATGTGTAATGTGACAAAAGATCTTTTCCTTTACTTATTTGTAATCAAAGGTGCAATTTATTGTATAATATACAAGTTTGCTTTTATTAATTTGTCATACAATGTCTAGTGTTGATATCAGTTCAATTTACTGAAAAATAAATTAATTTCCATTGATACCCATATGTTTTTGACTTGTAGTCTGATTGTGCTATTTATTTGTGGTCATCAATTAAAGGCTGTAACTCAAAGAATGCATGAATGTAGTTAAGTAGGATTTATGGAGTGTAAACTGTTGCAGGAGCAGACTCCCCAGGCAGTAAACAGTTTTGTGCTGCTGGTGGACAAGGAGAGCAGCCTTCGGCCAGAGAGGTGTCCCGGAATCCAGGTCAGCTTTTTCACTTTTTACAATCTTTATTATCAGACACTACAGGTGGAGAAATACCTCTGTTTGGTTTCCTATAAAGAGTAATTAATTTGAGTAGTCTATAAACTTCATTGATCTCTTTAAAGGTGTTTTAGCCATGCTAGCGGTGTGGTTATAGGGATGGCAATGTCAGTTAGTTTGTTGGCTCATTATTTTGGTCCAGACTAAAATATCTTGAAAACACATTGATTAGCATGACAATTTGACATTCATGCTCCCCAGAGAATGAATTATATGATGTTTTGAGTTTGTTTCCAGTTCTCCAGGGAAATATATCAACATCGCCTGATCATAAACTTTAGGAGTCACAACAGGACTTCAGATGCATTTACAATCAGACATTTTTGCATTTAATAGGCTAAAATATTGACCAATTGTTAAACCAAATAGATGAAAACTAGATTTATGAGGACTATGGTTAACTTTTTCTCAGATCTCTGCAGGATAAACCGAGACAGCTAGCTAGACTATCTATCTGTCCAACCTGAGTTTTCTGTTGCACGACTAAAACAACTTTTGAACATACACACGTTCCACCAAAACAAGTACCCTTCCAAGGCTATTTTGCAGAGGCACCGTGGCTCCGTCCGACACTTAGCACCACCCAAGACAATTGGGATTGGTTTAAAGAAATGGCAATAAACCAGAGCACTTTTTCTCCCATCCCGGAATGCTTCGTGGACTAGCCAGACCCTCCTCCGCAGCGCTGTGGAGGAAGGTCTGGCAATGCAAGACTATGTGGTGAACAATGACGCAATAATCTCCCAGTTTTTCATTCTGTAGCTGTGAAAACGCGTTGATGTTACTTTGACACTTGTTGCCTCAAAGCAGACTGAAGTGGTGACATCGATGAAAGCCTTGTTCAAGCTGGCGGAGGTGAGTCAGCTGAGCGCCCGCCTGGATGGCACGCTATCTCACAGCCACTGTGACTGGATAGAGCTGCACCAGGTGAGACACAGTCACATCAAAATCATTACCTGCCTCTCTTCTCTCCAGTCAGGTAGTGTAATAGTTGCCTCTTACTGCTCATGATTTACTCATGTCCACATCTTTCATTCTCTAGAAACTCTTCCCATTTGTGTCTGATCTTCACGAGGCATCCAGCCTTCTTCTGAGAGCCATTAGTGAGTTAGAAGAGCCCCAGAGGACAGACACTGTACAGGTACCTTCATGCTGTCTTTTGACTGTTTACTTATGTTGTTATTTGGGCCTTGAAAGCTGGATTTATCCTCAGTTATGTAACTTAGTCGTCACTGAAAATACAGTGTGTGTTATGAGGATAATAACTTCTGTAGTTATATAAAAGTATTAGCGAATGCACGTGAAATTTTTTATGTGAAGTATTTATTGTATAATTTGTTGATCTTTAAAATGTATTTTTGTCAAATAGACTGTGCAGCAGTGCATGATGGACCAGAGGACTCTGATGAGGAATGTACTGGAGGACAGCCGATTGGTCAGCCTGCAGAGAGAGGGCGGGGCCATCTTGGCGAGGCTGAGGAAGGAGAGTGACCTCAGATACCCCCACTGCGAGGACCTCAGGTAAACTCCTGCTCTCATCTGCTGATGTCTTTTTGGGGGTAAACTTGTTTAAATGACCTTTGATATCCTGTGATTAAATATTCTAGCTGCTAGACTAAACATATTCCTGCCAATCACCACACCAAAAATAAGTGGCAAAAATTATTAAATTATTAATTGTGCAGCTGCAGCACACTTTCATTATTTAATAGCAGGGGATTTAAGATACACAGGACATAAACAAACATTCCATATCCTATTGTCTTTGTGATGACGACACACCATCATATTTGCACTATTTTGAGATCAAAATGTAGCCATAACACTCTTGACTTTGTACAATAGCTGAAAAGCAAAAGTTAAATGTTTTTGTGCCACAGTTTGCTGTCTTAAGCCAGTTGTTCCAAGCCTAGCTGTGTTATTGTTATGCATATGCTGCCTAATCCTCTTCTTCCAGAACACCAGTTATTCATTTACTCTGTTATATATTTTTTTTCTTAAGCCTTTGATCTGTCTTTTTCCTACATGCAGTGACGCAGTAGACTCGGTGAGCAGCCTGTACAACCACGTGGAGGAGCAGGCTCACATCCTCGTGCAGAGGTCCAACATGTCACTGGAACACCTGGAGTATCTGCTGCAGCTCAGAGAGGTGGAGGGACACTTCATGCAGGTGCATTTTATTAATAGCTGACCATCAAATTTGCCTACTGATGTTCAGATGAATGGCACTTATTTCAAAATATATTAGGTTTGGTAAGTGCAGTAATGGTTCTAAGGGACTATAAAAGACGTTACAGTCTGTGGGTTCATGAAGGCCCAGTGATGTAATAATAACAAGTCATCATGTGGGTATGGTGATGAGTAGATCAAATGTCGAAAATGAATTCAATATTTTGTTTAAATTAGAATCATCTGTTGTTATTTTTCTCACATAAATCAGGGGACACAAAGTGAAACAGTTCAGTAATGTGAATAAATAGGGACAGTATGTATATGTTTGCCTGTGTTTTATGTCACTGCATACAACATTAAATATGTTTATGATAGTTAAGTTGCTTAGCTCTGGGTCGGCTATTTGTTGTTTACTAACACTTGAGGCCCGTTAGTGATGAAGACTTTATTAATTATATTTTTAATTGAGATATATATTGGCCAACTGTGTTTTTAAGACACATAATCAAAAGAAAAACACATACAAAATTAAGCGGATAAAAGACACTCTTCCACCCACCAACTCTCTACAGCAGAATACTATTTTAAGAAAGTGTAACAAGGTAAAACACACAGTACACACAGTCAAACTTATAATATTATAATTTATTATTTATTATGATTATTATTATTAGATTAGGACTTTAAAAAGAAGTTACACATGCCCATGCCCATACTACTTAACACAATATTGTTTTGCTTCTGTCCCTGCAGATGCTACAATGGTTTAATGTAGAGGGAGAGCGCCACCTGCTGGAGGCTGAATCAGTCGAGGACTCTGGGGACCGAATGGAGCAGATCCTCAACAACTTCACTCGTTTCCTTATTGAAGCTAATGCAAGTCTACGTTTTCTTGTGGCTGTCATGAATTTGCATCTCTGTTTGTCCACCTGTCTCAATCTGTCTCTCCCTGTGCCCTCATCCTCCAGGACCGAAGGCACCACGCCATGACGTTAGTGTCAGAGGCAGAGCGACTCCAGCAGATTGGGCTTTCCTACCCAGAGACGGAGGCGTTTGGGACTCTAATCTGCACCTTCAAATCAGGCCTGGAGGACTTTCTGTGCAGGGCAGAGGCATGCGGCAGGGAGCTGCAGATCATGGTCAACGTGTGTGATTTTTGTGAGCAGGTTGGTGTCAGATATTTTATTAGCATTCAAAATTCAAGTATTCAAGATCACTATGCAGCTAGTGCTCTTACCCCATAGAAACATTTATTCGGCCCAGTTTGGGAACCAAGCCCACAAAAGACGTCCCTTCCCCCATAGAACTGACAACTCTGCTGAAGCTTTTCTGTGTGAACCCTTTATCGGAACATATATGGCATGAATGAGTTCTCTTTTTATATTACACATCATACAATAAAGAATTGCCTGAGTAGATTAGCATGATGATAAAAAAGTAAATTTGTTTTATGTTTGTTTATATATGACAAAAGAAAACATCTGTAATCTCCAAACAGGCTACAGCTCTGGCCAGCGAATGCATTGAGTACCTGGACCAGACTCAACTCAGAATCCACACAATGCGAGACCATGACCAGACTACAACACCTGTCAATCACACAAACACTCAGCCAATGCAACACCAAAACCAAGACTCTGGGCCGAGCGCTGCATCCCTTTACCCGTTTGATGTCCACGCACCACATGCTCCAAATGTTTTACTGTCAAGCAATGACACCTCCATCCTCCAGAATTTCCAAGACAGGTTCCTCCAGTTCACCCCAGAGAGATTTCAGGAGGTGAACTAAGTCAGGCCACACCCCCCCCCCCCCCCTGTCGCCTCCCCCCCTCCCCCCCCCCCCCCCCCCCCCCCCCCCCCCGCTTCCCCCCCCCCCCCCCCCCCCCCCCCCCCTTCCCCCCCCCCCCTTTTTTTTTTTTTCACTAACGTTCAGACAACGTCCCCCGGTGGCCAGAGTCTGGTGGTACAATCAACGCCCGGGCCTCTGCACCCACAGTGGGAGGGCATTGTGTCGAGAACGGTGGATTTAGGGAAGAGAAGGCCGATCCTGGGCAGCAACGACACTAACTCAACAACTGTAGCCTGCTGTAACATCAAACCTGAGGATCACAGTGATGCTGAAACCAGCCAGGGGTCAAAGGTCACGCCACAGTCACCTCACAGGTAACTTGTTGGTCCATTCATCTCACTTGATTTAATAGTTTACACTGTGTGAGATGATCACTATTAAACAAATCATTTAATAATAGGTCAGCAAGAAGAACAGAAAGAGAGACGAGGAGAAGACAGACAAGCAGAGCAAGGAGTGAGAGAGATGCCGCTGCTCTGTCTCAGTCCCACACTGTCGGCTGCCAGTGGTTTTCATGGGGACGAGGTCTTGGAGTGAGGTCGGTGAGTCAGGACTCGTGCACCACTGGAGTAGCGACGGCAGGGTCATTCACTCCTCCAGAGCAGCAAGTTCGACCCCCGTCATCCTGCTCCCACCATGGTCAGCCGTCTTGTCGGATCCTCCAGGAGGCTCAGAAGTTCCAGATCTCCCGCCACGGGAGCTTCTGCTCAGAAGACTCCTGTATGAGCGACCGGGGGGCTGTAGGGGGTAACGGGACTTTATGCTGCAAACACTCGAGTCTCCCCATCGGGAGATATGAGGGGGCCTTTTGTTTGGCAGGTCCACAGGAGAGTGCCAGCAATGCCCTGTAAGTTTACTACATGTGGGTGAAATGTGCTTGCATAACAGATTGAGAAAAAGATATGTAATCAAATATTTGCTTTGCAAGATAATATTATAAGTTAACATGCTTTTCATTTTAATAATCTTGTGAGTCTTAATGAGATTTCATGCACTCTTTACTGTCTCTAAGCTTCCAATGAAGTACTACAGGTACTGTTTCTTCTGATTCTCCTCACTTTTCTTTTCTACTTGTCAACATGATGGATTATTGAACAGGCCTACCAGACACAGACCCTTTGTTTACAGTGACTGCTAATAATGAGATCTATACATCACAATGGAAAGTTAATGGGCTCAGTCATAAGTAGAGATATCCCAATTACATTTTTGGCTCCTGGTAACTCCTGATTTTGAGTCCTTTAAAATTCCCATATCATGCACATGCTTACAGGCTTTGATGTTCAAAAACTCTATTTCTCTTATACTGTCTGTCTAAATATAACTGTAATCACCCTCTGTCTGAAACGCTCCATTTTAGCACCTGTCTCTTTTAGCCCCCCCATCCGAAAAACCCAGTCTGCTTTGATTGGTCAACATATACGGGTCCTCCGCATCTGTGCTCTTAACATCTTTGCTCCGTCATTGCAGGAACTGTAGCTGCACTGTAGCGGCACTTTCTATCTGTATATAGTACAGTTGTGACATCACAACTGCACAAAAGTCCAGCACGGCTCAATTAAAGGCACCGTTTCTGAATACGGCTTTGTGCATTTCTCTGTGGATTGAGTGTTTTGATACTTTCACAGTATTTATTTAGCACTTTCACCTACTATATAATCAAAAAAGACATGGAAATCTTACTTTATACAATATGGGACCCTGAATATGCAATCCAATTATTGTATTTTAGTTGTAGGTTTTTTAACATAGAGTTGCCCAAACTACAGTATATATAGGCTACGGTAAGCCTACAGTAAACTTACTGAAGCACTGTAAACATCTGTCAGCAGAGGAGCTGCTATGTAGGATGGGGGTGGTGTTTTACTTGTCTGTGCCCAAGGGCCCATTCTCATAATCCATCCATACTTGGCATGTTTCTTTTCTATCACTGTGCATGTAGAGAGAGTAAAATGACAGCATGTCACTGTATCATCTGCTGAAATATAAAAGTAGTACATCTTCTCACCTTACTGCAGTGATGTACAGGTGTACTCCAGGACCCCTTGACATCACTGTTGGTTACAGGTGCCACAAAGCACACTTCTGACAACACCCATCACTTATTCTGGCTATGGTCAGAGCTAAAATAGGCTTGACATATTCACCCAGAGAGGGCAGCAAAACACTGCTTTTCAGCCTGGTATTGAATTACTCTTTAAATATTAGTTAAGTTCATTGGTGAATATCCTTTCATCACAAGCAGTTTTCAAAAGACAAAGCCTATGCAGATCAATTTCAGTACAACAGGAAATTAAATAATAAATAACTCTGCATCATTCAGCCAATAAAACAAAGCAAAGGGGGAAAGAGTAACGTGGTGGAGAGAGATCCTGTGCAAAGACTATCAAGCCTAAAACACCCTAAACAATTTTCCTAATATTATTTGGTTTGTACAGATGCAGAAAAACTCCCAAATTAGGTATTCCAAGGATGAGGACATGAAATAAGTTATTTACAAATACTACTGTATAGATATATTATTGAATAATATGTACTGCAGTGTACTATGTAAAGGTCTGTGTTTGAAGTTAATAGATATTTGTTCTGTTTGTGTTATCAGGAGGCTGCATCGTGTCCTGGAGGAGCTGGTGTTGACAGAGAGAGAGTATGTCCGCTCACTGGGCTACATCCTGACCCACTACCTCCCCCTGCTGGACAGACCGGACATCCCCCAGGACCTCAGGGGCAAGCGAGGTGTCATCTTCGGCAACCTGGAGAAGCTTTACGACTTCCACAGCCACTACTTCCTGCCCGAGCTGGAGGCCTGCCAGAGGGAGCCCGCCATGGTGGCGCGCTGCTTTCTCAGACATGTGAGTAGTACAGTAACTGTACAACTGTAATAAATATATAGTATATTATTTTTATATGTAATGTTCATTATATTTATAAAGCATATTAATGGTTTTAGCTTAGTTTTTATCTGATTGTGTTTATTTCTATTTTTATTATTGTATAATTGAAATAACTTAAGAAATTAGCATTTTAACTGATGGCAAAATATCTAATTGTAATATACAAAATAGTCCCACCTTTCTTCTCAAGATGTGAAGAGACCAGAAGTTGACATGTACAGTAGCAGGATTTCAGTCATATGATCATGATAGATTATTAGTATTATTATGTGATTATTGCAGATATATATGAGTACTGAGAGTTAAAGTTGGCTTATAAATAACATAAATTTTCTAAGATGGTTTATCTTTCCACAGAGTGATAGTTTTGGCCTGTACGCTCTGTACAGCAAGAACAAACCCCTGTCAGACGCCCTGATCCTGCACCGTCGCCATGACATCTTCAAGGTCAGTTTATGTGTCCTGTCTTTTTCTTAACTGAAAAATAGGAGCGGATGTTTTACAGCCCTTTCCTTTTGCGTTTACACTATGCAAGCTCGGACATTTTATCTGTACACCACCCTAATTTTTCATTTTAGTAGGTTCAAAGTTACATTTTCAACTGGCTGCAGTAGTCATTACACCCCGAACCCTGGAAGTGTTAGTGCCATGCTTTACCTTTCCAGCTTTACAGTCCCACTTTGTTTCCCCTCATAGAAGAAGCAGCAGGAGCTGGGGGACATGATGGACCTTTCATCCTACCTGCTGAGGCCTATCCAGAGGATCAGCAAGTACAGCCTCCTTCTGCAGGACATGCTGGCTCTGGCTGGGTCATACACGCCAAAAGACATGATCCAGGAAACACTGCTCGCATCTAGTGTGTGCGCGCAAAGTGTGTGTGGCCCGAGTTCGTTTGTGCCTGATCTGACGAGCAGTGAGAGGGAGCGGGAAAGGACTGAGATCCGAGCTGCTGCAGACCTGGTTCGGTTTCAGATGCGCCACGGCAACGATTTGCTCACCATGGACGCCATCCAGGAGTGTGATGTAAGATATTCAAATGACAAATAAGATCTACTTGATATCCAGCAGTTAATAGTGTTTTTTTCTTTCTGCTCTGCCATACATTTCTCTGCTCTATCAGGTAAATTTAAAAGAGCAGGGCCAGCTCATTCGCCAGGACGAGTTCACAGTTTTCTTTAGGAAGAAGAAATGTGTTCGTCGCATCTTTCTCTTTGAAGATCTCATCCTCTTCAGCAAGACCAAGAGGACAGATATTGGCAACGATGTTTATGTCTACAAGCAATCATTCAAGGTTCGCACACATCCTTGTTTATAAAAAGCTGTCCTAATATACAGTATATTCTATTACAGAGGCATTTGCCAATAGTTTTGATGCAAAGCTCCTATTATGCAAAGCTTGAAGTGAAGCCATAACATCTAACCACATATTATTATTTCAATCAGTGCAATTTCTGTGTGTCTCTCTGTGTTTTCTCTCCCAGACAAGCGACATTGGGATGACCCACAACTCAAGTGTGAGCAGCTTGTGTTTTGAGATCTGGTTCCGAAGGAGAAAAAGAGAGGACACCTACACCCTGAAGGCCTCCAGCATGGAGCTGAAGAAAGCCTGGACCACTGACCTGGAGAAGATTCTGTGGGATCAGGCCGCTCACAGTCGAGGTAGTAACAACAACACAACAACATATCTTAATTATAAAGCACTTTTACAGTTTACAAAAGGCTTTACAGGAAAAAAAAAAAAAAAAAAAGATTGTGAATACACTATACATTCCAGAGCTGCGTATGCAGGAGAGGGTGTTCATGGGAATGGGCCGCAAACCTTTTATGGACATTCAACCCAGTGATGCTGCCATCTGTGACCGAGCCGTGAACTGCGCTGTGCCAGGGAGAAGTAAGGAGCTGCACACACAAAACAATTCTTTATACTGTAGAATATGTTCTTCAACATTTTACACTTCAAACTAAGTTCAGTATCACTTTAATAACAATACATCAACACGTTTTAGTATGTGTTAGGATTTAATGTTATCTGATACAGCAGGACCTCACATGACCATGTTTGTGCCCCATCATTCCTGTTAGTTAATGAGGATTTTATTTACCAAATTACTTGTAGGTATGTGGGCTTGTCTAACTTTATCTTCTTCTTTCATAAAATGGTTCATTATAGCAAGAAAACACAACTGCACAGAGTCCCAAATTGAAAAAAAATGATCTAAACCATTTGGAAAATAACAAAGGCAAATGTGAAAGCCATCATTCAAACGGTTGAAAGTGTCTATTATATTTTCCGGACTACTGTAGTTTTATACTGTACATGTATTGTGTGTTTTGCAATATAATACATTTCATGTATATTCCCTTATTTTTAATTTAAAAGATACATTTAAATAAAATAAATAAAATAGGTGGTCTGGATAGTACCTGAATTGTGGATTTTCTTGGGAATTAATTAGATTTTTTTCTGGTAAATAATAACATTGACAATGTTTTTAGCCATTATAGTATCATAGCAATAGTAGCTCAACAACTATTGGATGAATTGGCACATTTGGTACATACATTTGTAGTCATCATGGGATCAATCCTGCTGAATTTGGTGATCCCATGACTTTTCCTCTAGCGGCACAATGTGGTTCACATTTGTGTTTGGTGAAATATCTCAGCTGTTGGATGGATTGCCATTAAATTCGATACATTCAGACATTCATCTTCCCCTCTGTCATCTAGCACCATCATCAGGTTAATATTTCAATTTTTATGACCAAATACCCGCAAAACTAATTCCCATCAGCCTCAGCTCAAATGTTAGCATGCTAACACGCTAAACTAAAATGATGAACATGGTAAACATTATACTTCTTAAGTATTAGCATGGTTATATTGTGAGCATGTTAGAATTTTGCTTAAAGCACTGTTGTGTACAGCCTCACAAAGTGGCTAGCATGGCTGTAGAATCTTAGCATTGTTTTTGATTTTTTTTTACTCTTTAAAAACTAAGCAAAACTAGTAACTAAAATCCAAAAACACTTAATATTTTTTTCTGAAATACCTGCTTTTGCCCTCACTGCTCACTGACCCAGCCCATTAATGTTTCATTGATGACACCGATCTATGTGTGTCGTCAGTTCCTGTGGCCTGTTGTTCACACAGGAGCTTAGACTATCCACGACCACACTCCATTGGCTCTGGCAGCACCGCCTCCACCACCCTCAGCCAATCATCTTCCTCCTCTGGCCGGGGCTCGCTGCCCCCTGCTGGTTATCCCGGGAACCTGTCACAGGGGGTGGAGAACAGTCCTGCTGTCTGCTCCTCCCCTGAGGCTGTGACTGAAAATGAACTTAACAATCAGCATCTTCATCGTAACTGTGAACAATGGAAAAGTCATCATCCACTGAGTGAGTTTGAAAAATATGTTTTATTTTTTTGACAGATAACAGAAGGGTCTGCTTGCAGTTGACTTATTAGCTCAATATGACTGCGACGCAATCCAGTGAACATGTTAATATGATTATCATCCTAAAGTTATATGACATTTGAATACGAGAAGGTATTTTATAGGGGTGATAGAATGCAAAACCGAGTTTTGTCATAGTTGAATTCCGACAGTTCGGTGGGTAAAATAGGCATACATAGAACCTCAAAGTCCCATTGACACCTCTTTGCTATGCAAATCTCACAATTTGAAACTGCCGCTGAAAACAGGCGAATCTGAACAAAGCCAGTAGTTGACATCAACTCAGGTGGCTGTACCTTATTTGGCTCTAGACTGTACCTTTGTCACGCCCAAAATGTACATACAAACCACTGGTCTGTG
The DNA here is from genome assembly GCF_010015445.1 of Perca fluviatilis. Classification (NCBI taxonomy): domain Eukaryota; kingdom Metazoa; phylum Chordata; class Actinopteri; order Perciformes; family Percidae; genus Perca; species Perca fluviatilis. Next base: position 26,290,808 of record NC_053116.1, on the reverse strand, counting down.
ACCAGCTGGTGTTCTGAATGTTGGTTGCGCAGATCTTAGACACTTTATACATTGTTCGTCTGCTATTTCATTACTAAATTCACTTCTGTTCCACAATCTGACGTGACAGCCGGTGGGTGCCTGTCGGGGTCGATGGCTTGCCGACGGCCTGTCCACCTTCACAGACCCCGCTGTGAGCTGGCTGGAGCTCTATCAGGAGACTGCCGGACAAGAGGCGTTTATTTCTCCGATCGTTTGTTTAAATAACTCAACACATATCCATTATAAGATTAAGTGGAACCTGTGGTTTTTCGAAGTTATAATGCTCCTCAAGAGATTGCGGGCGTTAACAAGCTCGCTGATTCGCTGCCTCCCCTTCTGATCAGTGCTGCTGTATATAGGAGAAAGAAGAGAGGGGAGGGGCTGCTCCTCAGTCACAGAACAGAAGAAAGAAGTGTATGGGCTGAAATATGTGCCACCAGAAACTGAATTTGAATCATTTATATTTGAATTTGAATTGCTAAACTTAAATAATTGCATTGAAAAACTGAATTTGAATCACATAATTTGAAATTGTATTGTTTAATTTGAATCATTGCATTGAAAAACTGAATCTGAATAGTATAATTTGAAATTGAATTCATTCGTTTGTAACTGAATTCCAATAAAATTTGATCTTCACTGAAAATTCAACTCTCTATATATCCTCACATTCAGTTCTCACTATTCAGATTCAGATCATGAAATTCAATTTCAAGTTACTGAGACAGACATCCGGGTACTTGGAGGATGAAGGAAGAGCAATCGAGCGCAGATATACCCTATTTGGAGACCTTAAAGGTGCTCTAAGCGATGTTGGGTGACGTTACTTCTCGTTGACGTTCAAAGTATTTTCAAACAAAATGGAGACTAGTTCGTTCTTCCCTCCTCCTCATCCTGTCCCCTCCCCCTCCCTTCTGTGCATCATTGTTTTCAAGTATCTGTGTTTCTGCTTTAGTGGACAGCACTGAATCATCTGGAGAATGCATCAACCTCTATAGCAGCTCAGACCGCAACTGCCTGTCTGCCATTGGTGGAGATGTAGTGGACGACTCCTCCTTGAATGTATCCCAGAGTTCAAAACCTCGCCCACCACTTTGTCATACCCCCAGTCTGAGGAGAGATGGCTCACCAGCAATTAGCAGAAAGAAACCAAGTGTTGCCCCCAAACCTCCACATCTGGCTAATGCTCAGGTACAGTTAAGGTGTAACAAAATTACCTGAATTGTATGAGCTAATGACAATGGATCAAGACTCAATCATCTGTTGTTTCTCTAATGATAGCAGGTGTGGTGGTTTGAAAAATGTCTGAATGTGTGCCAGTGTCAAATTGAAAACCTAAATACTAAACTCTGTCCCTGAAAAAATAAAGTTAGCTCTATTACATCAGCACACTGAGGGCTTTGCACAGCAATATACCCAAAACAGATGAATCAGTATTATTAATCAATAACTCATGTTATGGAGTAGTTTTTTTGCCATTTTATTGAAGTATAGCCTAAAATTTTATTTGATATCTTGCATTGCAGGGTGATGACATTATAATCGGAAAATCAACAGAAGTTTAATCCTGGATTCCCTGCAGGAGGTAAGAATGTAAAATGTCCTTAAATTAACATACAGTTAATGTGAAAATTATATAAAAATAAATAAATAAAGATATAAGGTTTTTTTTTCTAATTCTAATATGGATTGTTAGTTTTTCCTTAAAAAAAGTTAAACATAATTAACCAGGATACACAGTAAAAAAAAAAACATATTATTATTATTATCATCATCCATGGCCTCAAGTTGTGTTGTGCCTTTAAATATTGTTGCAGATCATCGGCCCACTGAAGCTGTTCAGTCATGTTGGAGATCTTCTGGCCGACCTGCAGACGGACAGTTTATCTGAGTGAACATAGTTTTTACGTGGCTACACAGTCACATGGCAGTCAGCTATGTCTGGTCACAAGGTTTTGTTTTTAATGATTTATTGAAGCAATTGAGGTTTGGTGTGTTGGTATCATGTGTCAGTCATTCAAATATGGTTGTCTTACAGTATATCACATGTAAATGACCATGCAAGAAAGAAGAAGAGGCTGCTACATGGAGATGTACACTCTCACACACACACACACACACACACACACACACACACACACACACACACACACACACACACACACACACACACTATTTTGTGGGATCTTCTGTGCTGTACAGACTTAACAGTTACTAATATGCAGGGGATCAAAAAGGTTGTATTTATATCTTCATGGAAATCAACAGCTTGTGTGGAACAAAAACACAGGACCACACATGTGGGAGACAACTTCAACTGTATCGCTCAGTTTCATGCTCCTTTTTATTTTTTTTTAGAAGACATGAGCATTGTTTGAGAAACAATTGTACATCATTATTCTCATGACATCTGGACTACATTGTTTTGGTTACAAGATGGCAAGGGAAACTTAATGGAGTCCAAGATATAGTCCAAGTATGCAAGCTATCCACTGGCCATAAGCCCAGAGCTAGCTGAAGATTCAAACTTAAAGATGATGACCATAAATGGAGACGTATGTGGATATGTGTGCAGATATGGAGAAGTAAAATTATGTATTAATTAATATAGAAGTAATTAATATACAGTATAAGGGTATATCTATTTATTTCTATTTGTATCTGTCTGGCTCTGAGATTCTTACAGTAGCCCTGTATTTATTAATTTATCAGAAAGGACAGACCACTTATGTGATTCACATCTGGATTTGAATTACTCTGTAACCCATGCATTCAATCATGCAGAGAGTAAGAACATGAAAGACTGGGTTTCAAATTGTAATCACACAACTACTGCATACTAACAGATATAGTGTATGACTACAAGCTTCCAGGCGAAAACCACTTACTGTTATTAAGGGTCCACTAATGGTTCCATACTGATCAATGTTCCAGCTACACTCGTGAAAATGACCATTCGAAATGTATTTTTCAGATTGTTTTCTTAGTTGTTGATGGAAGGTGCCATTTTGTTATAAGTTCTGTGATTTTTCTTTATTGTCTATGCAAAATGTACAGTATACAAATCATGACAGGATTTTGAAAAACTGAGGTCATAATGTTGACCTCTGTTTATTTAAAAGCCACTAACTTTTTATGACATGGCAGATCCCTGTTTTTTTATTGCTTACTTGTTTTTCTCTAGGCTTTTTCTTTTGTTAAGTTAATGTGTTCATTCATTTGATTATTTAAATGTGGGGTCAGTACGGTTGTCTTTCCTCTTCTGTTCTTTTTTTTAAGATACATTATAAGACTCGTTTTGTGTGGTTTCTTCCCTCTGAACTCTGACCAGACAGACGGTTAGAACATGAGAATACGGCATGTGATGATGCTTCGCTTCCCTATTCCGCAAACACAATGATTTCTCAGAAGGACATCTAGACACTTATTGCAAAAGGTTTTAATTTCCCTGTGTGCAGGTTTTAGTTTGGTACTGAACACCCCTGCAGTTGAAATCTGGTTTTGAGTTCTTTATTTTGTGTTTCACTTTCATGACCTATATACTGTACAACGTCCTCCAGTACATTTTGTAAGACAGGATGCCTTGCACAGCCTACAGAGAGAGAGAGAGAGAGAGAGAGAGAGAGAGAGAATCTTATAACTCACCTCACTACCCCTTTTACACCAACGACTCAATCAGGGTTATACCCAGGTCAACTGTGCATTTGAATGTGGTAACCCTCCTCAATCTACTGCTCGGCTTTGCAAGAAAGAAGAAGGTGGTTACTTAAGTTTCAGACAATGTAATGTGTGTATCATGACCGTTTACACTTTTGTCACAATACCCACATTGCACCGTCGGCTCGCTTATGTTTTATTGGCTCGATTACGGATATCCATATTCATGGATATTCATGTTATTTTTATTTTCAATTGAATCTGAACCCTATGGCCTAGTTGGGGATATTGTCTGCAGAGCTTTTTTTTGTGAATGCTCTGTTCCACTCTGTTACAAAGCTAAATGTACACCATATTTGAATTTCCCTCAACACTTTAAATGTAAAAGTGAAAGTCTTTTAATGTGACCTGAGAAAAAAAATGAAAAACTGCTAAATTGGATAAGAATGTTTAACTGTATTATGTAGAATTTCCTATTTTACATTATAAAATTGAATAGAGCTGTTTTTGAGTCATTATAAATTATAACATTGTGTTTATGTTGAGTCATTATACTAATGTACAGTATGTTGCAGCTACAGAAAATGGCATAAATAATTTATGACAAAACGTTTGTTGTTGATTTTATTTTTATATTTACACAAAAAATTGTCCATGACTGGTAATTTGCTGACTAAGGACCAACTTTAGTAATGTGATTTTATTCTGTTTGAGTTTTTAAGCTTTTGTTTCCAGCAGACATCTTTCTCAATGGCTTGAAAGGCCAGGGTCAAATCGAAAATTAAAGAGAAAGGAGTGTTGTAAGTCAGAATTGCTGATGCAACAAAATTGGGGCGTCTACTACAGGTTTCACATGCAACAAATAGGCCTGTCACACTGCAGGACCCATTAACCAATAAGCACAGGCTGCAGCTCAAGTGTCACTTTCCACACCGAAGTCGAGGGACAAGAACTTCACTGCAGACATGAGTCAAGGTAAGGAGTAAGAAAACCTTTGGTCTCATGTTATAGGAAAGAGATTCAAATGTTATTAGTAGTGTATTATCTACAACTGAAGGTACAGTTTATCTCTATACTTGACTACAGAGTTAAATCTTTTTGAACCAGTATCAGACTGGGTGTTAAGTGTAAAATGTGGTGTGCAGAATTGGTGAATGACTTTTACACTGTATTCGTTAAGGAATGTCTTGCTAATGACTTGAGATTTATCATCTGGAGAAACTTTGGGGGTGATCAAATTTAGGTAAAGTCATCAAGTCAGATTTCCATAGTTTTAATTGTTGACGTGTGTTGAATTTCTAACTGATGTAAGAAGTCTCCATAAGATAAGATAAAATATTATAGATTTTATTGTCCCGAAGGAAATTAGTGTTGGACACATACACAAATAGTATCTGCTATTTATGAAATTCAACAGCACATGCATACTTACATACAGTACACAGACACATAATGTTACCACTCCGCATGGACACACTCATATTACATCCACAGACTGCTACCAGCCAACAAACTGTACAACACATCATAATAGTTGTCATAATAGTGTACGTAATTTGTGCAGTAAGGGCAATTATCCTCATCAACATAAAGTTATGATAAAAATTTTTTTACATGTGTATAGTTAAGATAAGAGCAGCATTCAGGGGTTAGGCTCTGGCTAGCTAACCCTTGATTACTTCTCATATTTTAACTTTACATGTATATTCTCTACACACAGGCTTGGATATTGAGCGCATTGATCTTGACATTATGCGCAACAGCAACAGCCATCATACAGAGCTATATGGAGAGGAGCGTTTGATTGTAAGAAGGGGACAGCCCTTCATTATCCTTTTACATCTGAAACCTGGCAACAAGGAGTTAAAACTGAGTGAAAAAAGCTTCACACTCATCGTTGAGATTGGTAAGCTTCTTGTTTCCCAGTGATTACATTTACATGTTTATGTGCAGTATGTGTGTGAGGAAGAAATATTTGGAGGGAGTTCTGTATGTATGCACAAATGAGAATGTGTGAATTTCTAATCTGGATTTAGATTTTATAGTCATGTCCATCTCTTTATTTTCAGGTCCAGTACCCAGAACAGAATCAGGCACAAAGGTTTCTTTTGGTCTACGTGACTCCACAGTGGACAGTGAGTGGAGCGCATCTGCCACTAATGATGATGGAAACACAGTGTCTGTATCAATCAGTTCCTCACCCAATGCCCCCATAGGCGTCTATTCTCTGACTCTGGACCAGGGGGGGCAGAAGACCAGTTTAGGGCAGTTCACCCTGCTTTTTAATGCTTGGTGCTCCAGTGAGTACCTTACTTTTTTTTGCTCTAAATTGTATATGAGGATTTATTTATGTTGTGTGCTCCACATGCAGCTTGTATTTCCTTTCTTTTAATGACCATTGTGTTAACATTATTTGCACAACTAAATGTAAGTTAAAAACCACCTGTAGCTGTAAAGCATATATATGCTTTCAGATTTGTATTGTTATATTGAATGCAACTATGCTGGTCTAAATGTGTTGATGCTCTGTCTGTACTGACTCACAGGAGATGCTGTCTACATGCGCAGTGAGACGAAGAGGCAGGAGTATGTTTTAGCACAATATGGACAAATCTACAGAGGAACATATCAACGAATCAAAGGGAAACCCTGGAACTTTGGACAGGTACACATAATTTCAATTGTTACCCATTCAATAAACTGTACACAGAAAAATTTATAATCTCTACTGTAAATGCTTCTTCACTGTGACAAAAAATAGCAATAAACATATTTTAATATCAAGTTACATTTATCAATTCTATGATTTAATTTCATAAAGTATACTCAGCAAATAAGACATGTCATCAACCAAATAACATTATAGCTGAAACAACAGCTTGCAAACTGCTCCACTAATAACCTTTTGTCTATTCTGTTTATCGGTCTGTAGTTTGAACCAGGAGTACTGGATATCTGTCTGAAGATCCTGGATGAAAACCCAAAATGTATCTCTGATGCCGACAAGGACTGCTCTGGCAGGAGAAATCCCATCTATGTGACCAGGGTGCTGAGTGCTATGGTAGGTCTGTGTCCAGGCTTAAGTATGCCCTGTAGATGCTATTTAACCACCCTGTGAATGCAGGCAGAGATTACCATGGTCACAGTGCAACAGAAAACCCTCTGTCAGCTCCTTTATATTCTGAGTGTTATATTATTCTGCAGGGGGAACCAGGGGTGACCCCTCTCCTTCTTTTGAAACTTTTTCGTTTCCCCGGGTAACTTTTGTGATATCAAAAGATGCTACAACAAAAGTAGTTTTTAACATCATGTGCAACTCTGATTCCAGGCAGGTGGCAAAGAGCAGCGAACTAGATAAATTCAAGACTGTCAACATGTTTTTCCTGCGGCAAGTCAAAATACCTGAATGAGAAATCCAGGGCTATTTCTACTGGTCAAGTAGTTTTCACTACACAATAAATCAGTACCAGGCTTGTTCCAAGATAAACCATGACAGGATCATGCACTATATATATATATATATATAATAATAATATGTTGTATAACATATTAAGGATTCACTCACGCAAACCCAACATTATACAATCCTAGAAATTATTAACTTTCTCTCCCTAAATGTATACACTAATTATAAACTCACACTTCTATGTATCAAGAACCCTGTGCTCTTATCTACCAGTACTAATTTACATCTTTTAAAGTGCTCATATTATACTCATTTTCAGGTTCATAATTGTATTTAGAGGTTGCATCAGAATAGGTTTACATGGCTTAATGAAAAAAACACCATATTTTAGTTGTACTGCACATTGCTGCAGCTCCTCTTTTCACCCTGTGTGTTGAGCTCTCTGTTTTAGCTACAGAGTGAGGCATCTCACTTCTATTCCATCTTTGTTGGGAGTCGCACGTGTGCAGTAGCTAGGTAAGGACAACCAGCCAGTCAGAAGCAGAGTATGAGGGCGTGCCACGCTAGCAGCTAGGCAAGCATTATAACGTGTGTTACAAAGTGACGTCCGGTCGTCACGGAAGTAAAGGCTGGACTACAATAGAGCTGTTTGGAGCAGTTTGTGAACAGTGTTTTCTGTTGGAGAAGTGCCTTTGGGGTAGACTTTGGGCTTTTTCACTTTGTAAATCTATAACATGCACAAAAAAGATAAGACAATAAAGGAAAGGGGAAAAGCCAAAAAGCATAATATGAGCACTTTAAGTCTGTCCAGCCCTGTGCCCCTTCCATCTGGATCAATCAGGGAAATAGATTTTCCACATGTACATTTTATGCTGTAGTCAATTTGTGTATGTATTCGTAATCTGGCCTGGCTAGATCTCTGTCTAATGCTGATGGATGTCTGGAGAAAATCTGATATGAAAAAAATATATATTTAAAAGCTGGTTTTCTCCCGATCATGTTGCTGTATTTCTATTCACATTTTTTGCTTAAATTTGTTTAAGGCCTCTGTGAGCTTGATAAGGTTTATGTAAGATGTATTTGTCCCAAATAAACCTGTGTTGCTGTCAAAATTGTTAATTTCTGGAGACTTTTCCCATGAAAGACCTGCAAACACTTGGAGTTTAGAAAAGTAAATGAAAAGCAACCCTTGTTCATATTGATTTATAAATGAACACTCAACAATGGAATGTGACAAAATGTAAATGATTGTGAAAATATTCAGCATTATACCTTTAGATTCCCTTTCTCCCATTCACTTCTGGCTCTCTCTTTATGCTCTCTCTGTATGCTCTCTCTCTCTCTCTCTCTCTCTCTTTATGCTCTCTCATCTCCCTTCTGTCTTTTTCACAGATCAACAGTAATGATGACAGAGGTGTGCTGGTGGGAAACTGGGGAGAGGTTTTAGATGGGGTTCATCCAGGAACATGGATCGGCAGTGGGGACATTTTGCGCAAGTGGGCAGAAAGTGGCCCCGTCCGCTACGGCCAGTGTTGGGTCTTTGCTGCTCTTGCATGCACAGGTTGGAGCACAGCAGGGAGTGCATAAAAGTCTTGGTTTGACTGTCAGTGGATTCAGAAAATCATCTATGCGCAGGCTGATGTGCACTGAGTTATTGTGTTTTACAAAGATGATATTCCCATGTCATGTTGACATAATGAACAGAAAGAAAATGCATTTTTGGATGCATTAAAGTTCACTTGAAACATTTAAATTAGTTAACTGCATGCCATCACTCATGTTAGGCAATATGGAAACATAACATCTTAAAAGGATACAGTACCAACAGTACTGACCTGCTGCATTTCTCTCTTAAAACACACACATCTGTTTAATCCCAGTTACATTCTCTCGTCCACCTCGCTCCACTGCCACACAATTCAACCTTTCTTATCAATACCCTATATTTGGAATCTAAGCTCATGGCTTTGAAGCCCCCACAAGTCTTTGATGACAGTTGCTATCTCTAGCATGTGCTTTAGTTAGCTGGTGTGATGAAGTGTGGCTCTCCTCCATCCTCCAGTGTCCCGTGCCCTGGGCATCCCATGTCGAGTGGTTACTAACTTTAATTCGGCTCATGATACCAATGCCAACCTGATGATAGAAACGCTGTATGATGAAAACGGAAAAATAATGTCTCATGCTGATTCGATATGGTAAGTCTGTGCTAGTGATTAGGTTGTCATCTTTTTTAATTCTTTCTCTCATTATCTTCCATTATTTCTCTGAACTTGTGTTTTTGCATTTGACTTTTTACCAGGAACTTCCACGTTTGGGTGGACAGCTGGATGAGTCGTCCTGATTTGGGGCCAGAGTTTGATGGGTGGCAAGCCAGTGACCCAACCCCACAGGAGAAAAGTGAAGGTAAACTTTGATTTTATTGTCCGGTTGTTGCCCTGTTTTCCCAAAACCAAGAGAATGTCCTGCATGTAGGACTGAACCAACAGTTTCCATGCTGCCTTGGCAGAACTGTTACAGAACAAAGACAAAATAATGTTAACACTTCATGAGAAATAACTCTAACTGTAACTCTATCAAAACTGCCACGAAGATGCATCATAAGCGGTTGCATGCCAAGTCACAATATTTAACCATGGTGGTTAGTTTCAGCTTTAGCCAGAAGTCACAGGTTTGGTGTATGGTTATGGCCAACCTTACAGCTTGTTTAAGGCACATGACTCATCTCGAAGCTGTTCTCCTTGACACAGTAAGAAAAAAGAGATATATAAATCATACATCACCAAAAACAGTTTTGTTTTTACTAATCCACCTGACACAGATGATTTGGCATTTTTGGAGACCTGTTACTGTACATGTCACTTGTATCAAATGTGATTAGGTAAACCTATGTTACTGTTACTGTTTGATTACTGTTATATTTGGCTACTCCTCATTTTTGTATTAAGACACTGACTGTAAAACAACAACCGGCCCATTCTCTCTGAAAGTGACCAAAAATATCTCCCATGAGTGGCTTATTTTATTGTATTTTACTACTTGAATGACTTGCATGGCATTGTATATGTGACTCCTGCTGAAGTAAACCCTGTCTGTCTCTGGATATGTGATGATGTCAGGTGTTTTCTGTTGCGGACCATCCTCTCTTAAGGCTATCAGGGAAGGTGATCTGACCAAGAAGTATGATACTCCCTTTATTTTTGCTGAGGTGAGTTTTTGTTTGAATCTTTTAGTGTAACATTTTAAAGAGAAACACACAGAAAATGTACATAGTTTACATTTAAGCTGCACTCTATTGACTGATCTATTAATGCTTTCAATGAGGGTCCAAGTTAGAGGTTTTATGTAATGACAAGACCTGCGCCAAGCTAACCCACCAAACAGAGACTGATTAATTTTATGTTCTGTTTTAGTGTATGTGTTATAAAACAATTCAGTCATGATTGTCTTGTGGTTTGTATCCTATCATCTACTGGCTTGACCTTTGTGAGTTGATTCTAAAAGTAGTTACGAGCTCGGAGAACAAAGTGGCACGAAACAGGGTTCAGTTCAAAAATTTAAAAAGTTTAGAACAGAAACCCAAGCATTTATACATTTTGCAATAGTTGCTCCATTCATATGACGTAAGAGTAGATAGATAATTAAGGGCCACTTCGTTCTTCAGGGAGGAAATCAGTGTAACAATTTATGACTTCAAATGAGAGATACTTTGTTCAGAGTTTTCATAAAATAGAATGTAACCTATGCACACAACAATATGTGTATATAAAAATATTTCTTCCTGCTGTTAGAGGTTGTGTCAAAGTGCTTGTCAAAAATTGCAAGCCTGTTTTAATGTTGATTGTGATGTCAATCAGTATTATTTCATGTCATCTCATGACGTGTGGACTCAGGTGAATGCAGATGTTGTGGATTTGGTGCGCCTGTCAAATGGAGAGACTGTCAAGTTCAGAGATTCAACTGACTCCAACTATGTTGGACACTTCATCAGCACCAAAGCTGTGGGCTCAAATGAGAGACACGACATCACACACCAGTATAAGTATCCGGAAGGTACTGCAGAGTGCACAGACACACACGTGACTCCAAATCACACACTTAAATGGATCCTAAATGCGTCTTCAACGTTTCAATTAAAACATTGTCCAATTAAATTTTTTTTAAAAACAATTTAAAGTTCAGTCAGACAACTCACATTTGAAATGTTGATTATAACAGCAGAACATTGAGTTTCGCGGCCAGATTCCAACCTCATCACTCCCCGCAGTTTGGGTTTACATGAGATATGGGGAGTGATGATAAAGTAGCTTCTGAACTAGCTCGCAGGCATCGCCCCATATGTTATCTTGTTTCACAGCTCTGTGTCTATCAAATCTATGATGATAGTTTTAAAGGAGACAACCTGTATTTTACACAGGAGCTTAACCGAAACTGTTGCACTTTGCTTTGATTCATGATGATTTTCAGGCTCAAAGGAGGAGAGGCGGGTGTATGAGAAGGCTCAACACCACAACAAGCTACAGCAACTAGGAGAAGAGCCGGGACTCGCTCTCAAGGTGTTTTTTACTGTTCATACAAATACAGGTGGTAGAGTAAATACTGTAGAAAAGAACTCTGAAGTAATTTAATTAAAAGGTTACTGCAGAGATGGGTCAGTTCTGAAAAAATTCAGTTATTCCGAATATGACAATATTCCGAATTTGATACAGGTCATGTAAACAGCTTAGTCGGAATATTGTCTTTTTCGGAATAAGGGCAAAAACCAGAATATGATGTGCATGTAAATGTAGTCAATGACATCAGAGTTTACAAAGCAGCATGAGACAGCATTACAGCTCCAAATAGGCCACACCATCAGTGCCTGAATGCAGGTTAATAAGTCAAAAGAACAGAAACAATATTTAATGTGTCAAAGTGAACTGTATCAAAATGAATGTCAATATATGCAAACTTTGGCAAGAAGGAGGAACAACGGTCACAAGTTGAAAATAACCAAGATTGGTATGAGTGCACATCTGGTTGTTAGATGCTAACTGCATGTTACCTAAAATGAAAACAAGTTTCATTAAGTGTCCCCTTTAGGTAGATAGATGAATGGATGGGTGGTTGGTTAGATTAAAATTAAATACAAAAAATTAAACCTAATTTATCCTTAATTGATCCTTAATTGACCATAAAGAATTAAATCAGCATGATCTGTTCCAAAGATCCCAGGATCATCCTTTTCAACATGCTTAAGAACTACCTGCTTATAATAAAAAAAATATAAAAATGCATTAATATTATCATATAGTCCATGCATTTAATTAAACAAATTATCTTATAATTCTCATTTTAGATCAAACTGGCTAAAAACATGAGCTTGGGCTCGGACTTTGAGGTGTACACTGTCCTCACTAATAACTGCTTGGAGGCAAGGACCTGTACCTTCCTGTTCTTCGCCGAAGCTGTCAGCTACAATGGAAAACTAGGAAACAGCTGTGGGTTTGTTTCAGAAAAAGCGGAGGTACCCTCTGGAGAAGGTTAGCTACAATATTAGTGCAAACACTTTACACCATCATAGTATTCATATCTGCCTTCAAATCCCATTATTGTGCTAAATTGCATAGAAATAGTTTAATAACCTAATTTAGTATGATCATTATGTATGTTATTTTTCAGAAAGGCGCCTTTTTCTCAGACTGGATTATGACCGTTATGGATCAGTGATTACCTCTGACAGGTTAATCAAGCTGTCAGCCATCGCCATCGACAAGCAAGTTGCAGAATACCATAAGGCTGAGAAGACCATTGTGCTGGACGAGCCAGATATAGAGATTGAGGTATGAACGATGCACAGGTGAAAGAAATGTATTCATGAGCAGTAAAAAAGCTCTCTAGTGTAACATTTTAGAAAAAAACATTGTGAATAAATAAATCATTTTACATCCACACCGAAACAGAACTTAAGTAAGATGTCAGAGCACATGAGCTCAAAGCACAGCAGTTTGCATTTTAAAATTAAGTAAAACCTTTCAACTTTTTGTATTTTTAATAGTCTAATAATATGGTACAGTTGTATATTATTGAATGATGAATGATGAATGAATGGAATTATCTGAACACCTCTCTGCAGCTGCTGGGAGAAGCCACAGTAAATCAGTCTGTGACGGCAGAGCTGACCTTGTGGAATCCCTTACCAAAGTCGCTGCAGGACTGCAGCTTCACCGTAGAAGGGGTCGGCCTCACTAATGGAAAACCCATAACAGCGAGGTATATCAACTCCATCCCAACTGTTTTAAGTGGATTTACGTGTCAATTATTTCTTGTAGCATTTCTATATACTGTAGTTTTTCTTGTGTCATCCAATTCCCATTACAGTTTATTTGCAGTTTCATGTACAAAATGTTGTTTGTACAAAGTTTTTACAAAAAACCCAAATGCATCCAAGATCACAGAATGATTTATATTTCAGTAAAAAAAATTAAAAATTAAAAAAAAAGTTACTTACAGCTCTAAGTACTGTATAAGATGCCGTTCTGTGATTTGTGGAGATGTACATAATCACAGTTACAAGAAGAATATTTTAAAAACTAATATGACATTTACACAATTTAAAACAAAATCCTGAGCTGTTTAAACAAGAATAGATATGGCAGAAAACAGAAAACTCATTTCAGATATTTTGGCTGGTGATTCTCATTGTGTATTGTGTATGGCTTTTGCAGGATTGGAACTGTGCACCCTGAACAGGAAGCCAAGGCCAGGGTTAAGTTTAGTCCCACCAGTCCCGGCTCCAGGGTGCTGCTGGTGAACTTTGACAGCAACAATCTGAAGAATATCAAGAGCTTCATCAATGTTGTTGTGAAGGAATGAGCCCGTACAGAAGTCTAACAAAATACTGCTTTTTATTTTGATATTGTTTTGTGTTGTTTTTTAGATGTATTTATTTAAAAGGGACAATGCACATTAATCAACATGAGAACAGAGTCCAACATGTAAATGTTGACCTGGTTTTAACATCTGTCCTGAGTGATCTGATGACAAGTGGACAGCTCTACATGTTTTCATCTGGCAGTAGAATGTGTCTCCAAATGGTCCTGAGAACACTTGGGATCTGTGGAACTGGTACTGGAACTGCTTTTGATTTGGTTACATTTAAATGTGACAAAGATACTGCTGCCAAAGCTGTGAGTAAAGCAATTGTTTGTTGAAGGGAGCTGCGTTTCCTCTCACCTCTAGGAAAACATTTTTTATTGATGGTGATGAAGAAAATGATCAAATTTGCTAACTTCAAATACAATTTAGCTTAAATAAAATTTACCAAAACAAAAGAAATTGATGCTTGGTGTAATTTGTTGTCTTGTGGCGTGTTTGTGTACATGGAAAGAGATCAGAACTGGGCTGTGTGCAATAGCTGTAATTATGCCGCTCTTAACCTGTTTTTTTAACTCTTTTGCATTTAATTTATTATAGGAAACTGTTGTGTTGTGTTGTGTATGGAAATGTATGTTTATGTCTGAGCTGCTGGATACTCAAATTTCCCCACAGGGATGAATAAAGTATCTATCTATATATCTATCTATCTATCTATCTATCTATCTATCCATCTATCTATCTATCTATCTATCTATCTATCTATCTATCTATTTATCTGTCTGTCTGTCTGTCTGTCTGTCTGTCTGTCTGTCTGTCTGTCTGTCTGTCTTGTCTGTCTCTCTAGCATGCTTCCAGTTCAAGTAGAGTAGTTCATATGAAAAAATTAACCATTTATTTTTATTTCTACCTTTGCTTTGTTTGGCATTGGCGATAATACTGTAAATCAAACATTTCCATCAAGAGACAGGAGTACCTTTTGGTAGTTAAAGTGGCAACTTTCGCAGGTGCGATATAGTTTTTTTTTTGTTTTTTTTTAATTGTACACTGTTCACATTGGAACACAACGTGACAACCGAGGATAACACGAAAGGAAGGGAATCTGATGAACCTGAAGACGACAGGTGGGGTTGTAATTCTGCTTAAAGGTAAGATAATCCTTTTTTGTTTGTTTGTGTGATTTGTTTCAGCTAAGAGGTTATTTGCTTTTCTCAGTGTCCATATTGTGATATTATTATTACGTAAGTGTAGGTATCTCAAAGCATTGCTGACTGAGGAGGAGGGCCATTGTTTTTAGGTGGGGTTGGCGTTCAATATTGGTCAACTTTAAGGGCCCCTGTCTTCTAAATGGTTGGCCATTCTGGTTAATCAAACCACGTTCTAACACTCTCATAAAGTTCAATGTAGGGAAAATCGTTCAAATTAAAAGGGGTGAGGTCAGAAGACAATCACCATTACATACTTTGTCCATTAGAGAGCAAAGTTAATTTTACGACTGTAAAATGTCCTTTTCGTGCATATTTTGGTCACAACTCTTTGATAATTTAACCAAATTTAATAGATCCTTGTCAAAAATGTTGGTGTCCATGTTATAAAAAGAGAATACAAGCTGATCTGGCCCTGACACTCCATGATCCAGCTGTATCCCCCCACAAGACACCTCAATTGACATGAGTCAACAAAATACATATGGGCTGGATGGACTAAATTCCAAAGGCCAGGCCTTGCACAAGACAATGTAACACACATGAAATACAAATAGGAGACATGAACATTCACACTTTTGTTAAGCAATATCATGTCTCACTTTGTCTGCTTGGTTGCACTTTGACTGTTTTTGTGATATTCAGATTATTCTCCAAGGAGAAATGTTTTTTTGTTTTTGTAATGTAAACACTTTCGTAGTGTGTCTGCCTGGAGAAGATGACACAGCTGTGGAGGTGTGGCAATGCGAGCCCATAACATGAAGCTGTCAAACAAACTGAAAATTTGTTATTACTGGAATAACAGAAGCACTGCTGTAATTTGATACATAGAGACATTTATTTACAAAACAATACAGCTTATAGTGACGTGGATCTCCATCATTCCACTTCATCCAGGGAGTGCAGGGAGTGATGAGGGGCAGCATACTCGGCCAAGTTGGGGAGTCCGTACACCACGCAGCAGCTCAGGGCGCTGCGGGAGATCTCCATGTCACGGACATCAGACCACTCACCAGCTTCGACATCAAAGCACTCAACGTCTGGAATGGTGGTAAAGTCGTTGAAGCCCCCGACCACATAGAGACGGTCATCTATCACTGCGCTGCCAAAGTGACTTCGGGAGCCCAGCATGGAGGGCACAGCGTGCCAGGTGTCGGTGTGGGGGTTGTAGGCCTCAGCAGTGCGCAGACACCTGGTTCCATTAAAACCACCGACCTTTAAGAGAAAAGGTGAAATGTGAAGTCGGGACTGCATCTACTATTTTTCTGTTTTTGTTTCTCATTTTATATTCAGCACTCTTTTGAAGAAGGGCACCTGACCTCACTGTGTCCCTAATATAAAGTTATGTAATATTAATGTAAAAAAAAAAAAAGAAGTAGAATGGAAGCTCACATTTTTGTATAAAACTATTGATATTTTATAGCAAAAAAATATTATTTAATATTACATTTAACAACTTTCCTGTAAGAACATAACAAGAATGATCAGTTTTGCACAAAGTTGTATTTAAGGCAGCGTGGAGTCTCACGTAGTTTACAACATGTAGACAGACACTGAAACTGTCCATTAAAACCCACACAATAGACAAAAAGAAGTCTTCATTAGGATATGAGTTCATAAAGACACACTGCATTTATTCAGTACATTACTGTTTAAAGGGTAGCAACTAACACTTTTATTATTGATCAATCTGCTGATTAGTTTCTCAATTTTAGTCTATAAAATATCAGAAAATAGCAAATAATACCCATTATAATTTCCCAAAGCACAAGTTGACAAACTCAAATGTTCATTAGGGTTGGGTATCGTTTTTTGTTTTGTTTTTCGATACGAAACAACAATTGAAGGTGCTAAAACAATACTTTTAAAATGGTGCCGGTTCTGAACTAATTCTTTTTTAGAAGACAGAACAAACTGACAACAAATTGAAAGAAAAATTAAAGAACGGCTTGTTTATTGCTAAGGCCATATTGTCAACTTTAAATAATTTTTATAATAATAATATAACTTATTTCACCAGTCATTTGCTTTTAAACAACCTAAAGTAGAACCACTTGATGGCAAAGGGATACTTTACAACAACAGCTTGAGTTTCTCAAAATGCACCTGAATGCACCATGAGTTTATGGGGTGCACTTTAATGCCCCTTGAAGTCTCTTGGTGTTTCTCTAACATTTCCGACATCTAGACTCTGACATCTCCAACTCCGGCAGTGGCCAAAGTGTCTCGCAACGTGCAGCTAGGCTATCCTGTGTGTCTTTATCTGCAGACTGTTTCACCCCGAATATATATATATATATATATATATATATATATATATATATATATATATATGTCATCCTTGTCTCATCCTCTTTCGACTCCAATCAACCTCCAATTTCAAGAGCCAATCATTTAGGAGAAATCAACGTGAGTTTCTAAAGTGCGCCTATGAGCATTCCGAAAATGGGAGGGTCTTCAGCCAGGGAAAGACTTAATATCGCAAAGTACTGTTTTAAAGCATGTTCACCCACCATCAAAATGGCAGAAACGTTCTTAAGGTCTCAGAGTATTTATGAGTTACTTTTTGCAAAAAATTTTGACTTGCCTCTGTAATACATTTGCAGAGGCATTTTGTCTGACGTGAAATTATCAGCCGTCCGGAATAACGTGAGCGCTTGCAGTAATCTGGACACCGTGTCTGTGTTTTAAAGATTTCTCCCAAATGATTTGCCCAAACTTTAGTGAGTGTGTAAGACCTGCCCCCAGAGACAGGTAAACCAGTCAGGCTTATCTTTCAACGCATTGATATTTTATGTGACTTTTACTGTGCTTACTGCATCGGAAGTGTCCGGAATACAGTGAGTCTACGTTACATCAGTACATCACTGCCTTCAATGTAAATGTTGTTTGGGACGTCTTAACATATCAGAGGTACAATGTTGATTTGATTTGTAATGAAAGGTCAATATTGTCAAACTAGTCTCTACCCCCGTGACCGAGGTAGAGATGGAGTGACCCTGCCCGGAGGAAGCCCGGGGCCCCCGTCTGGAGCCAGGCCCAGATGGCGGGCTCGTCAGCGAGCGTCTGGTGGCCGGGTTTGCCACGGAGCCCGGCCGGGCACAGCTCGAAAAAGATACGTGGCTCCCATCTCTCCAGCCCATGGGCCCACCACCTGTGGGAGGAACCGCTGGGGTCGGGTGCGCTGCCACATGGGTGGCAGTGAAGGTCAGGGGCCTCAACGGACCAGACCAGCAGATGCTGGCTCTGGGGACGTGGAACGTCACCTCTCTGTGGGGTAAGGAGCCGGAACTGGTGCGGGAGGTGGAGCGCTACCGGTTAGATCTGGTGGGGCTTACCTCTACGCACAGTCTCGGTTCTGGAACCATACTCCTGGATAGGGGTTGGACTCTTTTCTTCTCCGGAGTTGCCCAGGGTGTGAGGCGCCAGGCGGGTGTGGGGATACTCACAAGCCCCCGGCTGAGCGCCGCTACGTTGGAGTTTACCCCGGTGGACGAGAGGGTCGCCTCCCTACGCCTGCGGGTTGTGGGAAAACTCTGACTATTGTTTGTGCATATGCACCAAACAGGAGTTCAGAGTATTCAGCCTTCTTGGAGACCTTGAGTGGAGTCCTGCATGGGGCTCCAGTGGGGGACTCCATTGTTCTGCTGGGGCACTTCAACGCGCACATGGGCAATGATGGAGACACATGGAGAGGCGTGATTGGGAGGTACGGCCTCCCTGATCTAAACCAGAGTGGTTGTTTGTTGTTGGACTTCTGTGCTAGTCATGGATTGTCTATAACAAACACCATGTTCGAACATAGGGATGCTCATAAGTGTACTTGGTACCAGAGCACCCTAGGCCAACGGTCAATGATCGATTTTATAATTGTTTCATCTGATCTGAGGCCGTATGTTTTGGACACTCGGGTGAAGAGAGGGGCGGAGCTGTCAACCGATCACCATCTGGTGGTGAGTTGGGTCAGGGGGTGGGGGAAGACTCTGGACAGACCTGGTAAGCCCAAACGGGTAGTGCGGGTAAATTGGGAACGTCTGGAGGAGGCCCCTGTCCGACAGACTTTCAACTCACACCTCCGGCGGAGCTTTTCGTGCATCCCTGTGGAGGCTGGGGGCATTGAACCCGAGTGGATAATGTTCAAAGTTTCCATTGCTGAAGCTGCGGCGAGGAGCTGTGGTCTTAGGGTCTTAGGTGCCTCAAGGGGCGGTAACCCACGAACACCGTGGTGGACACCGGTGGTCAGGGAAGCCGTCTGACTGAAGAAGGAGTCTTTCCGGGATATGTTATCCCAGAGGACTCCGGAGGCAGTTGCAGGGTACCGAAGGGCCCGAAGGGCCCGAAGGGCTGCAGCCTCTGCCGTGAAAGAGGCAAAGCAGCGGGTGTGGGAGAAGTTTGGAGAAGACATGGAGAAGGACTTTCGGTCGGCACCAAGGTGCTTCTGGAAAACTGTTCGCCACCTCAGGAGGGGGAAGCGGGGAACCATCCAAGCTGTATACAGTAAAGATGGGACACTGTTGACCTCAACTGAGGAGGTAATAGGGCGGTGGAAGGAGCTCTTTGAGGAACTCCTGAATCCAACTAATACGCCCTGTATGTAAGAGGTAGAGCTGGAGGATGATGGGGAAGCGTTGTCAATTTCCCAGGCGGAAGTCACTGATATAGTCAAACAACTCCACAGTGGCAAAGCCCCTGGGATTGATGAGATCCGTCCAGAAATGCTCAAGGCTCTGGGTGTGGAGGGGCTGTCCTGGTTGACACGCCTCTTCAACATTGTGTGGAAGTCTGGGACAGTGCCAAAGAAGTGGCAGACTGGGGTGGTGGTTCCCCTTTTTAAAAAGGGGGACCAGAGGGTGTGTGCCAATTACAGGGGTATCACACTTCTCAGCCTCCCTGGTAAAGTCTAATCCAAGGTGCTGGAAAGGAGGGTTCGGCCGATAGTCGAACCTTGGGTTGAAGAGGAACAATGCAGATTCCGTCCTGGTCGTGGAACAACGGACCAGCTCTTCACTCTCGCAAGGATCCTGGAGGGAGCCTGGGAGTATGCCCAACCGGTCTACGTGTGTTTTATGGATCTGGAAAAGGCGTATGACCGGGTCCCCCGGGAGATACTGTGGGAGGTGCTGCGGGAGTATCGGGTGAGGGGGTCTCTTCTCAGGGCCATCCAATCTCTGTACGACCAAAGTGAGAGCTGTGTCCGGGTTCTCGGCAGTAAGTCGGACTCGTTTCAGGTGAGGGTTGGCCTCCGCCAGGGCTGCGCTCTGTCACCAATCCTGTTTGTAATATTTATGGACAGGATATCAAGGCGTAGTCGGGGTGGGGAGGGGTTGCAGTTCGGTGGGCTGGGGATTTCATCGCTGCTCTTTGCAGATGATGTGGCCCTGATGGCATCATCGGCCTTTGATCTTCAGCACTCACTGGATCGGTTGGCGCCGCGTGTGGGGGGTTGTTTTTTTTTTTTTTTTTTTTTTTACCGCAAGCGAAAGGTGGGACGGGGTTGGGGGGGGGGGGCCCCCCTAAAAAGGGGGCCCCTGGTTCTCAGCAGGAAACCGACGGAGTGCCTACTCCAGGTAGGGAATGAGTCCTTACCCCAAGTGAAGGAGTTCAAGTACCTTGGGGTTTTGTTCGCGAATGAGGGGACAATGGAGCGGAGATTGGTCGGAGAATCGGTACGTGCCAGGTGCGTATTACATTCAATTTATCGCACCGTTGTGACGAAAGAGAGCTGAGCCAGAAGGCAAAGCTCTCGATTTACCGGTCAGTTTTCGTTCCTACCCTCACCTATGGTCATGAAGTCTGGTTCATGACCGAAAGAACGAGATCCAGGGTACAAGCGGCCGAAATGGGTTTCCTCAGGAGGGTGGCTGGCGTCTCCCTTAGAGATAGGGTGAGAAGCTCAGTCATCCGTGAGGAGCTCGGAGTAGAGCCGCTGATCCTTTGCGTCGAAAGGAGCCAGTTGAGGTGGTTAGGGCATCTGGTAAGGATGCCCCCTGGGCGCCTCCCTAGGGAGGTGTTCCAGGCACGTCCAGCTGGGAGGAGGCCTTGGGGAAGACCCAGGACTAGGTGGAGGGATTATATCTCCAACATGGCCTGGGAACGCCTCGGGATCCCCCAGTCGGAGCTGGTTAAAGTGGCTCGGGAAAGGGAAGTTTGGGGTCCCCTGCTGGAGCTGCTCCCGCCGTGACCCGACACCGGATAAGCGGATGAAGATGGATGGATGGATGGATAGTATATCGGTCTTAGCCCTATTTGACATAACCTAAACCTATGACATAACATATTTTCATGCCTCTATGTCTCAGTGTTTCTGTGTTGTGATGTGAGTATCAGCAGTGTTAAGACATGTACTTACTGCAAAGACATGGTCTGCATAGGCGATGACCCCAGTTCCACTGCGCATGCTGGCCATGGAGGCGATCAGTGTCCACTGGTCGGTCTCTGGGTCGTAACATTCAGCCGATGACAGGCACTCACTCCCATTGAAGCCACCGCAAATGTACACCTGCAGAGAATAAAAGGGGGAATAAGGAATCTTTTAAGACTGAAGACAAGTATTCAAAAACATTAATCAGTCGCCATTATTCAGAGCTGCTCTTTAACACCACCCACCTTGCAATGGAGGGTTGTGCAGCTGGCATCACTCCTCTGTACGTGCATGGGCGCAATTAAAGTCCACTGGTTGATTTTGGGCTGATAGCGCTCAGCACTTCTGAGTCGATCATGTCCATCATAACCTCCCATGGCATATATGCACCCGTCCATCACAGTTACGCTGACATAGCAGCGACTTGAATGCATTCGTGTAACCTCCTGCCAGGTGTGCGTGCCCAGGTCGAACCTGTGCACAGAGCTGAACTGTTCATCACTGTCAAAGCCACCGACACAATATACTGATCCATCGAGGAAAACTGTGCCATGGTAGGCCCGGGGAGCCTCCTCATTGTTTGTTACATTGATCCAGCAGTTAGCACGGACATCGTACGCCTCAATACCATTGGTAGGACTACTGCCGCTCCAGCCTCCAATGGCCAAGAGAATGGCAGGGGGCAGTCGTGGGCGGGCCAAAGGGTTATAAGAAATAGAGTTAGGGAACTCCTTTGTTTGCAGGTCAAGCATGGCCTCCAGGGTCCTCAGGAGAATCGGTCGACAATCTTTACTTGCCTTCACCAGTTCGTTGTTGCTTACGCTGTCTGTGATGTATTCTGATCTCATTAAAGCCAGCCTGACCTACACAGAGACATGAGGATTTCTTTTACATTCAAATATCGATAACGGCCTGTATATCCAGTATGTATCTATTGTCAGGGCTGTAAGCCCTTCACTCCCGTGTCAACACCACTTCATTGATGTTGTAGGCCATTTATGTCAGATTTAGCTCTATCTGGGTTCTCACCACAGCCTACCAAATTCTTCCAAAATGTAAAAGAAAGAAAAACCAAAATCGATCACAACATTTCTCAAACTTCTATTACTAGATTCATCAGAATCTTACAATAGAGCTTGCACAAATATATCTACATCTCTCTTTATCCTAATTAACTCATTAAGCATTTTGCATTTTTGTAAAGACAAGAACACCATTTATTGCCTGGTCTAGAATAGGACTCAATGTGTTCATTCCTCACTTACGTTGGACAAAAGCAGAGAGATGTTTTCTCTGCGTTCCTCATTTGCGTAGGCGATCCAGCGAAGGACAGCCCTAAACACCGTATTCTCCTGCTTCACATTGAGACGGTCATTCGCAATGATCTTAGCAAGTTCCTGCGCAGAGAGCTGCAGGAACTCTTCTGAGGTGGCAGCAATCTCCTCAAAGTGATTCAGCATGTAAAGGAATGCCTTGTGGTTCAGTTCAGGGGTGTAATAGATGTCTGTGAACCACCAGATGCCTATGCAGTTTTGTGGGGTCAGCTGCTTCTCCAGGAGGTCACAGCAGGCTTGTATGATGCCCATTACATTGAACCGGTCTGCTGCGATAAAAAGCTCTCGTATATTATTTTGTGTCACAGGAACAAAGCCAGTGTAGGCAAACTCAATGATGAGCTTCATCATGTCGGGGGACACATTGGGAATGTCAAAGACCCGACTGTCTGGGGTTGACCAGGTGGCAAAGAGGGCTCTGTGAAGCAGGAAGGAAACAAGAGTTTGAAAAAAAGTGGTTCGGGTTTTTCCTTCTTTTTCACACTTCATAGAATGATAATGTTATAATATAAACCCCAATATTAGACTTTTCAGAACAGATGTGACTAACAAAAAGTGCCTTAAAGCTGCATCCAGCCACTGCATCGATGGGTTGTGATTTGGTTTTCTTATTTTTTTGGGTAATGAACAAATTGAATCAATGCTGTGTTGTGTTTACCAACATTTATTTACACATGGTTATTGGAAATGCAGTATTTACCATCAGAAATTCAACTCAAAGGATAATACTGATGTTATTTAAAACAATTTGTAAATCAGCATATAAATGTCACATACAATTACATCATCATCATCATCATCATCATCATCATATTACAGTTTACACAAAAAGACTGGCAGTGAAAAATCCCATCTAAAAGAAAAAATAATCTTAAAATGTGTTATTTCGCATGCTCATCCATTTACATGTCTTCTCCATGAGTCAGTGTCACTTTTTAATATTGAGATGTTGCAGTGTTTAACTCTGCTTTGCTGCTAAGCATGCTGCTTATGCAAAGAGTTTAAATCCAGCAGCCTCCCCCTGTTAACACCCAATAACTAACTTACTTGAAGTACAGGCTGCAGTTGCAGAGGAGGATTTTGTGCATGTGAAATTCAACGTTGTCCACTCTGATCACTGCGTCACAAAGCTCTTGTTTCAGACGGAGCTCATTATACACCGACATCTTTGCTCTTCAGTATGAAGACTTTTACTCTTTACAGTAAAAGTTAGGTACAGATTTCTCTCCTGACTCTCAAAAAGTGTTTCTAGTTGTGTGTAAGACTTCTGCTTCCACATACACAATTCTGGATTCTAGAGTGGCTCATTATGACATCACATAATCTCATGAACAGGACCTTTCCAATCACAAGTTCTACAAACAGTTATTCTATTCAATTACATTACATTACATTTTATTTATAGTATCAAATCATAACAAGAGTTATCTCGAGACACTTTGCAGATAGAGTAGGTCTAGACCACACTCTATAATTTACAAAGCCCCAACAATTCCAGTGATTCTATGTGTTATTAACTCCTGGTAACTGGTTTTCATCTGGGTAGATCTCATTTTAGTTTCAGGGTTCATTTCTCAAATTCACAATGAAAGCATTACAGATGTGGTTATTTTTTGTATAGCTGCTAATCCACAGACATCTTAATCTTAACATCTTAAAAACTTAATAAAAAGTATAAACCTATGTCAAATTAATGTTGTCAGTTTGCAAGAAGCCATCTCACTGCACTTTTCTATTCAAAGCATTTATTATTTATAAATAATAAAATAATACATATATAATTCAAAAGATTATTTATTATTGTTAAGGTCATGGTGGGTCAGATACTTTACATCTATCATATGTATCTCAGGTTTTACAGTATCTAAAATAATAATCTTAGACCCTTAGAAAATACAAACTAGGGGTGCCTGTTTAGTTCACCTAGTAGTTAGTAAATGCTGCCTACCCCCTCCCCCCTACCATCAACTGTCGCTACCTGTTACCGATTGGCTGTAATAGTATTTTATAGCTTGTGCACTTCTTTCTGTTTGTTTTCCATTTACACAGCTAGGGCTATGTACTGTATAAACACTGGATTTTTTTGTCAGTGCGCACAGACAATAGAGAGCTAGGTGACCGTGAGTAGTAAGTAAAAAGTGTGTTGGATTAACATCACTAACCTGATGCGGCATGTACACTGAATTGATTCAGAGGAAGGAGCTTTTTCACACATACCACACAGCTTGATAACCACTGGTCCTCTGATATAAGAAGAGCAACTACAAACATTACTGCTGCCTCTACAAATATTCTTACTATTAACTTTCCATCACATTCTTTTTTATAACTTGATAATTGGTGTGAATTGATACATACCTACTAAGTTAAATGTCAACATTCAATATTTTGTACCATTTCTGTACAGAAGAGGGTCTTGCTTGATATGTCACAGTCATAGATGTATGTCAGCTGAAAATGTTGTCGTTGTACTTTGTTTTTCAGAACCTGCATTGACATTAATCCTGAGAGTGGCACAAAAGCAAGCCACGAGAAAGTGCAAAGCAAAAATAATTGTTCTTTGCTCACATTACTGCACACATGCATAATTAAAAATAGTTAGTTTGACTCACAAAAACAAAATTGAGTTACCAAATAGTGTATGCATTGTAATTTAAATAGGAAATTGTCAATTTGTTGAAAAAATTAAACAAAGACAAGATAAGTAAACAGGCAGGGAGGTAAGGTTGATTCAGGTCTAGTTTTGCTTGTGTTACACCTATGACATTTTTTAAAACATATTTGAAAAGGAGCTGCATAGTGAATATTGTCTCTTTGTCAATATTAGTATAATCATTAATATTAGTAGTAGTATACCAGTAACATCCTTAATTATCGTTAAATACAGGAAACAATAGATTCAAATACTGTAATAATGTAAATATACAGTAATTTACTGACGAAGATGTGACCAGTTAATTACTGCAAATTTACAGTAAAAAGATCTTATAATACACTAGAAAATGCATTTCCTGCAGAAAATGCTTGTGAATGCTGAAAAGCTCAATTGCTAAAGCTAAATTGGATTGCTGGCATAATTGCGTAAGAAGAATGTGAAGTAGTAATAATTGCTTGGAAAAGTGGGAATGGTTTTAATTTGTAGGAATTTCATTGAAATGTTGAATAATATTAATAATGTATTAAACAAAAATGGAATATTTTAAGATTTTTTGAAAAGAAAAATCATAGTTTAGCATGTCAAAAAGTCAAGGTATAGGTATGTCAAAACAATGGATAAAAAGTCACTAAAAATCGTGAAAAAAAAAGTGATTAAAAAAAGTCATAGTATAGTATGTCGAAAAGTCATAGTCATGGTATAGCATTTCGGGGAAAAAAAGTCATGAAAAGGGCCAGCACAGACTGGGAATTGAACATTGACAAAAGAAAAGTCATAGTAAAGTATGTTGAAGAAGTCATAGTATAGAATGTTCAAAAAAAGTCATAGTATAGTATTTCGAAAAAAGTCAAAAAATTCAAGGTATAGTATATTCAAAAAAGTGATAAAACGTCATAGTATAGTATGTTGAAAAAGCCATAGTATAGAATGTTTTAAAAAATCATAGTATTGTATGTCGAAAAAAGTCATAGTATGTCGAAAAAAAGTGATATCAAATTCATACTATAGTATGTTGAAAAAAGTGATAAAAAAGTCATGGTATAGTATGTCAAAAAAAATCAAAGTGTAGTATGTTGAAAAAAACATCATGACAAGGGCAAGTCCATACTTGGTATGGAACCTGCGTCTGCAGTGACTACTTGCTGGTTTACTGTCAGAGCAATGCTATCCACTGTGCCACCAAAGAATTTATGTCAAGAATTGTCATAGAATAGCATGTCAAAAAAATCCATTAAAAAGTCGAAAAAACAGTCAAAGTATAGTATGTTGAAAAAGTGATAACAAAGTCATAGTATATAGCATGTCTAAAAAAAGCCATTAAAAAGTCATAGTATAGTATGTCGAAAAAAGTCAAAGTGTAGGATGTTGAAAAAAGTGATAACAAAGTCATAGTTATAGTATGTCGAAAAAAGTGATAAAGTAATCTTAAAGTATGTCGCAAAAAGGGATAAAAAAGTCATGCTGATAAAAAATCAAAAGGTAGTATGTTGAAAAAAATCATGGCAACTGCAAACACGGACAGGGAATTGAACCTGGGTCTCCAGTGCATACTTGCTGGTTCATTGTTGTATCCATTGTGCCACCAAATAACCCATGTAAAAAACAGCATAGCATGTCGAAAAAAGACATTGAAAAATCATAATATGGTATGTTGAAAACAGTCAAACTATACTGTAGTATGTTGAAAAAAGTGATAAAAAAGTCATAGTATGGTATGTCCAAAAAGTGATAACAAAGTCATACTATAGTACGTCTAAAAAAGTGAAAAAAGTCGTAGTATAGTATGTCGAACATTAAAAAGTCATAGTATGGTATGCTCGAAAAACCATAGTATAGAATGTTTAAAATAATCATGGTATAGTATGTCGAAAAAAGTCATTGTAAGGCGCGTCCAAAAAGTGATGACAAAGTCATGGCATAGTATGTCGAAAAAAAGTGATAAAAAAGTAATCGTAAAGTATGTCGGAAAAAATATCAAATTGTAGTATGTCGAAAAAACGTCATGACAAGGGCAAGCCCGGACAGGGTATCGAACATGGGTCTCCAGTGACAAATGCTGGTTCACTGTTGGAGCAGTGTGCATGTCGAAAAAAATCATAGTAAAGTATGTTGAAAAAAGTGATAACAAAGTCATAGTATAGTATGTCGAAAAAAGCCATAAAAAAGTCATAGTACGGTATGTCGAAAAAAAGTCAAAGTGTAGTATGTTGAAAAAAATGTCAAAAGGGCCAGCCCGGACTCGAAACAAGGTCGGAGTAGATCGTCTTGATGCTTTGGAGCGTCAAAATGAGGACCCAGCTTGACCAAAGCTGTTTTTTCTGCAACCGCACTACATGTTTGGAGAGAGTTACTGTAATACGCTATCTAATGATATGATCCAAATAAAAATGTATATTAATTAATGTATATTCAGGCGCCTTACGGCGGTCCACACCAGGGAGCAGCGCGATAGTGGTGCACACCACGGAGGAGGTGATGGCATTTTAAAATAAGTTGAAATAATGAGCAATTACTGTGGTTAGAGGATGAAGAAAAGTTACTATGACTACATATTTATAATGTTTTTAGTGACCTGCTGTCACTGCAAATAGAAGAAAAAATCAATCAAGTTTCGTGATGAAAAGTGGAGGGTTGACCGAGGTTTACAACCCTGTCCCTCAAGGGAGAAAGTCACTGATAGAGGTATCGGTAACATACAAAGCAGTTGCCTAAATAGCGACTTTTTTTTAAATACTGCTAGTTCTGTGGTGTTGGCGCTTTAAATCTGATGCCTGCAGTGCGCCAACGACGCATCAGTTGAGACGCGTCATTTGAGGCACGTCAAATGACGCAAGTCAGTTATCGCTTTCAGTGCGTGGGCCTTATGCGGCTGAAATGGTTAACTAAACATACTTACTATTTGAAATAGTTAGCTAAAAGTAATAGATAAATGGTTACATTCAGCTTCACTCCAAGTGTTGGTAGTAGTAGTATGATCGCTGACCAAACCAATATTAATAAGTACAAAACAATTAACACTCCACTTTTATATAATGAACAGTGTTATACATTTGGAACATACATTGGGAATTGATGAAGGGGTACTTGAGTTTATCTGACAGGGCTGTGGGGGTACCTCGAGCCCAACAGATCTGGTTTAAACAGATAATATTCCTAAATCCTAATGTGTGACTCCTAAAGATAGGCTTTTTATTTCGGCTGATGATTAACATTTACAGCTCTTCTGTGAACTAAAGTAGGATGTGTACGATGTTTGACATCCCCAAACACCACCAGTCAGCATGTCCACGCAATTTTTATAACATTTATTCTTTGTGAAACATGATGAATCTATCAGAAGAACTGACATAATTGTGAAATGTCTGGTTAAGTTCATTTACAGTACATTTTAAATGACTGACAACGAGGCAAATAAACTCTTCAATTTTTTTCTACTTTTAGAGGAAACTCTCCATTAACATATTGTTAAGTTTAACAGAGCCGAGCTTACCGGTAAACATCTAGTTCTTCTAAAAGATAATTTATGATTTCTTACAATTCATAAACAGACACTAACTCATTTGGCGAACATAATTCAGCATTCATTTCAGCTCCATGTAAAGTTAATAAAAGTGATTTTTTACTACTGATTTATTAAATCTAGAGTTGAAACATGACATTGAATTTAGCAGAATATAATATATTAGCAAGGGCCCAAGAATGGATCCTTGTGAAACCCCATATTTTAGCAGTACTGAAGCTAATAATTACCAATTACCACATAGAACAGAACCAATCTGAAACCAAACATGAGATGCCCACCCAATTTTTAATACATTCAATTGAAATATTATGATCAACAGTGTTGAAAGCTGCAGACAGATCAAACAGAAGTAATGTGATGCCAGCTGCTAAGAGAAGATCATATAACCTGCCCTAAAACCTGAATGAAACTTCTCAAAGAGACCATTACCATTCATTAAAAAAATTATATGCTCTGCTACAATTTTTTAAGACCTTTGCAAGGAATGGCAGTTTTGAGATTGGCTGAAAAGTAATGTATTACTTACATGTAATGTAAGTATCTAGGGTCTGTTTTTTAAGGGAGAGGTTGTACTACTGCCATTTTCAAAATAATCAGGAACAAGGCCAGATGAGAGTGAGGAGTTGAATAAATACACCAAAAAGGGAAAGGTTATGACACAGGTTTCTTTTAGGAAATGGGTAGGCATTATATCAAGAGAGCAGGTGGAGTTCTTCATTTTGGCAATGGTTTCTGTTACATTTTCAATTGTTAGTCAATTGATGGTTCACTAATAGCAGGGGGTGGACTTGATGTGCGACTTACAACGTTAAAGAGAAGTCTGGGGTTAGAGCTATGTTTCTTAGTATAATGAGGTCATTATACAAAAAATCTCTGTATATTATATAAAAGTGGATATTGTTAGTTTTTCATACATATAAACTTTCAGAATTTAGGTTGGTTATGTCAGCAATCATACTACTACTTCTACTACTACATAAAGTGAACCTGAATGTTTCAACCACTTAGCCATTACTTTTAGCTAACTATTTTAACTAGTCAGTACTTTTAGCTAACCATTTAAACCGCTTATGCATAACTGAATAATAAACTAACTATTTCAACCTTTTATCCATTACTTTAAGCAAATCATTTGAACTGTTTAGTCATTACTCATAGCTATTTTTGTCTACCATTTATGCGTTACTTTTAGCTAGGTTAATTTTTTCAACCATTTAGCAGCAGCAAGGGACACTCTGTCTCTCCTTCATTTGGCTTTATAAAAACCTTTTTGAGGTGAAGTGAAAGTCCTTGTTTGTCATATTATTTATTCATTCGTTTGTATTTTTAGTATATAGTAGCCCCAAATAGTTTGCAGTACAGATGATATTAGGGGAGGGAAATTGAGCATGACATGCAACAAAGGTCCCTGGCTAGTTTTGAACCAGGGACATTGTGATTATGTGATCAGTAGCTTAGAGGCCACCAGGACACCCTAAGTTATTGAATTTATTGCCTACATATTTAATACTTTATTAGTTTAGTACTCAGTTTGAACAGAGTTTTGTGAATCAGTCAACTTCACACTGGCTGGAGCCATGTTGTGTTTGTGTTGAATGTAACACACATGAAATACACACAGGAGTCATGAAGGTTCATGCTGTTATTAAGTAGTATCAAGCTCACTTTGTCTGCACTTTGACTGTTTGTGTGGTATTCAGACACTTCTCCAAGGAAAAATGTTTTTTGTTTCTTTTTCACCATTCAGCAGGGAGGTAAAAAGTCACAGGGGCCAGTTAGTGGTCCCATAACATAAAGTTGAGTCACCCAAACTGAACATTTTATTAAATGTTTTTACTGGAGTAACAGAAGCACTGCTGTAATTTCATGCATAAAGACATTTATTTACAAAACAATTCAGCTTATAGTGAGGTGGATCATCATCATTCCACTTCATCCAGGGAGTGATGAGGGGCAGCATACTCGGCCAAGTTGGGGAGTCCGTACACCACGCAGCAGCTCAGGGCGCTGCGGGAGATCTCCATGTCACGGACATCAGACCACTCACCAGCTTCGACATCAAAGCACTCAACGTCTGGAATGGTGGTAAAGCCGTTGAAGCCCCCAACCACATAGAGACGGTCATCGATCACTGCGATACCAAAGTTACTTCGGGAGCCCAGCATAGAGGGCACAGCGTGCCAGGTGTCGGTGTGGGGGTTGTAGGCCTCAGCAGTGCGCAGACGACTGGTTCCATTGAAACCACCGACCTTTAAGAGAAAAGGTGAAATATGAAGTCAGGACTGCTTCTACTATTTTTCTGTCTTTGTTTCTAATTCCATAGCCTAATCAGCACTCTGAATCTGAAAACTGTTAATATTTTCTGGCTGTTTTTGATAACTTTCCTGCCAGAAAATGACAGGAATTATTGTTTTGCACAAAGTTGTTGTTCATTGAAACTGTCCATTGAAACCCACACAAAAAGAGGTTTTTATGAGGATATGAGTTTTTAAACACAGTGCATTTGTTCAGTGCATTACTGTAGCCTATATAGGGCAGCAACTAACAATTTTGTTATTGATAAATCCCCTAACAATTTTCTCAATTGATCTATATAGTATCAAAAAATAGTCAATAATGGTCATTACAATTCCCCAAAAGCACAAGAAGACACATTCAAAAGTTCCTTCACACTTGACATAACTTGGAAAAATAACTTAAACCAGTGGTTCCCAACTTTTTTGGTCTGAGGTACCCCCACACCCCTGTCAGAACAGTCAATATTTAGGCTGGTTTGGTTTGATCAGCAATCATACTACTATTAGGCTACTACTTGGAGTGAAGCTGAATGTTTCAGCCATTTAGCAATTACTTTTAGCTAACTATTTCAACTAGTCAGTACTTTTAGCTAACCGTTCCAACCACTTATGCATAACTGAATAATAAACTAACTATTTCAACCGTTTAACCTTTAATTTAAGCAAATCATTTTAACTGTTTATTCATTACTTTTAGTTATTTATTTCTACCATTTATTGATTACTTTATGCTACCTGTTTAAAACTGCTGTGCTCACTTGCTTACTCATTTGCACGCACTCTTCCATAACTGCAACATGTAGTGTTAGAGCAGATATTTTCATTTAATCAAATCATAATTTCTATTTATTCTATTTCTTTTTTCAAATTAGTTGAGCTGCTCCACAATCTTTCCACGTACCCACTTGCAACAACATACGTACCCCCTGGTTGGGAATCACAGACTTAAACGACTATCAAAATTGTTGGCCATAAATGGCCTGTTGTTCGACTTATCAATTGTACACTGCCTTCATTGTAAATGTTTTTAGGGACGAACATCCCAACATATCAGATGTACAATGCTGGTTTGATTTGATTTGTAATAAAAGGCCAAACTTGTTTAACTAATACAGTGGTTCTCAACCTTTTGGCCCTATCCATTATCAGGTCCCTAAGCCCCCAAAATATTATGTAACCAATATTAATGATAGCTAATAGCCTATATTGTTGTACTATTGTTATAAATAACAAAAAAAAATTGAATACAAACAACACATTAATCCAGTACAAAAACATGTGAATAGAAATATTTACAGTAAATCAACATTACATTCAAATTAAATAACAGAAAAACAATATTAACACAAACATAATTATATTACAAACTGTGCATGGTGTAAAACTATAATACTATAATTAATGTCTGTAATGTATAAATAAATATATGTATTATTATACAAACACTAAATACCAATCAGAAACACTAAATTAACACAAATTATCATAAATTTCAACGAAAAAAGCTTGCACTTATCAAGTAAAAGCGATTACACACACCACCGCCAACAACAACACAACAACACACACACACACAAACACACACACACACACACACACACACAACACAACAAATTAACAAAACACATAAATACAACTTTGAAATTAGTGAGATGTAAGAATAAATAAAATTTTATTCATAAAAGCAGAAAAATTTGGAGAACCCACATCGCGCTGGTTTGAGAGGTGATCCTACATAAACACACATCTCTGCCTCATCCTCAAAAAGAAAGTTTTAAAACACAACACAGCTGAATCCGAGTTTGGGGAATAAATGTTGCAAACAACAAAGCACAGTCGATATCTCTCGCTCGTAAAAAATAAAAAATCTCCTTCTTCTCTTCTCAAATTAATCTAAATAAAACGTTTCTATAAAATCGAGAATTTACTGTGAAATATAAAGTCTACTTGTGCTAATTGGGATTAAAGAATACAACAGACGTCGACCCCTGCGCATGATTTCTAACCACTCACCTGAAATACAGCCATTAAACGATTCTGACTCCTTTCCATGAGGCACACGGAGCTGCGCCGAACAATATACGTCGTAGTTGCAGTGCCGTGAACTGGCGGTTTAATGTTGCAAAAACGTTTTTGCAAGTAGTTTAAGTGTAAACATGTATTGTTATTGTAATCTTTGGTTAAACTGGTTTTCAAACAAACGCCCCCAAGGGCACCTCAACGCCCTTTCAAAATATTGCTTCAACGCCCCCATCATCTTTGAGACGCCCTGAAGTGGTACCGCCGTTGAGAAACACTGAACTAATATATAGGTCTTAGCCCTATTTGAAAACCTCTGCCAAAAACATAATTTCATGCCTCGATATCTCAAGTGTTTCTGTTTTCTGATGTGAGTATCAGCAGTGTTAAAGGTGCCCTGCCATACAAA
Organism: Perca fluviatilis; assembly: GCF_010015445.1. Taxonomy (NCBI): domain Eukaryota; kingdom Metazoa; phylum Chordata; class Actinopteri; order Perciformes; family Percidae; genus Perca; species Perca fluviatilis. Next base: position 26,257,068 of record NC_053116.1, on the reverse strand, counting down.
ACCGTTTTTACTTGCATTTTTTGAAATATGTTAGGTCCATATGTGTTTGTGTTATGTTGTGAATGTGAAAATGAACTGCTACCTCCTTTGTCAGCTCTAGCCACTGAAAATAAATAAGCAGAGAAATCAGGCCAATTACAAAAGCTGGTCAGTCTGACATCATATTGCCTGAGCTATTCATTAGCTCGCCCAGTTGGGCTGGGTAAAGGATTCTGACAGCCAGGCTCTCATTGGCTAGCTGTTAGCCAATCAGATTCAAACAGCTTAGCTTGTTGAATATCAATGAGAACTGGCAGAAATCGAGCTGAGTCTCCCTGTAGGCTTTCTATACCATGCTACAATGGCTTGAAACAAGGTAACCAAAGCATTTTTTCCACAAAAAATGTTACAGTCCATGGTAGAACTTCAGACATTACCACAAAGTAATGAAATACGTGTGGCAGGGCACCTTTAAGACGTGCTTACCGCAAAGACATGGTCTGCATAGGCGATGACCCCAGTTCCACTGCGCATGCTGGCCATGGAGGCGATCAGTGTCCACTGGTTGGTCTCTGGGTCGTAACATTCAGCCGATGACAGGCACTCGCTCCCATTGAAGCCACCGCAAATGTACACCTGCAGAGAATAAAAGGGGGAATAAGTAATCTTTTAAGACTTCCACTGAAGACAAGTATTCAAAAACATTAACCAGTCTCCATTATTCAGAGCTGCTCTTTAACACCACCCACCTTGCCATGGAGGGTTGTGCAGCTGGCATCACTCCTCTGTACATGCATGGGCGCAATTAAAGTCCACTGGTTGATTTTGGGCTGATAGCGCTCAGCACTTCTGAGTCGATCATGTCCATCATAACCTCCCATGGCATATATGCACCCGTCCATCACAGTTACGCTGACGTAGCAGCGACTCAAATGCATTTGTGTAACCTCCTGCCAGGTATGCGTGCCCAGGTTGAACCTATGCACAGAGCTGAACTGCTCTACACTGTCAAAGCCACCGACACAATATACGGATCCATCGAGGAAAACTGTGCCATGGTAGGCCCGGGGACCCTCCTCATTGTTTGTTACATTGATCCAGCAGTTAGCACGGACATCGTACGCCTCGATACCATGGGTGGGACTGCCTCCGCTCCAGCCTCCAATGGCCAACAGGATGGCAGAGGGCAGTCGTGGGCGGGCCAAAGGGTTATAAGAAATACAGTCAGAGAACCCCTTTGTTCGCAGGTCAAGCATGGCCTCCAGGGTCCTCAGGAGAATCGGTCGACAATCTTTACTTGCCTTCACCAGTTCGTTGTCGCTCACACTGTCTGTGATGTATTCTGGACTCATTAAAGCCAGCCTGACCTGAACAGAGACATGAGGACAGAAGTTGGAATTAAATTGTCTAAAATAGAGCCCAACTAATACTTCGACATAGCTGATATAATTAGGCAAGGCAAGGCAAGGCAGCTTTATTTATATAGCACATTTCAGCAACAGGGCAATTCAAAGTGTTTTACATAAAACATGAAAGAACATTTAGAAAACAATTAGAAACAATTTAAAAACATTCAAAGTCAAGAATAAAATTTACAGTGCGGTTTAAGCACTGTTAGGTAGGCACTGCTATGCACTGTTAGGCACTGTTCTAGGTACTATTAAGCCCTGTTAGGCAATATTAGGTACTGTTAGGTAAAACATGAAAACAGTTTAAAGCAGATAAAATAGGTTATTTAAAGAAAGGCAAGATCAAAAAGATAGGTCTTCAGCCTTGATTTAAAAGAACTGAGAGTTGAAGCAGACCTGCAGTTTTCTGGGAGTTTGTTCCAGATATGTGGAGCATAAAAACTGAACGCTGCTTCCCCCTGTTTAGTTCTTACTCTGGGGACAACAAGTAGACCTGTCCCAGACGACCTGAGAGGTCTGGGTGGCTCATAGTGTAGTAGCAGATCAGAAATGTATTTTGGCCCTAAACCGTTTAGTGATTTATAAACCAGCAAACGTATTTTGAAATCAATTCTTTGAGGCACTGGAAGCCAGTGTAGAGACTTCAGTACTGGAGTGATGTGATCCACTTTCCTGGTTTTAGTGAGGACTCGGGCAGCAGCGTTCTGAATCAGCTGCAGTTGTCTGATTGATTTTTTAGGGAGACCTGTAAGGACACCGTTACAGTAGTCAAGTCTACTGAAGACAAAAGCATGGAGAAGTTTTTCCAAATCCTGCTGAGACATAAGTCCTTTAACCCTTGATATATTTTTAAGGTGATAATAGGCTGATTTTGTAATTGTCTTAATGTGGCTTTTAAAATTAAGGTCTGAGTCCATGACTACACCAAGATTTCTGGCTTTGTCTGTTGTTTTTAACATTGTCGTTTGAAGCGGAGCGCTGACTTTTAATCGTTCCTCTTTAGCTCTAAAAACAACCACCTCAGTTTTTTCTTCATTTAATTTAAGAAAGTTCTGGCACATTCAGTCATTAATTTGTTCAATGCACTTATTCATTTGTTGTATTGGGTTATAGTTCCCTGGCCATAAGGTTATTTAAATTTGTGTGTCATCCGCGTAACTATGGTAACTTATTTTGTTGTTTTCCATAATCTGAGCCAGTGGAAGCATGTAGATGTTGAACAGAAGAGGCCCCAGAACTGAGCCTTGGGGAACTCCGCACGTCATATTTGTATGCTCAGATGTATAATTACCTATAGACACAAAGTAGTCCCTATTCTTTAAATAGGATTCAAACCACTTTAGTACTGAGCCAGAAAGACCAACCCAGTTTTTCAATCGGTCAAGTAATATGTCATGGTCGATCGTATCGAATGCAGCACTGAGATCAAGTAATACTAAGACTGAAATTTTGCCACTATCTGTGTTTAAGTGGATGTCATTAAAGACTTTAACAAGAGCCGTCTCAGTGCTGTGGTGTGGTCGAAAACCTGACTGGAAGGCATCAAAACTCTTGTTCAGTAATAAGAAAAGGTTGAGTTGTTGAAAAACCACTTTTTCTATGATTTTACTTAAAAATGGAAGGTTTGATATCGGCCTATAGTTATTAATCATTAGTGACGTGTCTAAATTGTTCTTTTTTAGGAGTGGCTTGATGACTGCAGTTTTTAGGGCCTGTGGGAAGATACCTGAGAGCAGAGCATCTGTAGAAGGTCAGAAGCCAAACAATTCAAAACATTTTTGAAAACATCCGTTGGTAGAATATCAAGGCAACAGGAGGAAGTATTCAGATGTTGTATAATGTCCTCCAGGTTTTTTTGGTTGATCATATGAAATTGTGTCATGTTGGAATTTGTTTTGCGTGAACACTGTGACAACACATATCCTGTACTTGAAATGGAAGCACTGACTGTTTGTCTAATTTTCTGAATTTTGTCTGTGAAGAAGGAGACAAAGTCGTTGCAAGCCTTGGTAGACAACAGTTCAGATGCTACTGGTACTGGAGGGTTTGTTAATCTATCGACAGTAGCAAACAAAGCACGTGAATTATTATTGTTTCTGGCGATAATGTCAGAGAAAAAGGACTGCCTTGCATTCCTTAGTTCCAAATTATAAATGCGAAGTCTCTCTTTATAGGTGTTATAATGGACCTGGAGATTAGTTTTTCGCCAACTGCGTTCAGCTTTTCGACACTCTCTTTTTTCTGTTCTCACCACTACAAAATTTCTCCATGGAGATCTTTTCTTACCAGAGACAGTTTTAACCTTAGTGGGAGCAATGGCATCAATAACATTCGTAATTTTACAGTTGAAATTATCTACAAGCTCAGTCACTGAGGCCCCAGTGAGGGCGGGTGTAGAGGAGAAAAGCTGAATGAATGATTCACTGGTGTTTTCAGTGATATACCGTTTTCTGATTAACTTTGTTTGAACACTTTTGGGCACAGAGATAGTGCCGTTAAAGAAAACACAGGAATGATCAGAGAGAGCAACATCAGTCACCACAACCTTGGAAATGTTTAGACCCTTTGAGATAATCAAGTCCAGTGTGTGCCCTTTTTATTGTGGCGTGGGGTGTGTAACATGGAGGGGGGGGCCCACACACAAAAAAAAAAAAAATTTTTTTTTTTTTTTTTGCTTTTTTTTTTTTAATTTAAATATATATTAAAAAATAAAAAAAAACAATCATACAGATTATGGACAGCAGTACAGTAAAGTCGTCAAAGAAGTTTGCACAGTATTTAGGTGGCCTGTAGATATTTAGAAGTATATCTTGAGGGGAGGATCTTAGCTGAAGAGCCACATATTCAAAAGAAGCAAAATGTCTGTAAGATAATTGCGTACATTGGAATGGGTCATTAAACAAAATGGCGACTCCACCTCCTTTCTTATTCACTCTATTCTCACTCATAAAACTGAAGTTAGGGGGGGCTGACTCAATGAGAACAGCAGCACTGTTATTATGGTCCAACCAGGTTTCAGTTAAAAACATAAAATCAAGATTGTGCTTAATAATAAAATCATTGATTAAAAATGATTTTCCCGCCAAAGACCTAACATTTAGTAGTGCTAGTGTTAGTGTGTTTTCATTTTTTGGGACAGACTGTGGCTAACGAGGAATGGATGCTAAGTTTGCAAAGTTTGCAGTTACGTGCTTATTCACCATTCTTTTTCGATTACCTATCACAACATAAATTGTGGAAGAATCTAATACGTAGGGCCCAGGCTTGTCTTGGAAAGAGTCATGAGTGCTACTAGGCATGCAGCCTGGACCCGGCCCATATCAGTTAATGCTTGCTGCATTTTGCACACAAGCATCCTTATCAGTTTGGGGAGAAGGAGTTAATTGCCGTCCTTGAGGGGGCAGAGGTGCCTGGCGTTTTACCATGGGAGAAGGAAGGGGGCATACTTGGTTCCAGCATTTACCAGCTGCTTCATCTGGTCAGTGAACTCCAACATGGGGATGGGGGAAAGAGGGGAGAGCGACGTATCCTTAAAGAGGTCCTCAAAGCTGTCGTGGTTGTCCAAGGGGTTTGAGGAGTGTTGGACGGGTGAGATGGGGGGTTGAGGTTTCTCATCTCCGCTCTTTAGTCTCCCATGGTCAAATCTTTGCTCAGGTGGGGGCTGTAGTGGATCACTGCCGCACTTTGTTGTGTCTTCCTCTTGTTTTGGTTCATCTTGTCTCGTGTCCTTGGCAAAGGGAGCAGATGTGTGGCGCAGAAAGTAAAGTAGGCTAGAGTTGAACAGCTTTACTCCTGGCTTGTTAAGGAAGAGTCCATCTGCTTTAAAAAGATGTCTGCAGCCCCAGAAAATGTTAAAATTGTCAATGAACTGCAGAGAATGGTTGGTACATGCATTTGAAAGCCATCTGTTCAGTGCCAGCAGTCTGCTGAATCTCTCAGCTCCTCTTCTGACTGGTGGTATAGGGCCACTGATAAACACCTTTGCGTTTAGGGAGCTGACTGCGTTCAGCAGATTCATAAAGTCACGATTCAGCACTTCAGACTTTTACTTTACAACATCATTTGACCCTATATGCAGTATAATGTTCTTCACAGTTGGGTGTGCTGCTATGATATCCTGGATTCTTTGGGCCAAGTCAGACACCATGTCTTTGGGAAAACAGAGTATTTTGGTGTTTTTACTGCTTTTTATATCTTTCACAGCAGAGTCACCCACAATCAGAGTTTGGGGCCCAGTCATTAGCTTTCCCTGTAGCTTTTTACTTTTAGAATTGCTCTCAGTCCTTACCCTGCTGTGTGACGATGAGACGTAATCCAGGTCATGTCCAGGGTCCTGCAGCAGAGGTGTAGCAAATCTGTTCTCCACCTGCACACTCAGTTGTTGGGGAGGCATTTTGTTGGTGGTTTTCCCTTTTGCAGTTGTCCACAGCTGTGTCCTACTAAGTACAGGGGTTGAAGAGGCACTCTGCCTGGGTGGTAATGCAGGCCAGCCGGTCGAATCACAAATCTCAGGGCGCTGTGCCGTGCCCTTTAGTCGTCCTCCCATTTCCCAGGAAAATTATTTACTCTTAGGCTTTGCATCAAAAGAGTTCCAGGGAGGACTACCGCTTGTTGATTTATTATCCGTTCCACAGCCCTCCTGTTTCTTTGTGGTCTTGCTGGTGCTAGTTAGCCATGTGTTAGCATGCTTTTGTCCATTGTTTTGGTTCAGTGGTAAAGTGGTGTCATTTCCACATGATCCGTTCACTTCCATGTTTACTTCTAACCGGTAAATTTTGGTTTCCAGAACTGCAATCTTCTGAAGGAGTTTGTAGTAGTCCTCTATGGAGAAGGGTGGCATCTTGCTGCTAATTAGCTTTAGATACAGTCACTTTAGGACAGGCTTGAGCTATTGGTAGGCCACGCTCACGCAGAAAAATGTTCAAATATGACAATAGCCTACTATGTCTACAAAAAATGTATAGTCCAGTGATTTATAAGTATCCAAGAGCCGCTGCTCATAGTTTCTCTCAGAGGAAAAGCAAGATTATCAGCAGAAATATGCAAGCAGAAGCAGGAGCAAGCAGTAGAGCGTCTGCACTGTAAGAAGCAAGAAGCAACCTAGATGATTTTAGCTTAACACAAGTATATTGTAGCCTACTAGCATGTCGGCCTTTCAGTAACAAGAAATATTGCAAATAGGCCTACATAGTTTCTCCACTAGAGAGCACTGAACTTTTTTAATTGAAAAATGTAAAGGATTATTATCAAAAATACTTTTGAAAAAAAATTACTATTGGCCAATATATTGTTATAGGATTTTTCTTTACACTCAAATATTTGCCTAGAAACATCCAGTATCTGTTTTATCTAGTCTGAAAAGATTTTTAGATTATTTAAAAACACATTATAGTCTAATGTTCTTTACATTGTTCATCTGGGGACTGTTTCACCTTTACATACACAATTTACTGTAATTCATTAATTTAACCAAAAAGTTGTAGATGATTGTTGTTGCCATCTTACACGTTTAACTCAGATTCAGATCTGTCTTGGTTCTCACCACATAATTTTTCCAGCCTACTAAATTCTTCCAAAACGTAAAAGAAACCCCAAGTTGATCATAACATTTGTCATACTTCTATTACTAGATTCATCAGAATCTTACAATAGAGCTTGCACAGATATATCTACATCTCTCTTCATCTTAATTAACTCATTAAGCATTTTACATTTTTGTAAAGACAAGAACACCATTTATTGCCTGGTCTAGAATAGAACTCAATGTGTCCTGGTCTCAATTTTGATTTTTTCTTGACCTCTTTACATCTGGCCTTGCCTTAAAACACCTGTTCTTGGAAGTGTTGCAGACATTATGAGGTTTTGACTACAGCTCTGATCATGTTGTTGTATTTATGATAACATAACTAGCGAGATGTAAAACATGCACATCAAAAGTTAATGTAGTTGCAGCTGTGTAATTGTTCATTCCTCACTTACGTTGGACAAAAGCAGAGAGATGTTTTCTCTGCGTTCCTCATTTGCGTAGGCGATCCAGCGAAGGACAGCCCTAAACACCGTATTCTCCTGCTTCACATTGAGACGGTCATTCGCAATGATCTTAGCAAGTTCCTGCGCAGAGAGCTGCAGGAACTCTTCTGAGGTGGCAGCAATCTCCTCAAAGTGATTCAGCATGTAAAGGAATGTCTTGTGGTTCAGTTCAGGGGTGTAATAGATGTCTGTGAACCACCAGATGCCGATGCAGTTTTGTGGGGTCAGCTGCTTCTCCAGGAGGTCACAGCAGGCTTGTATGATGCCCATTACATTGAACCGGTCTGCTGCGATAAAAAGCTCTTGTATATTATTTTGTGTCACAGGAACAAAGCCAGTGTAGGCAAACTCAATGATGAGCTTCATCATGTCGGGGGACACATTGGGAATGTCAAAGACCCGACTGTCTGGGGTTGACCAGTGGGTGAAAAGAGCTCTGTGAAGCAGGAAAAAAAAACAAGGGTTTTAAAAATAAAGTGGTCTGCGTTTTTCCTTCTTTTTCACACTTCATATAATAATATAATAAATATAAACCCCAATATTAGACTTTTCAGAACAGATGTGACTAACAAAAACAAGTGCCTTAAAGCTGCATCCAGCCACTGCATCGATGGGTTGTGATTTGTAAGGTGTTTTTGTTTTTTTTGAGTAATGCACAAATTGGACGTTTAAATATTGATCAATGCTGTGTTGTATTTACCAACATTTATTTACACATGATAATTGGAATGCAGTATTTACAATCACAAATTCAACTCAAAGGATAATACTGACGTTATTTAAAACAATTTGTAAATCTGTGTATAAAATTACATCATCATCATCATATAACAGTACCCTGTACACAAAAAGAATAACTCTGTTTTTCTGCTAAGCATCGTGATGTTTTTCTGCTTATTCAAAGAGTTTAAATCCAGCAGCCTCCCCCTGTTAACACCCAATAACTAACTTACTTGAAGTACGGGCTGCAGTTGCAGAGGATGATTTTGTGTGTGGGAAATTCAACATTGTCCACTTTGATCACCGCGTCACAAAGCTCTTGTTCCAGACGGAGCTGATTATACACCGACATCTTTGCTCTTTAGTATGAAGACTGTTACTCCTTATAACTTAGGTACAGGTTTCTCTCCTGACTCTCAACAAGTGGTTCCAGTTGTGTGTAAGACTTATGCTTCCACATACAGGATTCTAGATTCTAGAATGGCTCATTATGACATCGCAGAATCTTATCATGAACAGCACCCACCGTTCCAATGACAAGTTCTATAGATAAACAATTTAAAGCTGCCTATCATCGATTCAATTAAATTGTATTTATAGTGTCAAATCACAACAGAAGTTATCTCAGGACACTTCAGATTAGGTCTAGAGTAGAGTAGATGTAGACCACACTATAATTTACAGAGACCCAACAATTCCCCCCAAGAACAAGCATTTGGTGCCACAGCGACAAGGAAAAAATTCCTTTTAACAGGTAGAAACCTCTGACCCTGGCTTTTAGTGGACGGCCTTCTGCCTCAACAATCATAGGCGGCTTTATGCACAGCCATCTGAGTAGATCAAAATCAAAGTTTACTGTTGTGGTTGGTTGTGTATAGGTAATCCCCGAAACACAACTAACCACTACAGGCTGATTTCTCAATTTCACAATGAAAGAACGAGATGTAGCATGGCTATGTTATGTATAGCTGCTAATCCACAGATATACAATGCTGATCTGAAACACTTATCAAAAAGTTGTAAATATATTACCACCATTCACACTACTGTACCCACTACTGTACCCATTGGTCCATCATTACTGATGCATGTTAGCCAGCTCTTTTATTATTATTATTATTATTATTATTATTATTATTATAATAAATAATATATTTGATTATTGTGTTGACCTCAAATCATTACTGATAATGTGAGACCCAGCTCCAGTGAAATGCGTATAAATTGATGGACAGGATATCTGGAATTTATTTCAGATGTAATGGTGCAACTCTAAAATATAGTTGACTAAAAATAGTTGACTTCATGCCATGAGATCATGTGACTGCCTTGTGTATTAAGTTCAGGGTTACTTCCTGTGTACACTAAACAACTGTTGAAGGTGTTTGGATGAACACTGAAACATCTTGTATTTTATATTTTTTAACCAGTGTTTTTAAAATTAAAGCTTTGTTGAAACTTAAAATAGTTGAGTTTGTCACTGTGTGAGCACCATGTACAGTAGCTGTTGGGAACAAGCCTATTGTATATGTCTGACTGTCACCCAGTGTGGGAAATGACTGTATTCACTTTTTGATTTCATACTGTATTTTTTTTGTTGTGTCTGAATTATATATACCTTTTATAATGATTTCATGCAAAATACACGTATGTTCAAATGGTTCCAGTTTATTGGCATCCACTGAATCACTTTCATTACAGAAAAGCACTACTCCTACTGGTAGAGTCATGCTAGTACAGTATGATTCTGCAGAGAGAAACATACCACACAGCAAGTAGGTAAGAAAAGATCTAACTAATATCTACAGTAAAGCACACCTGGGTCAAAATGTTGCTGAAATCCTTCTTGACCAGTGGTGGAAGAAGTATTCAGATCCTTTACTTGTAAAAGTACTAATACCACACTGTAAAAAATAGTCTGTTGAAAGTAAAAGTCCTGCATTGAAATTGTATCATCAGGAAAATTAAAGTATTAAAAGTAAAAGTACACAATGAAGACAAATCCTCACATTTTAGAAACTGGAAACAATCCAAACAGTTCTGTCAATCAACTAAGTGTTAAATTGGTGAATGATTTCAGCTTGACTTGTAGGCCTTTATATTGTTGGGTAGTTTAATTTATAATAATTTTATAAACCACACGTTTTTTGTGCAAACATTTTCCTTTGTAAAGTAACTAAAACTGTCAGATTAAAGTAGTGGAGTAAAAAGTACAATATTTCTCAGATGTAATGGAGTAGAAGTAGAAAGTGGCATGAAAAGAAAAGACTAATAAACTACAAGTACCTCAAATTTGTACAGTAGTACAGTACTTGAAGTACAGTACGAAGTACAGTACTTGAGTAAAGGTACTGTTCTTGACATACAGTGATTGTATTGGACACTTTATCTTTAATTCACTGAAAATTATATTCTAATCAAGACTGAACCAAATAATGGGTCAAAATTAATCTATTCTCTGTTCTTCTTCTTCTACATCCAAAGCCACAGAAAGTTTATTTGACATTAGGGGTAATTTAAATGCCCCAAAAACAGCCCCAAATATCTGTTCTGCGACTACACCAATGACTGAAATGATTACATCCACACCTTTGGTTTCACAAACACTGCTTAGATTCACATTTTTACGTGCCATGTGAAAAATGTTGTTGCTCCAGACTGCCGGAAGACACCAATCGATCTGAGAGTTTACTGAAAAGGATTTGCAGCAGCATTTCTCACCCGAGCTTGGTGCATCAGCAGGTAAGTTACAGCAACAGTACTCTTTTTTGAAAACACTCCTCTCATCAGCAGCATGAGCCGCGAATACTCATCATTCTGAACGCTTTAACAAAATGAGTATTTAGTCTACAAGACAACTGAAAATCAAATATGAGCTTAACAAATGATACATGTTGTTCTGGCTTTGACAAGAGAACTGTTCTGAAAATCATAACAAACTGTTAAAAAATGTTGGGGAAAAACTGACCTTCCGGTCACTTCCTGACCTAATATCTCAATTAAGGGATTTGTAATGTGGTATGTCTCCTCAGTTAAAAAAAAGAAAGAAACTGAGACAGGGAGTGCAAAGGTGAATTTGATGCTGCTACTTTTTAGTTTAAAAAAATCATCACTAAACATCTACACAGAGGTCGGACTGAGCAATATGTATAAATGATTAATAATTTTAATATTGTAGGATGTTAATATTGTGAATAATTAAACACAAATTTCTTTAATACCTGAATAGTAGCTGGAATGATGTCAGTCCATTTCATGTTACTTCCCATGTTTCTTTTTTATACCAAACACGTTGTGATTTATAAAAGGGGTTCATCTGGTCAACAACTTCTTTTTTCCATATTGCCCAGCTCAACACACACATAATAAAAAAAAAAAAGTAATGATCTTTAATATACTTTAGTTTTTAAATTTCTTACCTTTTTTTTGCCCTCTAAAGCCACCTAAACATGATCAGTAAACCGCTCTGCGCTGGGTGTTCTATTGTTTTCCTATGGGGAGAGCGATGCCACCCAACTAGGCGGAGCTCTACCCTTGGCGTCGTGCACCGCTCGGAATTGCCGCCGAGTGCAAAATTCTAATTATTTCAACTTTGACATTGTTGCCGCTGACTTTTTCTGGCACAACCAATTCCAGAAGCAATTAAGACGTATACCTGCCCTGCACTTTGCCGCTCTGCTCTGCGCCCTACCTCGTGATTTTACCGTGGATCATGTGTAAGCAGCTTTAGAAGATATAATGAGTGTTAAGGTTTTATACAATTAAAGACCAAGTAGTTTGTTGGAAAGCAAACATTGTTTTGAGTTGTTTCCTCAAACTTCCAGGATTTATTTGTAAAACTCAAACCTTGTCTAGTACATACTTATTACATAATTACCATATATAAGCATCTGTTCAAAAGAATGTGTGAAAACAAACAGGAACTTTGAATTGTAAAGTTTTAGTCTGTAAATGACAAAAACACTTGCAAATGGGGACACAAACTCCAGATCATGTCTTTTGATTTTAACTATGAAGACAAAATTTAATCACCATCTCTATGAAGTGTTACTGAAATGTGAGAGTTGACAATGTTGTTTCATGAAGCAACCAAAAAGCAACATACACTGAACCCAATCCAATATCTTCTCTAATTTTACAAACACATCAAAAACACCTAATGGGTCAACAAAAAGCCACCAACTGAAAAGCAAAAAAAATTAATGAATGGTAAATCCTCTTCACAGTGTAGTCACAATCTCTGAGAATTGTGAGAGCAAACGGCCCACCTTTGCTTACTGAATCCACAATATACCACACAGAAAGACACGTCCTGACAGCAAACATTCATGTCTGTCTAAGTTTTGCTTCTTTACCCCGCCCCTCTTCTTAGATCACTGACATTTCCAGCATTAAAAAAATAATAAAAACAAATGGGAAACAAAGTCGTTCCAAGCTGGTGGAGTGGAATCCTTGTCAATCGAGCAAGTGCTGGAAAAATCCAGGCTGACAGAGTCTCCGTTCTCCTCTGCAAAGCATTTTGATTTCACCAAACCTTGCTTTAAAAATCCCTTCCTCCCTCTTGTCCTGCAGGTTTGGAGTTAGCAGGTGAGCTGGCTGCCGGGAGAGGTTTGACCACGTGTGTCCTCGGGCTGGTGACAAAGCTGGAAGTTTTCTGTTAATCAAACATGGGGCTGGGTTTGGGTGGGGAGGGGCATCGGGCTAGGTTGTCTGGGCAAAGACCTCTCAGTCGGTAGAGAAGAGGTCTCCGGCTGACGGGAGCGGGGCCAGACCCCCGGTCACGTTGGGCAGGAGAGAGAGGTCAGGGAGACTCTGGATGTGGGACTTTAGCTCTTTCCTAACTTGGGTCACCCTCGCCAGTTTCTGCTTATATTCCTGCAGAGGAAAAGACGACAGAGCACAGGTGTTAGCTAAAGATGATTACTCATTTACAAATTAGTTATCGCAATATTCCTCCAAAATACCTTGTAACTGCAGCTTTCTGACATGTTTGAAACACATTTTGATGACAAAATGTGGCTTTAAAAGATCATTAAGGTGCATTAGAACTTTAGTGCATTAGAACAAATACTGTGCTCAAAGTCATTTCTGAAATCTGAAAACATGTATGGCAGAGAACACAAGCAGTCAGATGATCAGAGAAGTTTCAAACAAGGTAGATACACTCAACCACTTTATTTGGAGATTAAAAAGTGGATGCACCACAAATGTCAATAATGATCCCTGATTTCAAAAGAAGGTAAAAGGTGACCCAGAAAGTAGGGCTGCTCCCTCTTAGTCGATTAGTCGACTAATCGGTCGTTTTGGTCTTAGTCAACTTAGATTTCTTTAGTCGATGAGTCATGTTTTATGCTTTTTTCATGCTGAATGACTTATTTCCAAGAAACATACGAGCACATCTCTGGTAAACACAAGAATTAAAGTGGTGCTTTTGCAGGACTCTTTGCGGAGAAACTCCGATTTACAGATCTGTCGATTAAATCAACTAATCGATTAGTCGATACAATTGAATGATTGTTAGTCGACTAAGAATTTCTTTAATCGAGCACAGCCCTACCAGAAAGTATAAACTGTGGTGGGTGGTATACAGTTTTTAGTTATGATTTTTGTTTTGACTGCTCGTGTTTCTTGCCCAGTCTGACTTCAGTGATGTTACTAAGTTTCCAGATGTCAGCAATTACTGGCGAGTACAACAATATTACAAAATGTAATCATGACCAAAAGTACAAAAATTGGAACTAGACCTAATTTGTAAAAAAAAAAAAAAAAAAAAACTGAATTAAATCAGGTTGACCGTTCACTTGCGATTCCATTATTTTCTTGTCCCCCATGATCACGTTGGCTCTGACAAGCTGGGCGGTCACAAATTCTGACAAATCTATGCTAAAGGCTGTTTGACAGTGCTGACAAGTAAGGAGTTGTACATTCAAATACAAGCTGCATGTGGATTGCACAATCCATTTTGTACTGCGTGTCAAGATTAAAAAAATAAAAAATAAAAAAAATAACAAAAGTAAATAAATAAAAAAGATTTGACTGCATTCAGATCTTTGCCATTTTAATTACAGGTTGACTGTCCGATTACCACAAGAGTGCTTACTTCTCAACATAAGGACAGTTAATTAAAAACACCTTTAAGTGGTTTTTTTTCAGGAAATGATGAATGAAAGTTGCTCTGTTATATTTATTTAAAAAGCAACTGAACACTCATTATTAATTAGCTAAGGAGAAACTTTAAAAAAACAGATTCAGACAGATCTTTGTTTCAGTTCTCGGCATGCTGTCGACTGCTGTGCTTGTGTATGCGGTGCCTTGCCTCGAGTTTCTTCTCTCTCTCCATGAGCGCCTCCTTCTGGCTGCCGATGTATTCAGTCAGCATGCGGGCCAGCTGCCTGCGATCCTCCAGCTCTGCAGCCAGTCGGCCGTTGTACTCCGCAAGCAGCAAACACGCTTCATCCACCGTCTTCGACAGCTTGTCTGCCGCCTCCTTGTCTAGATTGGTGCCAAAGCGGGTCGTTAAGGTCACAGAATATGCCATTTATTTTCATTTTCTTTATATACAGGGCTCTTTTTACAATATTATATTATACAGTATATTTTGTCTCACTCATTTATTTATTTTTTATTTTATGTAGTAGTGTATATTTTCTAACATCATGTATAGGATATTGCTGTGTAAAATGAATAAAATTACTATCTGTAAGAAGCCAATTGCGAGTAACACCTGTTTAACGATTCTTAATTGTTTATATTTTACTTTCAACACTGAATGCAATGTTTTATTTAAGGTTCTTCCCAGCTCAACTTATTTGACTTTCTATTGCTTGTGTGTGCATTTGTTTGTTATTTTTTCAGAGCCGAATATTACTTTTGTTATTGCATTATCCATACATCTGATTTTAATGATGTGGAAATTGCATAAGAACGAGAGGCTATGTAGGAATTTTAAAATATAACAAATGAATAAAAATTTGCATATTTTAATGAGGAAAAAAAGAACACTGCAAATCCATGCTGAGAATAAGCTGAGCTCTCAGATCTTACCACTGATTTTTTCCAGCAGGGAAACGTCCTGGACTTCCTGCGGCAGCGAGGCAATCTTCTGACGAACTGCTGCGTCGCCCGATGCAGCATTCTCCAAGTCCTGTAGGGCCTTCACCAGCTCCTCTGTCTGAAAGTGTGTGTCAGAGTGTGTTTAAAGGGAATAGAGGGATAAAGTTAACAGGAGTCTAAGAGGAGGTTAAAGGCGCAGTAGGTAAGACTTATAAAACTAACTTTCTGTCATATTTGCTGAATGTGACCCTGTTCGAGTAGAACTACATGAAGCAGGTAATTAAGCTCCTCTAGGACCACCTACAGCCTGTAGTGTGATTTGCAAAAATCCACAGCTCCCTGTTCAGATGCACCAATCAGGGCCAGGGAGGGTGTCTAACCCTAAGAGACCCTTAGGGTCAATCACTGCTCATGCACACACATTCATTCTCCCTTGTGGGGGGAGGGGCTTAGGAGACCGTTTTGGGCTTTAGCAGAAAGGGGGGAGGGACTGAGAAGTTGTTGATGTTCAAATTGTTTGGCTAAGTCCTGGATCTTCACAATCCTACCTACAGCACCTTTAAATAAAACAGGAGAATAAGAAGAAGGTAGAAAGGAAGGGTGAGAAACGAGAGCAAGAAGAACAACAAAAGCAGTGCAAAGGCCTCCTACCAGTTGAGTTGCGGAGATGTCCGAGTTGTGAGGGGAGGCGTGGTTTCTGTAGTCGTCATCTTCATCATCTTCTTCTTCCTGGATCTTCTGATAGCTGCGTTTCACAGCCTTCTTCTCTTCTGCAAAGTCAAGTTTGGAGACCAAAACAGAAAAAACACCACATATTATCTATATCACTAAATTATGTAGTTTAACCTACATATTATACTATAGATGAGACAACAGCATAAAACAAATTGGTCTCTTCACACCACCAATAATTAAATGCAATTGTTTGCCTTTTTTATGATATTTTGAGTGTGAAAAGCTATTCCATTCGATTTAACATTTAGGTTATTCTGAAATTTTGCCAGAAGTAGAGGGAAAGTTATAGTAAAATGGCAGTTACGTCCCCAATGAGCTATTTTTATAGTATAGTTAGGCGTGTCAAAGTGTCCCACAACATGTAAACTAACACCATTACAGTTTCAAGGATTTTTCTGCTATAATGTGTGTTATGGATCAGTATAAAAGGTTTGAAACAACAAATACTGGGGGTTAGCGGATCAATACCTTAAAGTGCTCATATTATGCTTTTTGGCATTTTCCCTTTCCTTTATTGTGTTATGTATCTTTTTTGTGCATGTTATAGGTTTACAAAGTGAAAAAGCCTAAAGTAAAGGGACTTACCATCTCCAACAGAAAACACTATTCACAAACTGCTCCAAACAGCTCTATTGTAGTCCAGCCTTCCGTGACAAACGTGCGTCACTTTGTAACATGCGTTATAATGCTCACCTAGCTGCTGGCATGGCGCTCCCTCATACTCTGCTTCCGATTAGCTAGTAGTCCTTACCTAGCTACTGCACATGTGCGACTCCCAACAAAGATGCAATAGAAGTGAGATGCCTCACTCTGTAGCTAAAACAGAGAGCTCAACACAGGGTGAAAAGAGGAGCTGCAGCAATGTGCAGTACAACAAAAATATGGTGTTTTTTGAAAATTAAACCTTGTAAACCTATTTTGATATAATCTCTAAATACAATTATGAACCTGAAAATGAGCATATTATGAGCACTTTAAGTATCGGTACTACTGATACTTTATAGTGATAATTAAAATATATTTAAAAGCAGCCTATTAATGATGCATTCACCACATCAATCAATACATACTTCCCTACAATGCATATTATATTAGCTGCTTTTAATATTAAAAAGTGTTAGTATCAGTATTAGTGATCCTGTCCCTGATTTTACTTGGCATCAGATCAAAACCAAATTTTGTGGTATCACACACCCAATGACAAATACTGTACATATAAATGTAATGATGTAACAAACCAATGACCTAACAGTCATCTAACCTGAAGGCCTGGGGCTGTTAGAGTCTTCTATGGCTAGTTTGAGCTGCTGAATGAAGTCTCCTCTGTAGAGGGCTCTCTCTTTCCAGATGTTCAGCAGTCTCTCCATGTGCTTTTTACAGCCCTCATCTGCTTCACTGCAGGTAGGTGGGACAGTAGAGTACAGTAGTAGAAGAGAGAAGATTGATTAAAAAGATAATTTTTACACTTCAAAACATAGAAAAAAACAGTGTTTCAAGAAAAGGTAGCAAATTCCTCCCAACAACTCGGGTGTCGTGAAACAGTTTTGTTGCAAGACAACTGGACCAAATGTGTTATATTTACCCTTAGCCCATTTTAGTTTGAGAGACACCTAAGTCCCATTTGTAGAATTATTTGTAGTAAACGAAAAAGAAAAACTACAACAACCTTTAGCTGTAGAGGCAGGTTTCTAAAGGCTGTTTTATGCTTCTGCATCAACTCCACGCCGCAGCTACGCAGTCGCTCCTACAGCATCGTGACCTTTTCGGAGTTGTGCATTGGGGTTGCTTTGCATCACGGTGCATTTCACCGCCATAACGCTAGGGGGTAATAAGTCTGAGGTTATTTGCGAGGTGCCTGCCGGCCAGTTTATGTTATGTTAGCAAGCAAACTTTAGCACAACTGCCCACAAAGTACTGCTTGCTGGCGAAGTGCTAATTTCAAAACGTTACTGACATATAGACACTTTACAAACAGATAACCCCATCATTGTAACCAAAATATGTCTGAGTTTATTTGCAAAGCTTGTGTCAGTGAACTAGAATGTTGCTACTCCCCACAGTAGGCTGCTTGAAACACAGATTATCAACACACAGGACGAGTTGACCAATCACAGTCCTTGCGGTCTGCGTCGCCTCGACGCAAAGTTACACATTTTTGGAGGTGCCCGTCGAGCTACAGCAGAGGGCTCGGAGGGGGGTTCACGGCGACGCAGAGGGGTCTGCGGGGGTACGCCGTCGATTCGACGCAGAAGCATAAAACAGCCTTAAGTAGGACTACGTTAAGATAATGAACTGTTTCTCAAAAAGCCTCTGGCAGCGAGCATGCCACACACAACACAAACACAACACAACACAACACAACACAACACACACAACACACACAACACACACAACACACACAAACACACACACACACACACACACACACACACACACACACACACACAGTTATTTGTAGCAGTCTGAAAGCATAGAGTGGTCACATCACAACTACCTGGCAACATGGGAGCAGGCATCGACGAGGACAGTCTCAAAGTCTTTGGTAAACTCGGGTCCTTTCTTCTTGCTGTTCTGGATGACATCGTTGGCCAGATACAGGAATGTCAGCTTCCTGGAGCTTTTAGCTGGAGGGTCACATAAAATCGTGATATTTTCAAGATTTAAAAAAGAAAAAGAAAAAAACGTTTACACTGTATCATCAAAAGTGATGGGCAATGCACTCTAAATTAGTTTGCAACTAAGTTTAATGTATTATTGTATTAGTTTTCTTAAACCTACCTGTGTGCTGTACTTCAGCAACTTATTTTCCAGTATGTTTTGTCATTGTAGCAATAGTCAAAGTTGAGTAACAGTTTTTTAGAGGAAGTCATGCCTCTTTACTAAAAAAGCAACAGTTTTTTTTGTGTATGCTCTCCATCCTGATCTAGCTAGGTTCAACACATCTGAATTGCCATCTATCTCAGATTTGTTCAGCCATTCAAACAGAATACACCATCAATAATACCAAGGCATGTCAACATGACCGGTTTTTGACGAAGTGTGATGTGTTGCGTTTTATGGTGTCCTTTTCTTAGCTTATAGAATATGATGCATTGCTGTAGATTAAACTACCTAACAGAGGAGTTAAAATTAGGATAACCTTAAACATCTACAGCAGTCCAATGCAACATACACATTAATGCACCAGTAATATTCATCCAGAAACCTCATATATATTAGCAAAACACTGACAGGGATCATTTTACTGCACAATGAGTACTTTAACTTTTGATACTTAAGGCAAATAATGCTGATAGTACTTACTGAATTACTTAAGAAAGGTTTGGAATGCAGGACTTTAGATTGTAGTTGAGTATTTTCACAGTGTGGTATTACTTTTACTTAAGGTTATATTTCTCCACCACCGCTGTTAACCAAAGTTGTAGCTATCCTGCCACATTGATACATAACCTAATCTTTCACGTTATCAATATCGTGTTTTGTCGCACAAAATCAACAGCATATACCAATATACGTTGCAGCACCAATCGGCACTGACAGTTCTCACCTTTTTTCAGCTCTCTGTGCCACACTTTGACGATGAGGCCCGAGTGTTTGCGGTGGTGGATGATCCACAGAGAGAGAGTCTGGACGCTCTGCTGCGAGCTGCTCAGCTCCGTCAGCTTCTTCTCCAGGGCCGACTCGGAGAAGGACGACATGCCGGTCTAAGTGTGCGTTTCCCCGTGACCCGACTGTCCCCGACCCGTTCTAAAGAAACTGAGCTCCGACCTAGTTTGGAGAAACTCGCAATGTCATCAAAACTGAAGTTGTGTCGCTAACCTGCAGACATGCAGAATCAAACTGCCTCCTGCCGCCCGCTCCACCTAACGCTACGTCTTAACGTTACGTTAGCTCGTTCTCTAACTGAATTATCGACCACATCTACTGAACAAACCTGAAAAGTGCGAGCTCGTTTATCAGCTGCTGTTTCCTCGCTGTCTGGAGTGTTTGTTTACAGCCACGGCTAACGTTAGCTAGCCGAGCTAAGCAGCCATCTGCAGCCCAGTGCAGCCCTGGGCTAAGCCTGCGCTTTAACCCGGGTTAAAATAAACCGAGCTTCTGTAATATTCAGAGTATGTCTTTAGTACGCAAACAGATTAAACTAAAGTGCTAAAGAGTGACGGTGAGACTCACAGTTTGTCTTTGCTTGTCTAATCAGGAATAGGATTCAAGATTCCTTCGAAAAAATGGCTGCTTGCACTTTCACCTCGACATGTGCGTCGCACAGCAGTGACGCAGGCAGAGCCCGGCACCCCATGGACAGCCAGACCCTGTGTAGGCCTACTGGTGTATTATAGGGCTGTGCTCGATTAAAAAAATTCTTAGTCGACTAACAATCGTTAACAATTGTATCGACTAATCGATTAGTTGATTTAATCGACAGATCTGTAAATCGGAGTTTCTCCGCAAAGAGTCATGCAAAAGCACCACTTTAATTCTTGTGTTTACCAGAGATGTGCTGGTACGTTTCTTGGAAATAAGTAATTCAGCATGAAAAAAGCATAAAACATGACTAATCGACTAAAGAAATCTAAGTTGACTAAGACCAAAACGACCGATTAGTCGACTAATCGACTAAGAGGGAGCAGCCCTAGTGTATTATACATCAATGCCACATGTCATGTACCCTGTACCAGAGAATTTGACGAGCTCTGCCTGAACCAAGGGATGGAAATATAAAACTCTGTTCACCTGCATATAAGCATGCATATGTATATAAGCATGCATATGTATAAGGGTATTCTCCAGACTAAAAGCAAGTCTTTCTTTCCTGCTGCCATCAGACTCCAAACAGCAGATAGGAGTTTATACTCATAACTGTTACATTTCTCCAGTTTGCACATTCTTAATGTTGCACTATTTACATTTGCACTGTGTTACTATTACTGTATTGTTACATATTATTATTACTATTTTTATTATTATTATTGTTGCTTTATTTTTCACATGCAGTTTTATTTTTATTTTTATATTTGTAGTAGATATTGTAGATTTTACATTGTTCGGCATTCTGTGGACAGCACAGGAAGAATTTAATTGTACAAGGAAACATATTTCCTTACTGTGCGTATGACAACAAAACTTTGAACTTGAACCTAAACTCAAACACCGTCACATTTAAAACCTGTAATAAAAAAATATTATTAATAAAAACTATACAAAAAAAACATTATGCAAACTTCAATATTATGCCTGATTATTAAGTAAGCCTGATTATTAAGTAAGCCTTATGTGTGCTATGTTATATGTTTATAAATTTTCCTTGTTATGCATATTTCTGTACTGTACCGAATGATATAGTTGCTAGAATATTATGTTGATAATAAATGCACATTCTGTAACACTGAGCCAGAAGCAGGTCTCAACTGTTGCAACCATTATTTATTTTCTATTCACTTATTTTTTTTACTATTATTATCAAATATTCGTTAATTTTATATTATTATATTACTTATTTATGTACTCCAATTAAATGTGTAGGCTATACCATTATTTGCACAATAATGATATAGCTGCTGAAATTTGTTGTTGTTGATTGTTTAGTAAAAAACGCTGCAAAAACGGATTAAAGTTACTTTGTATTTGATATATATATATACATATATAATTCAGGGATATATCAATACAGTAGCTTGATTTATGTATTAGAAGCTAGAATTTAGTTTGTTCATACTTTTGATTACTTTTTTTCTTCTTCTTTATTAATAATGTAATGGTTTATTTAAACTTTTATTTAAACTTTTTTCATCATGCTGTATTGTTACATTAACCCTAAACAAAGTAATGAATTTATTATTTAAATAATTAGATATAACTTGACACTGATGATAAATTCATTTTTTTTTATTGATGAACCTGAAACTGTGATTCATTTGTTCATAAGTAGTATGTTTTGTTCGAGATTTACATGTCATTACGTGTCAGCAGCACACTTAGACTGCCCATAAGAGCGTTCACCATGACTGAACATTATTTTTCTTGAATTACTTTAAAATCTTCAACAACAAATTGTAGAAATATTATAAATTATAATGATTCCCTCTCTTAATAAATAATAGATCCTGACAATTGGAGGACTAAGAAATCTCCTGCTTTACTATTAAACCAATCACTGTAACATGTTACTGATTTAGTGTTTCATCTATTTCTCATCAGAAAGATGTGTACAGGTAATGTGACACTGTTTGTGAAAACTTTCTGACAGATTAAATTAAATCAGATGCCTGACTTGCATGTTTTGATTATGAAATGATTATAAAAGCGGTCACCAAGTACTTTTTCTTTTTCAGGAATGCTTTACGATGCAAATATTTTCACTCAAATCTGTGTGTTTGTACTGACATGTACATTTACATGTTTATTTGCCTCCATAATGCTGTGGTTGACAAAATGCACAATATTCCTGTCAAAGCAATGGGTTCTGGTCCTGCATGCAGGTATCAGGCAAATTGTATGTTAGTACATAGGTGTGTTTAGCAAAATGAACCTCAAATGTCAACCAAAATGCAAATTCAGCTACACCTGCACAAACCTTTTCCTGGAGGACATTTTACAGTAACTAAACAACAAAAACACTAATTATTAACTAATGACATTAATGTTCCTTTATAGTTTCCCAGTAAACCTTGCCAGTGAGCCAGCATGGACAACAGATCTTTTTCACAGCAGACATTTTGACTTGTCATAGCAGGAAAAGCAGATGTGAAATACATGTTATTTTTTTATGTCTTTATTTACACATGTAAAAATGAATAAAAAAAGATACAATATATAAATTGCAAGGGAATATGAAGGAGAAGCCCCCTCCAGGGGCTCGAAAAGTGGCATTCTCTTGTAAAACAATGACTCAGTTCGATTTAAGGCAGGGTTGGTAACTATTTCCAATATACTCTTTTTTATATATTGTTTGAAATAGTATTTACACCCCGACAGCAAAAAATAACTTATGGGCTCTGAAAAAAAGAAGCGAAAAATTTCCATAGCTGCTATAATCCTGTAAAAACACCCACCAATCACGAAAGACCCAATGAAATGTCCTTGCCCCGCTGCGTGTACTCTACCCCTATTCATTTTATATTTATGTTTTTTAAGATCAATTGAAATAATAAAAAATAATATTATTCATTAATTCATATGTTGCTTATACTGGTGAATGATACATGAAGTAAAATTAGGGTCCTTTCTCTAAAGCAGAGAAGCAGCAGTGCTCGTGCACGTCTGTGTGGGACGAAGCCCTGAGGACATAATACTTTAAAATCTTGCAATCTTTTCAAAATTACCAACCCTGCCTTTAAGTGTCCTAGTAAGCTGTACTAGTGAGGCAGCATGCACTATACCAGGACCCTGAAACTAGCTCAGCTAAATGTAATTCAGTAATTTTAAATGTTCAGTCAATCAATTACACCTGTGCTTTACCTGTTATGAAAAGTGAAAATGTCTAATATGGAAAAACCTAATGGTGAGGGAATCTGAAGTCACATTTGATTTTATCACTGCTTCCTCTGTTTGTGAGAGACAGGCCTTTTTTTTTGTACATGATGAGATATCAAAACATGCCCACCTACGTGGCCGGGTTGGCTCATTTGGTAGAGCAGGCACACATGTACTGAGAGGTTTATCTCTTGATGCAGAGGTCCATGGTTCGAATCTGACCTGTAACGATTTCCTGCATGTCTTCCCCCTCTCTCTCCCCTTTGCCACCTAGCTGTCCTGTCAAATTAATGGCGGAAAAGCTAAAAAAATAATCTTAAAAAAAAAAACATGACCACCCACCATATTTATTTAGAAATAGCCAAGTATCACTGCTGTTTGTGATTGTTTATATTATTATTATTACATAGGCCTACTTGTTTCACACATTCATTTGTATCTGATAAGAAAGCGACAGAGAGCAGCTGGCAGACACGCGCACGCACACACATTGGTGTGCTGTTCATCTACATGTAGCATACTCTATGCTACATGCTGCTAAGCCTGCGGTTGAAATTTGTGGCAGCAACAATAACAACAACAGCAACAACATCATCATCATCATCCACCGTGCATTGAGGAAGTTATTCAGCTGATTGATGGCTGAGGTAAAAGCCTGTGTCACACCAATACAGCCTGAAAGGACAATGTCTAATGGGGAAACACCAACACTGAATGCATTACACTTATTCCAACCTATGGTGGAACTTCATCACTTTGTGACCGAGTTTTAGGGTTGTAGGGCTGATCCTACAGTCCAGCCAAAAATCCTTTAAAAGGGACTCTAATAAGGCAAAGATGCTCAAAATTGTTTTTTTAACAACTTTAATGAAAGGAATTAGCAGCTTTATGGTCTGTGTTTGCTCTGGTTTACAGTTGTATGCCATTTGTGAGAGATTAATGGGAAAAAAACAGGTCTCCCTTTTCATGGCTTATTACATTTATACAATTCATTTTAATGGGAGGGAAACTCTACAGTCACACAAACAAATCTGACATGCAAATACTCTTCACTTAAGCAACAATCCCCGGAAAGATGCAAACGTGATCCTCTGATCCCTACCTCTATCAATCCACACTTTCAGAAACAGGCCTAGATTAGTTTTGTAAACCTCACTGAGCTTCCACATGCTTCCACAGCAGCAGTGTGTGAGTGTGTGTGTATGTGTGTGTGTGTGTGTGTGTGTGTGTGTGTGTGTGTGTGAGATCGAGGTGAAGTATGGATCTGTCTGGTGCTGTGTTTCTTTCCTTAGGCTGTCTGATGCTGCAGTTCGCTGATGGGGAACTGGATTACATCTCTCAGGGACAGGGGATGGAGCTGCAGGGCAACTTCTCCATCGCTGGACTCTTTCCTCTTCACTACACAAATGGACAAAGTGCTGCTGTGCCTGCATTGGGTCCATGCAATGAGTGAGTTATACTAGACAGTTAACTTCCAACTCCACTGATCAAATGTATCTCACTGGTGGTCTGGTAAAATCAACCAAAATATTGTTATTTCTTCTTTCTCTACAGTTTTACTTAATATGTCTTAATTCATATAATACATTCCCATTTTACATGTTACCTTTTCTAGAGGTACACCCAACAAACATGGATTTCACTTATTGCAAGCCATGAGATTTGCTGTGGAAGAAATCAACAACAGCACCGGACCGCAACCTCTTTTACCAGGGGTGAAGCTGGGCTACCAGCTTTACGATATCTGCTCCTTACCAGCCAGTGTCCTTGCCACACTGGACCTGCTGAAGCAGCAGTATCAAAGCCCCTCTACACCTGAGACGGAGGGAGACCCAAACTACAACAACAGTCAAACGGCAGTGGCTGTGATTGGGCCAGATAGCAGCAGCGCGTCTTTCACCCCCGCTGCTTTACTCGGGGCCTATCTTGTACCACAAGTAAGTTCTTACCCGGAAAGTTTAAATCATAGCCCTTGAATTATTGCATACTGTATTTTCACAATTCCTCACATGCTCTTGCTTCATTTTAGATCTCTTATGAAGCATCAAATGAAATGCTGAGTAACAAGTTCCTCTATCCAGCCTTTTTCCGCACAATCCCCAGCGACAAGAACCAGGTGGCAGCTATGATTCAGCTTCTGATCCGTTTCAACTGGACCTGGATCGCTCTCTTAGGCAGTGACAATGACTATGGCCTGCAGGGAATGCAGAGTCTGTCCCAGCAAGCACCAGACCACGGCATCTGCATTGCCTACCAAGGAATCATCCCTTTGTATAGCAATGACACAATCCAGACCATGGGGAACATGGTGGAAAGCATACTGACGACCCAAGTCAACACCATTGTGGTATTCTCCAGCAAGTCAAAACTCAGGGACTTCTTCCCATTTGTCATTGAGCGGAACGTGACAGGTAAGGTGTGGATTGGGTCGGAGGACTGGTCAGTGGCTACTCTCATATCAGGGATACCTGGTATCCACACCATCGGCACTGTGGTTGGCGTAGCCATCAAATCTGCAGCCATATTTGGTTTTGAGGAGTTTGAGAGAAAGGTAGTTGAGGCTTCAATGCAGCACAATGACACCCAAGTCTCCAATGTTACCATGAGCCCAGACAATGACTGTCTACAGAGCACTGACCTGTACAGCCTCGCCAGGAAGAAGTTTACTCTGGAGGAATATGACATCACCTCCTCCTTTAATGTGTATACGGCAGTGTATGCTGTAGCTCATGCTCTGCACCAAGCACTTGGTTGTGATTCTGGAGAGTGCCAAAGGAGGAGGGTGTATCCATGGGAGGTGAGCAGATATAAACTTGTTGGAAAGAAGAAAATCTCTTAGAACCACTTTGTTTGTTAGGCACTGAT
Organism: Perca fluviatilis; assembly: GCF_010015445.1. Classification (NCBI taxonomy): domain Eukaryota; kingdom Metazoa; phylum Chordata; class Actinopteri; order Perciformes; family Percidae; genus Perca; species Perca fluviatilis. Next base: position 26,230,807 of record NC_053116.1, on the reverse strand, counting down.
GTTTCCTTCTTCCTCTCCACCTCAGCTGCTCTCGTGGCTTAAGGAGGTGCGATTCTCACTGCACAACACCTCTGTGTATTTCGACGTGAATGGTGACCCGCCCACAGGATATGACATTGTTTCCTGGGTTTGGAAGGGGACTGACTGGTCAGTCCGAGTGGTGGGCTCCTTCAGCCCAGATCCCATTACGCTCACAGTGGATGCAGATCAAATTAAGTGGGACGACACGGGAAATTCAAAACCAGTACGACCTATTGGAGTATCTTTGAGTAAAGTGTTTGTGTGAAAAGCTTAAAAACTCTTTAGTTTCTCATCTAATTTAGTGTAAATATGGTGCAACCATTAGTGGAAATCTGCCAAAGGGTTTATACAATTATAAAATTATGAAAATGTAAAAAGAATTGTCCTGATTTCAAAGAGACCTGAGCACAATTACCCCGACTGAAATAAATTGTTTATTCAGCTGCCTACTCAATGTATTTTGAAAGGAAAATATTCCAACAGTAATAATAACATTGCAAATGAAAATGTTAATTCTATCCAATTAAATCAACGTTATATATTTATATATTCTATAGGTGCCCCTGTCCATCTGCTCTCCACCTTGCCCGAGAGGCTACAAGAAGCTGCTGACAGGGCAACACACATGCTGCTTCGACTGCCAGGCCTGCCCCTCTGCTACATTTCTCAATATAAGTGGTAACATAAAGACACACCAGAAAACTAGAGAAGACCATCACTCCAACTAACACTATTTTTCAGCTGTTGTGTGAGGTTGACCAGCAGGTGGCGCTAAGTACTCATACTATGTCCTGATGCAGGCACCAAAGGGATGCAAGCCTCCTTTTTGAAAAGGGGCGTTGTGCCAAAACATGTCACAAATGCCTAAAGAAAAAGGCAACATTTTCTCTTGATGACTCAACAATGTTAAATGTGAACTCTGACACAGAAAATACCCTAGCTTTTACATCTATGCTGTCTCTCTTCCTCAGAATCCACTACATGCCAGCCTTGTCTCCCGGAGGAGTGGGCTCCTCCGAGCAGCGAGCAGTGTCTGAACAGGACCATCCTGCTGCTCGCCTGGGATGCCCCCCTCTCCATCGCCCTGCTCTTCTTTCTGGCCACCTGTCTTCTCATGACCTTGAGCTCTGCAATAATCCTCCTGCTCAACCTGAACACTCCCGTGGCCAAGTCTGCCGGAGGCCGCACCTGCCTCCTGATGCTGGCAGCCCTGACTGTCGCTGCCATGAGCTCTTTGTGCCATTTTGGCCAGCCGTCTCCTCTGGCTTGCATCCTCAAGCAGCCTCTATTCATCTTTAGCTTCACTGTGTGCCTGGCCTGCATCACTGTGCGCTCCCTCCAGGTCGTCTGCATTTTTAAATTTGCATCCAAGCTGCCACCAGCCTATGACAAGTGGGCCAAAAAACACGGGCCAGAGTTTACCATTTTCCTGCTGTCCATTACCATCTTGCTCATTTCTGTGCTCCGTGTGGCCGTCAACAGTCCCCAGCCGTCCCAGGATCTCAACTTTTACGAGGACAGCATTGTGTTAGAGTGCAGTAATACACTCTCACCTGGTGCAGGCCTCGAGCTCGCTTATGTATCAATGCTCAGCATCCTCTGCTTCTCTTTCAGCTACATGGGCAAAGACCTGCCAGCCAACTACAACGAGGCCAAGTGTGTGACCTTTAGCCTCATGGTGTACATGGTCTCCTGGATGAGCTTCTTCACCATCTACCTCATCAGCAGAGGCCCATTCACAATGGCTGCGAACGTGTTCGCCATACTCTTCAGCGTCCTGGCCTTCCTGGCGGGCTACTTCCTGCCCAAAATTTATATTATTGTCCTGAGGCCGCAAATGAACACCACTGCCCATTTCCAGAACTGTATTCAAATGTATACCATGAGCAAACCATGAAGGTTGTAATTATTTCAGTTGGTGAGAAATAGTTTGATTGTATCATGCAGGAATAGTAGGTACAATAATAGAAATGGGTTGAGTGTCACTTTTATGTTTAATATGTTAATTGTAGGTGTACATATATTTTTACTAGATTGGTCTCAGTAGAGGAAAAGAAAATAACTAAATAAACTTTATCTTTGTCTCTGTCTTTTGACGTTCATGATTTAATCACTATAGCCTAATAAATTAGTCATTTAATTACTAGTTATAGCTCCAGTCATGTCTTATTCAGCTGAAGCCAGGTCCCTTGATACAGCACTGATACTGCACTGTGTGATATAACCGACAAGCAAATTAAAAAGTAGGAGTCAATAAGCTTTTTCCACTGCAGACATTTGGACTTGTCATAGCAGAAAGAAACACAGGTGTATTGTATGAATAACAAGTATGACTCTGTTCTACTTAAAGTGGCCCATCTATGCATGACAGTGAGTGTTTTTACATGCACATTTGGGTTATGATCAGATATTCTGTATCCTAGTTCTGAGTTGCACATGTAAACATCATATGCTGATTTCAGAAAACTGGATTAACCCCTTTACTGGTTTTGGAGTACGCCAATGGAAATCAGGACACTGTCGCAGGTAAACACCTTATCCAGGTTTCTGAACATTCTTTGTTGCTACAGAATATAGTGGCTGAGATGATGAGTAATTAAGACACAAACTGCACAAAGATAACCAGACACCTGGATACAGGAATATGAACAACCAGGTTTCTAATGTTCCATGTAAACATCATATCAAAACCAGGATAAGACTCAGAACTGGGATACTAGTGTGTATGTAAACACACTGAATGAGCCATCATGCACAAATAAAGGATCCAGACACTTAAGCAACAAAACAGAATTCAGCCATCATTAATTTGATCATTTTCACCTGTACTTTTCCTACTGTACCATGTCAAAATGTCTGCTGTGTCAGAATCATCCTTATTTAATATTTCTAAAACTTAGACTCTGATTTCCTTGCATTGATTCATAAACCAAACACTAAATGAAAGACACATTTTACATCCCTTTAACACAGAGGACAGAAAAAATCAAGCTGGCCCTCGGCTTCCACCATGAATTAATTTTATTTTATAAGTAGTGAAACTAACTGAATGGACGTGTGTGTGCTGTTGGAGGAAATCAACTGTGCCCTTAGCGGCTGTTGTAGGGACTGTCCCACTAATACTGATGGTTGAAATGTAATTTTTCTGGGAAAAGAACAACTGAATAAAATTGCCACAAGTGTGAGACCATTTCATGTTTCTGAGGAAGTTTCACTTGTTTCCAGAATATTCAAATCTGAAAATACTAGGACAAAAGCCTCAATAGTATCTATAAAATCAAATCTTGATTAAAAAGTGTATGTCTTTTTTGTATTTTTTATCTTGTTAAGTGACATGTAAAGCTTTTCTAGTTTATAAATGTGGGCTTCGGTCGACAAAACAAGTTATATGATCACAAGTGTGTATGTAACAAGTGGCAGCTGGTCACAGAAAGAAAAGTTTTAGTATTGCACCATATTGTAACATCTCATTGCATATCAAATAAATGCACAATTGGCCTGTCTTCACACGTACACACACACACACACACACACACACACACACACTGCAGAGTGCTGTTGGCTGTTGTTTGAGAGGAGAGATAAAAAGGCCTTTTGTGGCTGGGAGGTCAGCGCCATTGACCAGTAATGTGTGAGTAGAGTCCAAGCTTGGTTTTCCCACAGTCTCTCTGTCCCCTCACGGATTAATACCCTCGGTCAACAATAGAAGTGTGCCATGGGTGAACAAGCAGGAGTTTTATTGTCAGCACACCAAGGACCAGAGCAATGTGCTGTGGGGAAGATCTCAGGAGTTTTATTTCATAAGCTTTCTGATCCATTTGTAGTTTTATTCATCATAACACAATATATAAAACATGTGTTTCATCTTTTTCTCCAAAAGACTGCAATAGGACAACCAAGATGTCCCACGATACAAACAAAAAAACTGTTAAGAACAAATCACAGTCTAGATGCCATTAAGTCTGCAGGTGCAGCAGCACGGAATTTGTTGTTTATTTCAGTAATAATGCATTTATCAATTAAAGTCCTCACACCATTATTAGCTTATGTAAAATCGCCTCATGTGTAATGAAACTTCATTTGTACGTAACTGTGACCATAGAAGATAATGATGTTTTTTATTTATTTTTTTTACTTTTGGCAAAGGAGACAAAATGTACAAATAAATTCCAAACTAGTATAATACACAGTTGAAGAAATATCTTAGTTCCACACTAGCAATTACATCAATAATACCATGCTTACTTCCAATCCCTTTTCCCCTGATGCCACAAATGCATTAAATTCTGTTTAATTATTCCCTGGGAGCACATCAGGAGATACTGCCTGTGTTCCCCTGTGTAACTGGAGTGTGAGATAAGCAACAGCCTGATCAGAGACTGACAGCACATCATTCTCAGTCTTGATATATATCTTGGGAATGGGTTTTATCTCTACTGGTCAGCCTGTGATTGCTTCACCTCTAAGTTATTGATGTGTCCCCATTTGTTACAAACCCCAGCACTGCCTGAGCCACATGGCTTTGTTATGCTAATGACTCACTATAAAATGAAGAGCGGCTCCTCCAGAGAGGTCAGAGCTTACAGTGTCATCCTGAAGGAGCTGCTAACATCACCTGCACAGACATGGCTCCCTGCTCTACTATTCACCACATCACGATTTCTGAGAAAGACAACATCAAAGTGAGTACTGGAGGGGAATTTGAAGGGTTTTGCATCAGCTTGTAAAGTATGAATGTGTGATTGTTTATTCCCGATTTGAATCATGAACTTACCTACCTGTCTCTTCTTTCCCCAGTTGAGAAAACCTGCTGTGGAGAAAATGCGCAGAGATCGCATTAACAGCTGCATCGAACAACTCAAGATCATTCTGGAGAAGGAGTTCCACAAGCAGGAGCCCAACTCCAAGCTGGAGAAAGCCGACATCCTGGAGATGACTGTGAGCTTCCTGAGGCAGCAGCTGCAGCCGGGCCTCTGTCAGAGCGACTACAACCAAGGCTACTCTCACTGCTGGAGGGACTCTGTACACCTACTGTCTGCTGGATCCAACGCAGAGGCCTCTGTCACTCCTCTGCAGGTCCTCCAGCAGCAGGAGCAGCAGCTCCATCAGACCCAGAGAGACAGCAGCTCCTCCCCAGTCTGCTCCCCCCTCAGACCCACCACACTGCAGGACAGCAGCAGCAGCAGCAGAGGCCCCGTGTGGAGGCCTTGGTAGAGACTCTCTAAGACCTGAGGGGACTGTCCCTCACTATGTAGGAAATATATTTCCAGCCTGCTCACTCATGTGGTCACTGAGTGTTTTTAGTGTTTCATCATATTGATGAGAAGATACGTAAGAGGGATTCACACACTGGAGATCATTCAGCACACATGTGCAACACTGCTTCTTTCAGTGAAATGATATCACAGTATATCCTCATGCCTCACAGTGAGGTTGTTATCAGTGTTTGTTCCTTTATGTAACTGAAAATATGTAAACTTGTTCTGAAGTTGAAAATGTATGTCAAATGTGGTTTACTGAACATAACTGCTGTGACTTATTTGCCTTTAATAAAGGAAGAAAGTATTTGACTAAATGCAGGTCACTTGTGTATGCTGTGTATTATTTTGTAATGCGCTGTATTGTAAGTCAATGCTGTGTGTTGGAAATAGGATTTAATCGTGAAACACATGCTTGCAAGTGTTTCTTTTAAAATTGAAAGACATTATTAAATTTGGATTTCAATAAAATATGTTTTCTTTAAATTTTGTTTCGATCTATTTATGTGAATGTAGTCTGTATGCTGTCAAAAAACATGTTTTTTAGTGTGTGTGTGTGTGTGTGTGTGTGTGTGTGTTTGCGTGTGTGTGTGTTTGCGTGCGTGCGTGCATGTGTGCCTGCGTGCATGCGTGCGTGCATGTTTTTCATCTGATGTGATTCATGTGTTATTGGATGCTTTTTCCAAGAAGTGCCATCTGGGAGAGCTTTGGGAAATGCAGATACAATTCATATTGCCATGTGTAAATCTATAAATTCCAACTGATACTTTTTTAGTTTTTAGTCAAATATATTATTTGTACACAAGGCCACTCAAAACACTGCTTGTGTTTCAATGCATAAACATGTTTTACAATTTTTGTGGTATGAGCTCTGTATTTAATACAGTTTATACAATTCAAATAAATGCTGTCATGTTTCCTTATATACATTATAAGGCTTAAATCAAAGGCGAGAATGTCTATATTACAGTGGCGGTTCTAGATCTAGATCATTTCAAATGGAGGGGTCAGGCTGGGGCCACATGCAATTTTAGGGTGACTAAATATATAAAGCACAAGTGTTACTTACTACCAACCCTCCATAGGTTTGGTTCTACAAAAGACTAACGGTAAACATATAACAATAAACACAAGAATGTTCATTCAGTTTTAACCTACATTTTATTTGATTTATGACTGCACATGAATAATATCCCCTATTTGGGGATAAAAGTGGGGTTAAAAATGTATGAAAATATATTTGCCACAGTTAGGGGGGAGAGGAGGGTCGAGGCTTAATATTATGGGGGCACTGGCCACTTTTGCCCCCCCACCCCAAAACAACTGCTATATCAGTATTTTAAGTCAAAGCATGACTTTTAACCTGACTATTATGTATGTGCATATGTCATGTCATTTAGCTGACGCTTTTATCCAAAGCGACTTACAATTGCTATATATCAGAGATTGCACATCCCTGGAGTAACTAAGGGTTAAGTGTCTTGCTCAGGGACACATTACTTCCAATCCAATCCAATCCACCTTTATTTATAAAGCACCTTAAAAACAACACTGTTGACCAAAGTGCTGAACACAGTCTATGAATAAACAATAACATACAACAGAGGCACAACACAAAAATAATAAAACAATAAAAAATAAATGCAACAATACAAAACTCAAAGTCTTGATGTATCACAGTGGGAATCAAACCCTCCCATCTCCCACACCAAAGGCATGTGTCATATCCACTGAGCCATCACCTCCACTACCACTATCACTAGGTTTTTTTTAATTCTCAAATAACAATACAAATATTTACGCTTAGTTCATTAAAATAAACAATCTGGAATCAGTGCTTTTTTAATGATTGTATCTTTTTATTGTTAATTGTCATACAAATGTTAGAAATGCATTTTAAGAGCCTAAATGGGATAGCAAAACAACAATATCAACAAAAATGTTAATATGTACATCCATTTGCACAAACATACAAACACACACACCATTATCATCATCCTCATGATCCTCATCCTCACATACAATTTGGCATAGATAATTCAAAACACAAGAGAAATATTCTCAACAGCAGCTGTCAGTATAACGCAGTATGGCAGATACTGTTACTTCAAGCAGTCCTAAAGATAAACTCCACTGGAGTAAACAGTCATTTCACAAGATTTGACAAAACCATTATCACTCAAAATCAACTTCCAGCTTTAAACACAACGCAAAAGCAAACATCAAATGTGAATCAAAGTCAAAGCAGGACAACCTTCAAATAAGTGAGAGCCTTTGCTTTTACTACTTGTCCATCAATGTGATGAGACAATAATTAAACCCATCATGAGTGAGCAGGCTGGAAATATATTTCCTACATAGTGAGGGACAGTCCCCTCAGGTCTTAGAGAGTCTCTACCAAGGCCTCCACACGGGGCCTCTGCTGCTGCTGCTGCTGTCCTGCAGTGTGGTGGGTCTGAGGGGGGAGCAGACTGGGGAGGAGCTGCTGTCTCTCTGGGTCTGATGGAGCTGCTGCTCCTGCTGCTGGAGGACCTGCAGAGGAGTGACAGAGGCCTCTGCGTTGGATCCAGCAGACAGTAGGTGTACAGAGTCCCTCCAGCAGTGAGAGTAGCCTTGGTTGTAGTCGCTCTGACAGAGGCCCGGCTGCAGCTGCTGCCTCAGGAAGCTCACAGTCATCTCCAGGATGTCGGCTTTCTCCAGCTTGGAGTTGGGCTCCTGCTTGTGGAACTCCTTCTCCAGAATGATCTTGAGTTGTTCGATGCAGCTGTTAATGCGATCTCTGCGCATTTTCTCCACAGCAGGTTTTCGCAACTGGGGAAAGAAGAGACAGTTAGGTAAGTTCATGATTCAAATCGGTAATAAACAATCACACATTCATACTGTACAAGCTGATGCAAAACCCTTTAAATTCCCCTCCAGTACTCACTTTGATGTTGTCTTTCTCAGAGATCCTGGTGTGGTGAATAGAGGAGTAGTTGGTGGAGCAGGGAGCCATGTCTGTGCAGGTGAAGTTAGCAGCTTCTTGTGGACTGCAGTGTTTAGCTCTGATGTCTCTGGAGGGGCTGCTCCTCATTTTATACTGAGACATTAGCATAACAAAGCCATGTAGCTCAGGCAGGGCTGGGGTTCCCACACTCTGACCAGTGGGACTCCCAGCACAACAATGGGAGACATGTCAATAACTCAGAGAGCATGTATCTGTGCGAGGCATGTTTCCCAAGATAAGCAACAGGTAATTAACATGTTATCAAGCGGTCATCTGAGATTTAATCATGGACTGAAGGTCCAAATTACATGTTTTAAATGTAAAATAAGGAGAAGTGATGCGCACAAAAGTGAGCATCTTCAAAGGTGGGTAACTGCAATTAAGGACCAAATGCTTCAGTGCAATAAAACAATATAAGCTGAAGGCTTTCATTTTCTCTTCAAAGAAAGCTTCCCTTCCTCCAAAAAGCATTTTGGTAGCAGGCAGGACTCAGCTTTTGGACACATAAAAATTGAAGTTTTCAGAAGAACAGGTGACTCCTTTATCCACAGGGTCACCCGGAGTTAGGCTAAATTACGTTTAAAATAAGGAAGATGAAGTGAAAGAGTAGTGAGGTCACCAACTCCACGGAGTGACTTCAATTGGATGCAGATGAAACATTTAATTTCCCAACTGTTGATGTTAACTGGCATAAGGCGTGGCTTGTTCCCTTTAGATATTGTATCACGAACAAAGTTAGGGAATTACATTTGAAAATATTACATAATATATACCCTACAAACCTATTTGTCTCGAAATTCATGCCTGTTGATAACTATTGTAGTTTTTGTAAAACAGAACAAGAGTCGTTAACCCATCTTTTTTATGGTTGTTCATTCTGTATTGCATTCTGGAAAAGCTTTGAAGATTATACAAAACATACAATCACACTTGAAGGGAAACATATTATTACCTATTTTGAATGTAAAGATAGAAAGTTGTGTAATATTGTAAATCTCTTTATTTTATTAGGTAAGTTCCATATCCACAAGGCAAAATTTTCCAGTTCAACACGTGCTTCAAACTATTCCAAGTTGAATTTGTCATGTAGGCTATACTTTGAGTCTCTTAAATTGGTATCCAATAAGAAAGCTATATTAATATCTGATATAATATCTACTCAAACCTTTGTTTAAGTGCTCCTGCTGTCTTTAATTTTAACATTCTTGAAAGTCTGTCTCTTTTTGTTTCCTTTATTTTCCTCTGTTTAGACTATTACTTTCTTTTTTACTTTCATATATTTTTGTATCATATTTGTTTACGTACTGCGATGATTGAATTTCTGTTAATTGTCTTTTGAAATAAAGTTTAAAAAAAAAAACTTTCCCAACTGTTGCTTTTCCAGCTACGCGCTGCTTAACGTTACATTTCACCTTTACTCTCGAAAACGCCAGTTTCCCACAGCAGTAATGTGTGAAGAAAGACTGCAATAATCTGAAGAGAGATTAAGATCAAAGGCTACTGCTGACTCGTGTGTGAAAGCAGGCAAGTGGCGCACGTCCTCGGCGGCGCGAGTCGAAGACCGCGTGCTGGCCGGAGGTGCGGTTAAGGGCGACAAATGATCTCGTGTGCACAGCATGACTTTTTGATCTACTGTAGTTTGTTGTTGTCCTCGTTAAGAAAAAAAACAAGGACGGAGGCGCATTTTAACCATTTTTTCATCTGAGTTCATGCAGAAAGACTACACTGACGTAATGTTTTCATATGAAATACACTCAGAGAAAGAAGCCATGACAGAAAACACATTTAATTTCTAATAATTGAAGCCCCTGTGTTCTATGTTAATGGCAGGAGACGTGAAACCTGTAACACGAGTGCATCCCTCATAGAGACAAAATGATTAGTTGAATAAGTGATTTTTAAAACAACTGTCAGTTATTTGGAAAATTGCATTAAATATTTTTATAAAAGGAACTTTCACTTCAAGTTATAAATATTAAATTAATTTAGTTTCATGTTTTGTGAGGATATTTATTTAGACTGAATGTTTAATTAGGTGAAACAAATCACATTTGGATTATTGTTGTTTTTTAGTCACATATTATTCACTGAGTTCTGCTGAAAAACTGTAGGCAACCTTTCATCATAAGCTCGATGTCCTCTGTGGGACTGCAGACACTGTGTCAAATTAGTGTCAAGTTAATAGCATTACGGGCGGGTTGGCAGTGTGCCTCTGTGGGACCCCATCACTGGCTGGCCCCAGATGTGAAGCCCCGTCTCCCTAGTTTCCCACAAGTCCCCAACATCAGGGTAAATGAGCTACAAAAGCCATGCCGTTCTTCAACGCTCCACTAGGAATGTTAATTGATCTTTTGTTACAGGACAAACAGAAACTCTGTGTCTCAGTCCATCTGGGAAAAATCTAGTCAACTGGCTTCACTGCCTGGCATGGAGCAGTCTGTCTGCCGAAGTCTGTGTTGACTCTTTTAATTTAAGGTTTCAGACACCCATCTAGAATGCTGAAAAGAAGTTTTCAATAAGTCAAAGTAGAAATGCCACAACAGAAATACTACACAATACAAATATGTAAAACCTGTAACTACAGCTGTGTAATGGAAGGTATTTCAAAGTGCTTTAGAGATTTGAAACAGTCTGCAAAAGACAATGAGAAGGAAAACAAACTTGAAATAAAAAAACAAATAATACAAATATTTAAATGAGGAACCAACACCTTGCAATCATACGCTACACTGGCACTTGAGTAAATGTACATACAGTATGTAGTTACTTTCCTCCTGTACTCTTCTGAGCAGGTTTGTGACCTGTTGATATTTTTGGTGTCACATTTGGTGCTTTAAATTTCTAGTACTTGTTTTCTTGCTCTTCAGTTGCATATTTAGCCATATGCAAGTAAACATCTCTCTCTTAGTTGATGTCTGTAGCTCTCATCATTGCAGCATTAAAAACACAGAAACTGTCAAGTCACGTCCATGTTTGGCTTTACTATCTGTCCCCTCCATAGATTTCATTGTAGACATGTTTGTGTGAATTTGTGCCTCCTCTGAAAGTTAGTGTGCACTACACGGCTGCTGGGGGTCTTTGTCTACAAGTGTGTGTGAAGACGAGTTCCCCTCCCACCAGCAGCCTGAGAGCTCTGAATTCCTGCCATAAAGTCTCGCCCATCGCTCAGACCTGCGGCGGCGCAGAGCGGCTTCCCGTCAGCCATCTCTCTGTGAGTGTGATATCTCTCGTTTCCCACACTCTGTGCCTATTCACTGGCCCTGAGACGGGAACAATAGAAGTGTGTCTTGTTACACATCACATTAGCTACGGCGTTTGATCTCCTGTTGAAGGGGGGGGGCAGCTTCAGCCAGACCATCTGGCCTGGCCAACTAGACCCTGAGAAAGTCCCAGGCATGCCACATTCTCCATAACTTTTGCACACACAAAGTTGTGAAAGACTTTTGTGGCACATGAGACATAATTCAAGCAGGAGACAGCGTGCCACGACCACCACAACACAAGTGGGTGACATGTGGGGGTGTCCCCCCATTTTTTGAACACCTGTGCACCAGTAAGCTCAGATAAGAGGAAATTTTAATGATCCCTGTGGGAATTGTTGGGGCAAATAGTAAGATAAAAGTCAGTGAAGTAAAAACTTTACCTGAATAGCATTAATCATATTTCTGAGCTGTTTAAAACTCATTTGTAGTAAAATCAGGTCATTACGATATATCGCACTAAAAATGAATAATCTGCACTGCATGCAAATCACTGTACGACAGAACACACATTTACATCAATTAACTATAGTAAGACTATTATTATGAATGCAGTTTTAATGTGCAGCAAAACTGTTCAGCTCCTAATGAGAAACCACTCAATGCCTGTAGAAATGATTATGTTTCATTTGTTTTGGTACCAGAATAAATACAACTGTGTTCTCCTTTGCACAAGTGTACTGAAGAATTTGGGCTTTCTCCAATTCTTGAAATAATTCTTCAAAACATTCAATGCAAAGTGTGTACACTGTTAAAATACGAACACACTGAAGTATGGGGCCTACATGGCAACAAAGTGAATGTGCATAGTTAGAGTAAATTATGAATACCTGACGATGTAGCACATTTTTTTATATTATCCAAAAAGACTGCTACAGCAATCAAACCTTGATTTCTATGTTGCTGAGCAAGGCACAGTAGTGAAGGGGATGTTAGTTCAATGCTGTGCTGATAAACTCTCTGGTGTGACTTGATATAAGTGTGTGGTCCTTAATGGAGTTATTGCCAAAACCTTGACCAGAACACAAACTCTATGTGAGCTCCTACATACAGGAATCCATTGATTATTCATTCAATCATTCAAGACTTAATGTCAGCACTAACACACAAACTTCAGTTCTAATGTACGGTATGTTTTTGTATGTACGTCGTCCTCAGACACGCAGTCAGCACTGAGAAAAAGTAAAGACACTACTATTCTTTATGTTTGCAAAACTTCATGTGAAGTTTTCCATTTATTTTTCAAGTTCATAGGCAAACTTCTCAAGGAAGCAATTTAACAGATTCTTTCAGTGAAGATTGATGTCAAGATAAAATGCCTTTATAAAAGGTATTCACTTGAAGATGAAAAAACATCTATAATGAACATTACAACTGAACAGTTAACAGGTACAACACTCCTTCACATATAGGCCAAAAAATGGTTACACATAGTCATAATCAAGTATAATCATAATAAGATTTACAGTAAAAGAGGATCCATGGGATCCATTTATGGGATGGTGTTCCTCAACAACAAGCTGATGAAATGTATCAGTCAGTGATACTCAGTACCAAAGATAGACAGTAGTTTAAACACAGAAATCAAACAGTGTCTCAGACACTTAAATAGTTTCAACCCAATGTGGGTGTTAGAACAAGATCATTCAGTGACGTTTGCAAAACAAACAAACACAAGTTGTCTTTCCCCACAGGAACATTTAACAATCACAGAGTAACCACTTTAAATGATAAAGTGTACATGTCCAGTAAAACCTGAATCATTTCAGTCCTTCCAAAGGAATACTGGTACGTTGTGCCCTTTTATACTAGTAAAACACTCAACAATATAAAACAGACTTCAGTAAGTCTTCAACATTCTGTCCATGACGTTCACAGACGTAGTTCTCTTTCTCTCTGTGTGGAGGTGATGCTGCCTCCATCCTACCAGGGCCTCCACAGAGCACTGCTGGCCTGACCCTTGCTGGAGCTGACCTGATGGAGTGGAGAGCCAGGAGGGGAGAGGGTGCAGGGACTGTGGCTGGACCCCTGCAAGCCCTGGAAGTGGCTGAGCAGCCGGCGGTGAGCCTGAGTCTGGACCTCACAGTGGGACAGGAAGCTGACGGCCTCCTGCACGCAGCGGGAGTAGCCGTCGCTGCCCGTCATCAGGCCAGAGGCCGCGCTGGTCTGATGCTGCTGCTTCTGCTGCTGCCAGCATCTCAGATAGGACACGGCCATCTCCAATATGTCCGCCTTCTCTTGCTTAGAGTCGGGTTGCTGCCTGAGGAACTCAGGACCCAGCAGGGATTTCAGCTGCTCGATGCTGGTGTTGATGCGGTCTCTGCGCAGTTTCTCCACCATTGGCTTTCTCAGCTGAAGAAAGGGAGAGAAAAAAATTCATTTAGAATATAAAATAAAACCTTTTCGTATTATATGAACACTAGTCAACAAGGGAGTTATAAAGTGACTTTATAGAAATCTAATTTACCTTGTGAGCAGGAGTCAGGTGTTCCTTAGGATGGCTTGCATGTCCAAAAACAGTGGGCGCCATAGCTGTAGAGTTAGAGCGTTCCTGCTCGGTGCGAAGAGCCAGTTGAATCTGAGCTGCCTTCTTCTCTGCCTCTGCCCTGTATTTATACACCCAAATCTCCATATGAATGTGTGGGTCTTGGGCTTGTTGGAGTTTCTCACAGTCCACCAGCCAATGAGAGCGCTGGGAAGGGCTTTGAGGAACGCAGGGCTGCCACATGCTCAATGAAGTGTTTATAGCCGTGGGGACAATGAGTGTGTCTCCGGGGAGCAGGTGGAGGAATAGACTGCGAGAGAAAGAGCCCGGGGTGGGGTGGTGGTGGTGGGGGGTGTAGCTGGGAGACTGACCCAGTGCTTGTGTTGATATGGGAAAGTGGTGACCCCAGAGGGAAGCACGCCGCTGTCTCATGTCATTTCAACCGCCACGTAATTGAGCACAAAGTGCTTCTGCCACCAGGCACACGTGGGTGTTACAGAGGGCCAACCGTTTGAAAAGGGCCAACATGCAGCCACTTCCACCAGTTTGACACGGCAGACTTTCCTCACGGAGCTGTGCAACAGTTGAGACGTCTCAGAGATGAATAACAAAATAGCTTCTTCTGCAAGTTTTAGAACTCAAATAAAAACTACTTCATAAAGAAAAGAGAACGTATGGACTCTTTCTGTGTGATTTTGGCCCACAGACAGTTTTAATAGAGCAACATTTGTTCTTCTTTCGCATGATACGTTTCTGTGTTTTTGTTTAGTCTGTTCTCTTCTCACTGGTTTGGAGTGGACGAGATGATCTCAGGTGAATTTTAGAGATCGAACTTCCTGGTTTAACTTCTAACTATCATAGCCTGCTGTTCTCCTGTGCATTATTTCTGTTACAGATGCTCTCATTCTAAATACGTGTTTACGACAAATCAGTTCTGACTCAGTGGTCATGCTTTTGAAATTCAGTCTGTCCTTTTTATTTTGATTGCAGGTGAACATCATTTGAAGCGTTAGAGAAGGAAACTGCTTCAACTGTAAACATCCTAACAGCCTCCACACTCCCAGCACATGTTCACACATCAGGCAAACCATCACATACTTATACAGACGACAGCCACACACTCTCATTCACTTTCCCTCCCACACACACACACACACACACACACACACACACACACACACACACACACACACACACACACACACACACACACACAGCTGGCTGACCTGCCTGCCGCTGGCCACGTCTCAGTCACACGCTCCCTTCCTGCCTGTGTGGAACGTGGGAGCCGCTGTGGTCCCAGGCTTCCCACACTTCAGTGTTAATGACACTGAGGCCGGCTGCACAAAGGAAGTGTGCCCCATCGAACAAAGATTGAGTGACCAACCCCCCTTCCAACACACACACACACCCAGGAACACAGTGCTTCCAGGCACACCATCTGGACAGATCGTACGCTATTGTCAGCCAATCAAGCATGGGAGACGCTCAGCGTGAGAATTGGAGAGGCTGAAATAGAGACAGAAAGTTAAATGAGAAGAAAAGGGATGGAGAGTGTGTGTGAGTTTCACAGTTTGGGCCTAAAAATTATAAGTTGCACGAAATAAAAAGTTGTAAAAAGTGGACTCAGGAAAAAAACACACACACACACACATTACACAACTGTAACAAGTAACAACAACCTGAGAAACTATATTATTGTCAGTTGTGATTAATCCTGTGATGATTTTACATATTGCAGACCTTTAAAAAGGCAAAACTTTGTCTAGGCCTACATTTCTACATAAAAAGTGGAAGCGCAGGTCTAACGCCATTCAGGTTTAAACTGAACATATTTGTCCACCATGTTGTCAAATGGACGAACTTATTCTCCATGTAGGACGTCATAGGCTGACATTTTACCTCCACATTCCCACCACATATATCACTTCCAGTCGATACAATGACAAGGATATCTCCTTCGTTGTGGCACATCAGCTGAGCGACAAGAGGCCAGCGAAGGGCCCCTCCCACCTGTTTGTTTGGATTGGGGCCATTGTACCCCATGAATTCAACTAATTCATTCACATCCTATTGTCATAACACTGCTTTGTGATTGGCCAAACACTGTGAGAACCAGCATCACATTAAATCGATGGGAAAGTTGGTATAAGTATATAAAGGAGGGAGGTCGCAGTGGGTAAAATCATAACTCTGAACGCCTCTTGTAGCTGACACAGGCCTGGACTGACTGGACACCATTTGACTGCATATTCACCATGAGGGATCAGCACACAACGTAAGCTCAAATGGAGAAAACTCATCTGAAGAAGTTAATTTGACTCATTTCTTTTCCTGGAACTTTTGTCTCATTCAAGGTCACCATGGCGTCTGGTTTCGCTAGTGGGGTTTTGTTAAGTTATCAGGGCCTTGATTGCCACTTGATACAGGAATTTGACTCACGAATACCCGACAACACTGAACGGAAGTGTCTGTAGACTGTTTTGGGGCAGATGATCAAAGTGATCTGTTAAAGGCTCACTTCACCCACTTACCTCTATTGCAGATTTGTTTTTATTTGCCCAGTTTCTGAGATTTCTGCCTCCACTCCGAGACAATGGAGGTGAATTTCAGCGCCCAGATCACACTAACAACAGGGAGTAGCCTATTACCAATGAAAACTGTTCACAAAAAGGCCTGTGGACTATCCAGAGTAACAGGGACACTAAGTCTAGAAAGATAACTTTTGTAATTTTTCAGTGCTGGGAGCACCACAAACAAAACTCCATTCACCTCAGCAGAAGGGCAACAGCAAAAGTATTACACATGGAGAACTAAAAAAACAACAGTTTTTAAACCGCTTGATACCGCTTGTGGAGAGAAAATGTTCCAGTTTTGTAAATTGGGTGAACCAAGCCTTTTTACACTTGTGGATTCTGTAAGCAAAATTTCAACTGGTGATTTGTCTGAGTATCCAGCATTAATCTGATGTTTCTCCTTTTTATTTGCCTCCTCAGCATGTGTAAGGTGATGGTTTTGGAGAGGAAATGCACAGACAGAGCAGTGAGGCTCCGCTCAGCACTGGAGAGCCAACTCGACACTGGGGTGTCCAGCTCTGATGTGTGGGACAAGACTGTCTCCTTCTTCACAGTAAAGAAGGCCTTGATTTTCCGTAACGGCTACACCAAATCCTCCAGAGAGGCCATGCGGCTGTTCCCCTCACCTGCTGAGGACGTGACACCGCTGTGCTGCCAGTAAGAGGTGGACACACACATAAAGAGGACATGAAATGAGATGGGATGTGTGGGACGGTGTCTACAAGCTTCATAGTACTGAACATTGTCAAGAAGAAGCTCCAAATGGAAAACATTCTTCAGATGAAAAAGGACTTTAATTCTTGTGTTCTCATCGGTGTTTTCACTTCAGTTGGCTGGAAAATGTGGAAACGATGGGAGATTTATACCATATACCCTGTGATCTTATTGGTTCACATATTGGCATTAAAATGTGCATTGTATGCCTTAAGCCTTAGTACTCATTGAAACGGGTCACCTGAAGACCATGTTGTTGAGGTGGTTAAACTAAAGCCATATTCCTTTGTATAAAGGGGAAATGTGTATGCCAATGCATACTTTGTTTTGTAAATTTTTTTACATTGTGTTGAGTGGTTATTTTTAGTGAAGTATGAAATGTCGCTGAAAGTGTGCTAAATGTGCAATATGCGCTTTCGTATGCAAGTTGAGAATAAAGTGATATTGATGTTTTCCTCACATTGTTTGATTCAAAAATTATTTCCTATTAAAAATGATAGATTATATTGACTAGCCATTTTCAAATGTAAATTATTGGAGTGTATTTGATTCACAGGGAGTAGGAAATAGGGGGGTACAATTTCCATATTATCACTGTCTTAATGAATATCGCCCTCTGGTGGCCTTTTATAGTTTGCCTTCATGTAGTCTTGCATTGCCAGACCTAACACCAGCCTGATTGTCTCTCAGATTGTGGGAAAAAGTACAATAATATGAAAGGATATTATGAGGGCCATTCTGTTATTGGTACATATAAAAGAAAAACAATTCAGTAACCGATTACCCATCTACAACAGACACATTAGTTAGAATGTGACAGTTTTGTCATAAGATTCAAGAAGCAATGCATGTTGCCGTTTTAACTAAACACTGCATTATACACGTTTACTCTTCTAATTAAGACATAACTAAAATCATAAACTGCAGTAGTTATCGAAGAATTATAATAAAAATCAAATTTGAAAGTATAATATAAAAAAAACACTTAAAAAATGCATTTGACACACGTCTACTATTCTGCGCCTCTTGAAAAGACATTTTATTTTACATAGGTCATTGTCACAGCAGACGTTTTGACTTGTCACAGTAGGAAAAGCACAGGTGTTACCAACATTAATGTTGGCTCCGTTCTATTCTACGTAAGTGTCCCAGTAAGTCATGCACAATACTCTAAAACTGAAACAGCTAAATAGTATTCAGCCATCATTAACTTTACAATAACGTTTCTACCGTGACATGTCAAAAAGTCTTCAGTGAAAAAGGCCTTCGCAGAGTTGAAAACCGATATGCTGTCTGTAGAGCAGCACATTTGTGTAAACAGCAGCTGGGACAGAAGAGGTTACCCTGGATCTGATTTGGAATTATTACAGCTTTATTAATCATATGCTAAATTCAAAAAGCAGACATTCAGCAACAGTTTAACATTGTAGCAGCGGGAATATGCGAATTAACAATAAACTGGGTGTACTTCACACCATGCATTTTGCTTAAGTACATGGACGCCAAAGTAACGGTCTGCATGTTGAAAATCAATCACTGAAGATTAAACTCAGCGGCACTTTGCTTTCCAGGAATCTATTCTGGGGATTGACACAAGAGTGTTGGCCCGAGAAATAAAGAAACTGCTGGGGAAGAAATCAAACTGAACAACAAAATAAATAGTCAAAGAAAAAAATGTTGAAGGATATAATGTTGGTCTGTTTTATTGTTAATTTAGACATGTCTGATATTTCATTGCAACAAATGGAATCTTTCACAAGTCCAAAGTTCACTTTGTCACAAAGGTATAGCTTTATGGAAAAAAATAAAAAACTATTCGTTCTTTTCCCCATTTTGCTTTTGAGGTTGATAAAATAAACTTTAAACATACTAAATCCAAAAAAAAAATTCTGTCCCTCACTCAATTTCCAGTTCGAACCTACATGAAGACCCAACAGCAAGAGCCCCGGAGAAAAGGACAGGTTAGCAACCATGTGACAGTGAAACCTTCTGCCATTTAAAAAAAAAAAAATCTGACCAAAAACAAACTTCAACCAAACAAACAAAAGGGAAAAGAAGATAAAATCAAATGCCACTCTTAACACGCGGTGGGTCAAATCCCCAAACATTTTTAGTTGAACTTAACATGGCAGCCCAATATTAGGGGAGGAGGGAGAGGGGTTTGAAAGCCAAAAAAAGTTTCCAACCTAAAACAGAATTCACGAGTTATTCCCATCAACCGAACAACTATTGGTTTTTTTTAACATTAAATTCTCTCAGCTCGCCATTCTGGCAGTAACACAACCTGTCTCAGCAGAGTCCCAGATCTCTTGTCTCAAGCTTGGCGAGAAACTCAGTCATCAACTCTAGACTGAATCAGAGGGGCAAAGCGTAAATTCTATTTTAGTGCGTTCCCCCCTTTACCGCCATTGTGTTTTTGTGTTAAACATTACAGAGATGTTGCCAAAAGTGGATGATTTTTAGACAACAGATAGTTTCTGCTTAAAGTTAATTTGAAGAGGTCATATGAGGGAGGGAAGTGAGTAAGAGGCATGGTGTATACTCCGTGTGTGTACTCGGCATGGGTCAGTGTGTAAAAAGAGAAAATCTGGTTGTTTTTTTTCAGTTGGTAGGTGTCCCAACTTTATTTGCAGGGTGTGTGTGTGTGTGTGTGTGTGTGTGTGTGTGTGTGTGTGTGTGTGTGTGTGTGTGTGTGTGTGTGTGTGTGTGTGTGGGTTGAGGTTGGCCATTAGGGCAAAGAGTTCAACAAATCCTGCAGGAAGAGGTCTGGGTCTGCAATTTCAGCGAGGAGACCTGGAAGAAAAACATGAAGTCAAGCTTCTTCATAACGTCACATTGGGGAACTTGCGCGTCACAAATGAAAGTAAGCAATGCTGCCTCAGAGACCATTCCAGTTCAGCCAGTTGGCTCGTTGAGGATTTGTCCCTTTTCCCAAATTAATTCAGATTTCAAGTATAATCTCTCTGAAGCTGTCCGAAGAATCTTTCTATCATTTGAATTTTGATAATAATTGGGCAGTTCTCAAGTTAATCAGGTGTGTATGTGTACTGACCTACAACATCACAGAATTCTGACAAGGACTCGGCGGGCATGAGCTCATCCTGGAAGGCCCGGAGCACGCGCTCTGAGGCCTCGTAGATGGGCATGTCGTTGTGACGGACATATTCTGCCAGCGAGAAGGACCAGCCCCCCTCTGTGTTGCTGGTGGGTACTTTCTGTACGGCCAAAGACAAGAAAAAGAGAAGTGCGGGGGGAAAAAGCAGTGAGTTCAGTCACTGTATTTTTAGTCTCCGAAGTGGAAATACATGTTTTATCATACATGATGCCAGTACTACTGATGTCAAAGAAAAGAGGTCTCAAACTTCACTTGACTTTATTAAAAGGAGGTTTCTGTTGGCCGCGTCAACATTCAGCTCTGTTTTTTGCCGTTACAGTTCATCAAGCCTTTCTTTAGGCATTAACTTTGTTTAATTTTTAAACACTTATGACCAACACTGATCAGGGCCCAATCGATCAAAGCATGCCAACAAAAAACATAACATACATAGTAGAAGATCATCTGAATGATGTTTGTGGCATCACCAGGCACATTTACCCTGAACATGTCGTAGACGAGATCCACCAGGCCCCAGAAGAGAAGAGGCGAGCGATAGACTGCATATTCCTTTGGTGCTTTATCTGTGAGTCTGATAATAAAAAGAGAAGAAGATGAACGTAGGAGCTTTTTTCAAGATATATTGTATTTTTTTCTCCAAAATAATAATACAATAAATAAATAAAATACAGTACACAGCATCCAATATGGTTTTCTTAACTCCGACCTGCTTCACACAACACTGGTGTATTAGAAATGCTTGAAACAGGCTTCATTATGGCCGTTGGCGGCCATCCTTAACCCCCACCCATGGAGCAAAATGATCATTTGATGCTTCCCAAATCCCAACTTGATCCAAACTGAAGGGATTTAACTAATATGGACAAAAATGCTGCATCAACCATGCGTCAGTTTTAAAACAAAGCTGGACAGAAAAATAAAAAAGGAGGTGTCATACTTGTTGGTGCAGACTGCTGAGACCTTGCGGGCGTGTGCGTTGACCAAGAGTCTTCGTAGGAAGTATAAACGTGAACTCCTCCAGCGTTCAGGCGGCAAGATGTGCATGGCCAAGATGGTGAAATAGTGCGGCCCTTCAACCTCGTATGAGCTCTCCACCCATTTCTCACACGGCTGCTCCTGGAAACTCTGCAGGTTCTTCTCCTCCCGGGACGTAGCCCTTGTACTGCAGTGACAGAGTTTGCAAAGCCAAGGGAGATGAGAGAAACACATGAACTATACCAGCTGAATGTTGGTTTGTGTCATCTAGCATCTGGGCATTGGTACAGATGGAACGTGTGACGTCAGATACTGTACATTTCTAAACCAAAAAGGTACATACGTGTTGAGGACGTAGAGCACAGTGTGGATGATGTAGGGGATGAGGTGGATGTTGCTCTCTCGCCCTCCTCCGCCTGTGTCCACACTGAATGATTGTTCGGTAGCAAAGCGGAGGAACAGCAGTTTGGTGTCATGGATGTTCAGTTGGTACGTTGGCTCCCGCTGGCCCGTGCACTCCTGCAGATATGTGTTGTGCCTGTGTGCCAGAGAGAAATCCAGTTGGGAATGATTTACTGTGTGCCACACGAAGGAATGTTTTACCCTGTGCACGTGTGTGTGTGGATGTATGATTTTACCTGGCTAAGCATGTAGCAAAGGCTGATTCTGGCACATGTGGCCCCCAAACAGGAAGCAGCCCATTACACTTGGTGTTGGCATTCTGGAGAGCAGCACTCTCCCACTCCTCTCGCCCACGAGCCAGCCTGCCCCGGGGAAATGGAAAAATAGAAAAACATCAGATCAGAACAAATGAAAAGTGAGTTTACAGCAGAACATTTTTACAGGGCACTCTAAACATCAGCAGGTACATGATGGTGTTTGCTGCTACCTGACAGCTGCCAGATGGCAGTCATAATGGACTATGTTAAAGTGCGACACGGTGCTGTAGCCCTGCTGCTTCCGAGGCTTGTTTTCGAAATCCTCCAAGGCCACACGCTTTGTGAAAGTGTAAATACCCAGGACTTTGGTTGGCTAGGATAAAAGAGACAAAAACCGAAGGGTTAACTCAAAACACCTTGATTCAGTATACATGAAGATTGCCATGTCCTACTCAGTGATTCAGAATGCTGTTCTATCATTGTATCTGCCTACAACTACTATCAGTTGCAGCTGATACATAAAATAATTTAATCCAAACTAAGAGTGCAATTTTCATAATCCTGGATGTGTACCTGGAACTTGTAACCTTCTCTACAGATACAGCAGGTCAAGCCTGGCTCCTCTATCAGTTCCTCCATTTGCTTTAACAGTGAGGTCTTGGTCACCACCTGACCTTTCTCATTGGTCTGAAAGGCAAACACATAAACCACACATTAAAAAAAAACAACAACACTGGGATGTGTAAATGAAACAAAGTGACAGTGGTAGAGGTACAAATTATTACCATTTAAACCAAGTAAAGAAAATAGAGAAAAAAAAAAGGGAAAAGTTAGATAAAAGAGGTAAAGTGTACCGTCATGCCCAGTGTTCCCAGGGCCTTCTGTCTCATGGCCATCGCCATCCGTTTCTTTTCAGATCGGGTCTCTCTGCGGGCGGCATCAATCTTCAGGTTGACATCACTGTGCTCCCTCAGCGCCTCCAGAAGGTTTTCCGCCAGCGTGCCGATGCCTTCGTCACTGGATACCTGCTCCAGCTTGTGCAAGTTGGTTATTGAATCTGTGCCTATCAGCACCTGAACAGAAGATACGATGACATCCAGTCAGTAATGTTAGGTAGGTAGGTAGGTGTGTTTGTTTACCAAGCTAAGGTTGATGTTAAGTTTGCGTGCTGGGTCTAATGTAGGGCTTTGACTCCGAACTTTGTTATTCGAATATAATTCAAATAAAAAAAAAAAAAAAAAGATATTCGAACGAATATTAGCCAGCCCTTAATATTCGAACCTGTTATGGGCATTATTTTTTGTAAATGCGTTTGCTTGTAAATGTTGTTTTCAGTTCAAATTCCGAGGCTTTTTCACGCATTTCAAAATGTAACTACACGTTGCGGCGACGCACGTCTCTCGGCCGTGGTTTGGTAGCGGTGAATTCCCCCCTAATTCTCAAAGAAAGCTGGCTTGCCCAAGGCCAGGCCAGCTCAGCGGCGTCTTTCTCCTGTCGCGTTCCGCTGTCTCTCCTACCTACACCGGCGCCGCACCCTGTCCCTTCTCCCCTTCCTACCTGCCTGCTCAGCTGCTGCACATGAGGAGAGAGCACAGAGGGGAGGGCGGGCTGCTCCTCAGTCACACAACAGAAGAGAAAGGTGACTGTTTCGGCGGCTACAGGAGAGAAATACAATACTGGCGACTCTTTTTTATTTTACAGAAAGTCGCCAGATTTGTCGCTAGTCGCTTTTGTGAAAAAAAGTCGCTAAGTTGGCAACACCGCCCACACACACTGGCTCGACGCACACACCAGCACACGAGTATAAACATCAGACCACTTACGTAGGCTACGGTGAAAGCTCCGAACTTCCTGTCGAAAGCACACTGTTTGTGTTTAATCTAGGGTCTGACTTAATTTTTTTTTTTTAGACTGAAGGCATTTAATGGTCAAAATATTATTAATAAATATTCGAATATATTCGAATATTAATATTAATATAAAAACGAACTTCGAATATGAAGTCAAAGCCCTAGTCTAATGGGTTTTAATGGTTTATCTAATTACTCCTCCATACATGGGAACAGTTTACATGGGAACATTCATAATATTTTGTACCTGTGTGGGGGGATGTTGGGTAGCCAAACCACGGAGCAATCTGAGAATGAAGGGTAGAGCTGGTCTGGAGAGGAACTTCTTCCAGACATCAGCATCCAGACTAATGAGAGAGTGCAGAACAAGAAGAGAATGGTTTAAACAATCAAGCACATATATTTAATTATATCAAAAAGTATTGATAAGACTCTTTGGGCAAATGAAGATGAGGGAAGACCTACTTTTTGGCATTCGGGATATGTTTCTTCATGTAGTCCAGTGCACTCTGTGTGATTCCTTTCTGGAGAATAAGATCTTTCAGCTGATGGCCATTGCTGTTATTTTTGATTCCAGAAGCGATTTTACAGAAGCAATCCAAAAACACTTTGTCATCTGCACTGTGCTCCTCGTCGTACCTTAGAAAACAAAGCCAGGGTTCAGTTCTACTTCGTCACAAACCGTAATAGCCAAACACACTCTGAAGAAGTATGGTTCACACACATTTGCCTGAAATGGTCGGCCTGGTTTGATAATGTAACAACTCTTTCTGAAGTGTTTCTATCAATTTAAAGCTATAGTGTGGAGCTGATAGTCTTAATTAGCTTTGTACCAACTCATTTGGAAATGGCTTGAATGTAACGGACGTTCATTAATGTCAAAAAGTTACGCACTAAAGCTTTAAAGACCTGAACAGGATTCATTTTAAAAACTCGAAATACGTGTGTATTTTTAAGTGAAAGCTGATGCCCACTTGTCAAAGCTGCAACATGGTTTGAAGCGTTCCACCAAGATCCTCATCTTCTCCAGTTCACCGAAGGACAGGTATGGGATGATGCGCAGCAGACCCTGCAGCACGCTGGGGTTGGAGCGCACAAACGGGGTGTTGATCTGGTCTAACAACATGACCAGCTGATCTTTGTCTCCTGTCAGCAGCAGGTTACCCTGCAAAAGACAAACCAGTCCCTGTTTGAATCAAACAAGTTACAAGCATAAAATATTTACTGTCTTTGATATTATTATGGTGTCAAATGTTTTTTACTCAAAAGGGTGAATGTGCATTAGATGCTCACCTTGTCCTCTGAAATCTCAGCGTTGGCTTCGTCCAGAATGATCTCCATTATGCTCAGAACTTGCTCCGCTATGGAGGCTCCACCACTGTCCTTGCTCTCCTGTTCTGCCACTAAAGCCTGAGGGAAAATAACATTAAAACTGTTTTCTAAAGCACTTATAGTAACTAATAAACTGTATTATGAAAGTCTGGTTAAGATTGCACTACAATTTGAAATTTGATCAATTGAACTGCATAAGATTTACCTTCCTCCCCACTAATCAGACTACACAACACAGTTACATAGTCACTGTAACACTCACCAGGTTTAGAGTTCCCAGCATGACGTTGAGTGTGTTCATCTCTGGTTTGACCAGCTGCTGCCTGTTGATCTTCACCTTCCCACAATAACTGAACAACTTCAGCAAAACCTGTGAGTGAGACACTTCACTTCAATACATTTTAAAGGAGATAGGAATTCTGGATGGATAAACTGTCTGGAATTGTTTCTACAGTGGCTTTATTGTCAGTATTAATAGCCATGCTCTGCTTAGTAAAGAGTAAAGGGTTAAAATGTTAAAATAATCCATGTTAGACTACAGGAGAGAAATGCTGATTGGGCTGAATGATAATTTTTCAGACTTTCAATCACATTATTCTGTTGGAATATGTTACAACTCATTTTATTTTCCACGCAGGTGGAAGATAGTTTAAATTTCCAAATGTTTTGCAGTATGTTTTGAAGGTCGGCGAAAAAAGATTACAGTCTTATTGTAAAGGGCTTACAGTGAGCAGATGTCTTCCTTGTTTAAAATCTTTGATTCCAGAAAGCCGGCTGAGCATACACTCCAGTCCTCCACACGGTGCCATGACTCCTGCCATCTTGTACACCTCCTCATCATCCTCCTCCTCATCTGTAATAAGGTCAGGACATTGCACATTGATCTTTTCTACTCCTCTTTCAGAATGGATTGAATACTTGTGAAGGCAAAGAGCAGGTCCTTGAGGCTAATGGCTTATGCATTGGTAAACATCACTAATATATGTGACATTTAGGAGAAAATACTCTTAATCTAACCTGTGGTTGAGTCCAGTGACTCTATGAACTCCTCAGTGGCATCTCCCAGCAGACCTCTCATTCGATAGATGATTCTCATTGGCTCACCCTTGGGGGGGAAAAAAGACAGCAGACTCCATGACTAACAGTAATTGCCTTATTACACTGCTATTTATAGAAATGTAAGCATTTAATGACAATTTGCATGATTCAAAATGTTTTTAAAAGGGTCAATCATTCACTGTCAAACTCACTAAGACTCTTACCTCATTTGTAGGGCACCAGACCTTCTTATAGACCTCTGCCACCGACAGATCCAAGCTAATGATTTTGTTGTTAACCAGAAGCTGAGGAAAACAGGGTTGCATTAAATAAGTGTCTTGCAACAGGTCAGCTTTTAGAATTCAATGAGAAACTGCGAAGAGTTTAATGCAAGTTAGCGTCAAAACAAGAAACCGCGTTTTAAATATGCAGGGGATAGAAAGGGCAGCCTAAAGTATACATTTTACCTCCATGCCACTGTCGTCTTCAAGAAGCGCCACCAGGTCGCAGTCTTGGCAGATTTTGTTCTTGATGTCCCTCATTAGAGGGCCAATGCCAGGCTCGTTGCTGCTGTAGGGGTTTCCTGGCATGCGACCCTGCAGGAAGTCCTCCTGCTGAGGATCCTTTTCCAGTGTCACAAAGAACTCTGTCACCTCATTCTCCTCCTAAACACAGAGGATGAAAATAAAAGCCCCAGATGAAGACAAATTCAGTAAGCATTTTCCTGTAGGACTTTCCTAATTGAAATGCACCATAGAAAAGGTAACTCACAGGATAGATGATGCTGCACAGTCTCTCAAAAATGAACACGGGTGTCCTGTAGTCGTCCAGGTTGTACCGCTTTGCTGTCTCTATGCACACTGCCATGAATGCTTTGGTTTCAGACTCAGTACCTATGAACAGCACAACAAGATTTACAATGTTAATGTTTCTTAACACATACATAATTACCTTTTTGTGTGTAGAGTTTTTCATCTGTAGGAAACAGTAGATTTATAATTTATACTTTTCATATTTTACTTGGATACTGAAGCAGTAATTAAAGACTTAACTAATTCAAATCTCTTCCTAACTAGGGCCCAAGCACAAAAGTGTGAGGAATCTATTGTTTTTGAAAGGATTATATTCTTTATCGCATTTTTGAGGGACTTGGGATGCTTGAAATCTCACAAAAATTGGCACACAAAGCTCTGCAGTGATTGGGCTTGGGCGTGGCCAATAGGCTACATAGCACTCCCAAATGCCAGGGTTAGGATGAAGTTCCTTTGATGTTCAGGAAATTTAGGAACACACAGTATATACTTTAAAAAATGTTTTTAAGCCAAACAGGAAGTCAGCCATCTTGGATTTTGTGCATTCATTTTCAATTTATGAACACGTTTGAGGACTTTGGGATGCACAAACTAGTGAACCTTTGCACCCATGTTCAAACTAGTAAGTATATTGATTGATATCGCAATTGGGCTTGGACATGGCACGTCGGCTCTAGCGGCCCCCAATTACTATTAGCATTTGAACACATTTTTGACGGCCCTCACCTGCGCGTATTGTGAGGTTATACAGCGATTTGGTCCATGCCTGTTTAACAGGCTCCATAGCGCCCCCCTATTACATGGAAGGCCCCAATTTTGACAAAGTTTCTCCGATTATCACATACATTTTCAATTGTATGCGTTTTTCATGTATTTTATTCAAAAATTTCCAAACTCCTTCTAGGGTGTTTATCGGATTCGTTTCATATTTGGTTGTTATAATCCTCCAACTCAAGTGACCCAAAATTGTGAAGAAAGATGATTTCCCTGGTCATGTGACCACACACCACTTTATGCCCTTTACAGGTAAGAACTTTTTTTAAATCCTCCTAGAGGACTCAACAGCTCCTTCTCAAATTCGGTCAGCATGTCAAGACTTTGACGATGCCAAATTGCAAATGTTTTGTGTTTATACATGGGCCGAGGAAGTCTGTTAGAAAATGTGCAATATGTCATTTTCAGTGCCATGCAATCTACCCAGCAAATAATGTCTAACTTGGTGCGCAGGGTCAGATGGTTAGAACATCTACTGCTGCATAAACCGGCGTCCCGCTAGTACTCCTGACGTGCCGGGAGGTACGAGGGCCCGTTCATCACTGCTTGCCGCTTTAATTGTGATTGGACTTTTTGTCTTTTAGGTTAGTATAGACACAAATAATTGCTAGAAACACCAAAATGCAGCACTGGAACCACAACAATTAATGAATTAAACATTGCTAGATAATTATGTCTGTTTTTTTGTTTGAGTCAGTGCAGACCTGTTGTCATGTCCTCCAGCATCTCTAGCAGCATGTCCTGAGTCTCATCGATGAGCTTAGTGCGCTGCACCACCAGTTTCCTCAGACACAGGTAGCCGTTGAGCACTGTGCCGACCAACCTACTTTTGAAATGCCGCTTAATGGACTCCACCTCGACGAAAGAAGAAAGCAATCCTGCAGTGGCACCGAAAACATTCATATCATTTAAATATTCAAGAAAAGGCATCGGAACAACATTTATCTGTGGTAATAAAAAATCATCTGTATCATTTATTCTGAAATGGTGTTAAAAGTCTCATCTAAACCCTACAGTACTTGTCATGTCTAATTTCATAGTCAGAAAAACAGGACCAAAATAAACATACCAGTCAAGCTCTTGAGGGCATAGCCTTGCTGTAAGTCTGTGCTCAGTGTCGCCTCCTCCAGAGACAGCAGGTTGGCGATTTCCTGAACAAGGAATTAAACAGAGAATTGAAAGATCCAGTTACATTTGCTATATTGACATCAAGTATGATATAAACATACGGATACCTCTACTGCCATATTTAATAATAGCATGAGTACCACCTTTTTTGAAATATGATGAAAAGTACAAAACGCACAATGTTATGTTCATGAAATTAAAGCTCAGATTTTCATTAATTTACACAAGTGACTGCACCTAAATATTGTAATCAAGAAAGCCAGTGGCACGTACAGATTCTATGAAAAACACTGATTTTATCTACATATACTAAATAGTAACTATATATTCTATAAAAATTTTATTATTTTAACCATTACCTTGGTGATCAGGTTACCGATGTAGGGCAGGACTCCACGGGCTGCCAAGTAAACCTTCCAGTGTGTTGGCTTGATCAACTTCTGGTACAGACCCAGGTACTCCACCGCACACTCTCCAGCTACACTCAACTCATCCAGATAGCTGACAGACACACAGTAAGAGTCATTTACACCAAGTCAGGTCTACAGTTGGGCTCTAAGTGCTCAAACTTACTTTGAGTCACCACACTACATTTACTTTTCTTGATATTAGTTGATTTTTAACAGTTTTCATACGTCGGCTGCATTACAATTTTTGTAACAAGATTTTTCTGTTATTGGTAACATATTCACTAAGGTAACAAAGAGTACATGATACTGTGTATCATTTAAGTAATGAGGAACTCTTCGTGATCTAATATTCATGAACATCTAAATACCACATAATGTGACGTTTGTTTGACTCGCTGGTTTTCTGTTTGAGGCTCATACCTCGTGAGCAGGTCCAGGACTTGTTGCTTGCGGCTGGGGATTGTGGTAAGGGCTTCCACAATAGTGCAAGCTGCCTGTCTGGCTGCCTGAGTGGCAGGTGTGAAAAGGACCTGCATCAAAAAAGAACTTTAGTCAACAATTTTATTTGAACAAGTTGCTTTAACAAGTTTGTTAAATAATAAGCTATACGACAGGATTATTATCATTTCTCAATTTCAAAATGATTATTTGATTGCTAACAAAATATATGGACATTTATAACAAATGGAACACTTATAATACAACAAAACTGTATTCATGAAGAAAAAAACTAAACAAAACTGTACCTGTCGCAGCCAGTTGTTGTGGCTCAGTTTGAGCAGACGAGGGAAGAGGCCTTCACCTTTTTTGGACCTCATGAACTGCTTCCACTTCCAAACATACTTCTCCAACAGGTACTGCCTTCGCAACTCAGTCTTCCCCTGAGGCTTTGACACAGTTTCCTGGCCTGTGGTTATCAAAATACACTCAACAGTGAAAAGCTTATCATCGTGGGGTTTTATTATTTCACTGAAAAACAATAAGAGAACCATCTTGCTACACTGATATAATGCATATTTGTTCAGATACAGTACTTACATCTTGCTGGGAGACACTTTTTCCAGGCCTCATAAGATGCTTTGGGGTCCTTCTTGAGCCAGAGTTGGGCCTGGGCATGGATTTCATTACTGTAGGGCCTGACTGTGGTTAGGGATTCAATAGCAGCATCCTATAACCAGAAGCAAACATATACTGTTGTGTAAGGGAACATGATACAACAAAGTAAAAAATGGCAGAGATTGCATATGTAATTCTTACATTTCCCAAGCTGGTGTTTTTGAAATTAAATATAGAATGTATAATTAGTCAGTGGTTCTTTGTCTAGATTACAGCTTCCACCATTGACACTTACGACTCTCTAAAGGGCAAAGGAAAACCATGAAAGCAGTAGCTGAATGGTTATGGCATATTTACCTTGTTCTTCTTGCTTGTGGGAGCAGGGGGCTTGATCAACTTTTGCAGGATTCTCAGGCACATGAGAGTAATGTTCTCCACCACTACAGGCGTCTTTATATTCACCGACATGAGGAACAGACTGAGGGCTACAAGGACAAAAAATACAATGCTATCAGACAAAGACCTCAAATGCAACATGTCTGTCTGATAGCTAAACGAAAACATGACACTGTTAAAAAAAAAAAAGCGGTGGATCTAAGTGTTAATTCAAGCCACAGCAGAGCATTAGGGCATTATATTATTAGGGCATATAGGGTATTATTAGGGCAGAGTATAGAATATACTAGGTCGGTTGTATACTAGGTTGTCATAGCTGGGGGCGTGGCTTTGCACGGAGTCGCTGTGGGGGAAAACAATCCTTTCCCCCTGACCAGGTAACATAGCGTTAACCCAGTATGGCCTACTCAAAAGCACTTTTGTCACAATCATTAAAGCTATGATATTAAACACTAGCTATATCTAAGCATATTAAATGAATAACTTCCATGTAATGGTTAGTTTTGACTGTAGCAGCGACGATAGGGGTATTAACGTTAGCCTATATTCGGCGATGTGCTATATCACACAGGAATCTACTAGCAGAGCAACATGAAGAATTACAGGTCCCTGGAGGCTTACAATTTTTTCACCAGTGGCTTTGTGAGAGTGGTTTTACATCACAAAATATCAGGGAGCGACATTTGTTTATTTCGTTGTGATGTAAAGCCATCTTGGAGGGTTACTGAAAAGCCCCATCAGACCGGAGTTTAATTTTTTAAACCTGCAGCAAGACAACACTGGCACCGTCTGTCTATTCGGCAGTATATAAAATTTCAGATCAGGATTTTTATTTAACTAATTTAAGGCGCACAACGCAGCAACTTTTCGGCATTGTACCAAGCAAAAAAAAAAATATAATTGTAAATTTAAGAAAGAGTAAAGATCAACCGCTAACAAGGTCTACGCTCAAGGTCTAATTCAAATGGTTTGTTTTCCCCCAATGCATTAACAGAAATTACGTTTTATTGGGCGTTCCCAGTAATGCTGACCAAGTCTATGGTAGATTGATGTATAGAATGCATTATTGTGATGCATCATATTGTTTATTAACTGGACCAATATCGTTCACAGAAGAACACAGAACTGCAACAATACACACAAAAAAAAGGGACTGAAGATCAAAGTCAGGAATCTGAAAAAGTTAAATCAGACTAATGCATAAAGCTACTCCCCATTAAACTAATCCACACATGCTGACACAGCATGTGAATTGATCAGGTTAGGAAATTAGGCTTACCACAACGCAACCGTAACTCCCAGCATCCTCCCTCTTTTGAAATGGAGTCTGTCAGCAGCAGCATTTCATACTGCAGATTACTGACCTATTAACAACAAAGACATAACCTTCATTAAAAAAAATCTGCTCAATCTTTGTCGTTTTAAACAAAAATGTAATTTTCCAACAAAAAACAGACATTTATATCAACAACAGAATCTCAATGCTTGTTTTACTTCATTTCTTCAGCTTCTAGTAGGACATGTAATAGGACATACCAGGTCAGGATTGGCCCAGTGGCCTTTGAGGGCAGCAGACACCTTGGCAATGATGAGGTCATTCATCTGTTGGGTGGCCTCTGGATGATCTCTAAAGCAGGATAATACAAAAGGAAACAAGAGACAGAATGATATTGAATCATCACTGCAATACACTGCATACACAGTTAAATGTGTATGTATGAAAAGATAAATCTAGATGTACAATATATGCTGTTATTCCAACACCTTATCAAGCATTAGTGCCTGGAGGTTATGCATATAACCAATGTTCCCTGAGGGAGGAAAATGAGGTACAACATAGGCATAGGAAGCCCCGCCTTCGCTTTAGGCTACAAAAGACCCTGTACAGTCTCTCCACCTCAATCTAAACTGCACCTATTGACGTGGAAGGCAGTTAGGGGGTTGACTTGTTTCCCTCTCTCAGGGAACCCTTTTGGTCAGTACCCTCTGTACAACACATTATTATGGGAATATATCATCATTTTTGGGGAGTGTGTGGCCCCAGTGGAATTGAATTCCCATAATTCTGACAGTGTTGAGTGCCACGCTTTAGCCACCAAGTTTATGTTATGGAAATCTATACATTTTTTTAAACAAGATGGGGGAGGGACATACCTGGTGAGGAGACAGACCAACTGGCGCACCTCCTCCCTCATGGCTGCTGTACCTCGCCGCAAGTTATACTCAAACAGTTCACGGATGAGACCCTGGAGGACCAGGATCTGCCGGAGGGCTGGGTTTGTGGCCAGTGCGCGAAGCAGTGTGATGCAGTGACCCGTGACAGCTGAGGCACAGCCATAGCACTTGTTTGAGGAGGTGTGGCCGCAGCCCAGCACAGAGAGGGCACGGTACTGACTGGCGGTGATGGTGGGCTGGTGGCTGCTGCTGCTGCGGGATGACTTGGTGGCAGCCTCTCTCTGCTGTAGATCATACTCCAGGAGCTCTTTACGAGATGCAAGCACTTTCTGTAAACAAAGAGAGAGGCCAGAGTTATATCTGAGCAGGGAAAAAACTAATGCAGTTTCTAGGGAAATTAACTCTTTTCCTCTCTAACCTGTATAATCTTGGAAAGTTCATCAAATGACGTCTTGCAATCTCCGCTGTACTCTTGAGCCAGCTGCTGAATGTATCTGTTCACATTAGCAGAGGAGGTACCAAGTCCTGCACCTGCTCCAGTGTCATCCTGAGTGCAACAGAGGAAAAGAAAAACTATCATGAGATAAAACTGTAGAAATAACACTTATAACTAAAACGTTGGCAGTTCTGCTAGAGAGGGATTTATGAAAAGGACATGATGTATTACTGCCATGCCAATACTGTTAGTTAACTGCAATCAAAGTATTTCAGAGATTCACATATGCTGAAAAGAGATTTTGGAAAGACTAATCCAAATAATATCCCAGGTATGTGTATTATGCATCAGGAGAAACTGTGCTTTGCATACATTTCAATTAATAGCAAATGTGTTCAAAGTGGCCTCCTTCACATCAATCATGCCTCAATTTGTTATCCAACATCTAGTATTAGACAACAACAAAAAAGTACCGTTAAGGCCCATTTTGTGACTGACCTGTGGTTTCTCTGGTGCTGCCTCATTGACTTTAGACAGGAGGCTCTCCAACTGGGGCCGGTGGCCCATCAGCTGATGGTAAACCCGGTCAGCTTTGTCCAGCAGGGTATTTATGTTGGTCACAGCCTGCAGGAAAATAATACATTAAATATTAAAAGATGCAGAGTGAAGAAAAAAGCAGATTTGCCTAACTCAGCAAAACATGGGGACAAAACTTATGATTTGCCATGCAAGCTGATTATTTGGCCGGGCCCGCTTTTTTTTTTTTTTTTTTTTTTTTGCCCCCGCCCCCTTTTTTTTTTTTTTTTTTTTTTTTTTTTTTTTTTCCCCCCCCCACACTATTTTTTTTTTTTTTTTTTTTTTTTTTTTTTTTTTTTTTTTTTTACACCCCTCCCCCCCCCCCCCGAAGGGGTCTTTTTCATCGTAGTTGATAGACCTAATAGACAACAACCACACATTTAAAATACAATTAACTTCAACGTATCCAAACATTTCCCCAATCTTTTTAGACCTGCAGAGGAAACCTGTTGCTCACCTGCACTTGTGGCACTGATACACGTTCTCACCGCAGTTGCCACACACTCCAGGGTTTGCTGGCACAGAGGCACTGCAGCGTGGACACTGGAGGGTTTCGGTGGAGGCCTGGTAGTTCTCATAAAAATCTGAGAACTCGATCATCAGGTTGGATGCGACAATGGGTAAAGGAAGGTCAATCTTCACCTCTGTTTGTCCTGGGGTCAGCTGAACTTTCTTAGCTTTGTGCCAACGAGCGGGCCTTAAAACAGACAGAAAGACAGAACTTTTACTTTATATGGTCAAGTGAATGAGAGTGAAATTGTGGCAAGTGACCACTATGTAATCTTTGTATCTTAAAAGTTCATTTATAAATAACTGTTATGAAGACATAATTAGTGAAAAGGAAGGAACTCTTTGTTAAAACATACTTATTCTTCAGCTCCACGATAGCCTGCACAGTCCTGTTGTTGTAGTAGAGGTTGATGGTGCGGACCATTTTGGTGCGTTTGAGGTCACCGATTTTAACTGTGACTTTGCTGATGGTGTGGCTGCCAATAAGCTTGACAACCTGCTGTGTGGTGGTGTAGCGGGTGTCCACTTTGATAGATGACAGTTTTATATTCTGGAGGACAAACAAGATGATTTTTAAAACAATAATTTTATGCCAGTAGGGTCTTACAAAGACACTATGGCTAGTGTTCTCATATATATATTCATAGTTTTGCCATGGTTTGTTTATAAATAACAGTAGTATATATAGTATATATACAGGTGAGCATCCTGAGCCTGGTTAAGGTTAGTTAAACTATGGTGTAACATAGTTACACCATAGTTTAACTAACCTTGCAATGCAAAAGCCGTACAAACTTACAAGTGTGTAAAAACTTGCACTGGAATTCTATTAGCTGCATGTCTTGTCTACTTAATGGCTAGAGATTGTGTCCATTTAGTGAAGTTGTGTTGCACCTACTGAAAAGGGTACTTCTGGATTGTTGCACACCAAGCAGGGGTCACTCTCCAGAAAAAATCCATCAAACTCCACTAATCCAGACAGAGTGCTGCAGGAGGAAAGATCCAATCATTACATTTTTAGGTTTTTGATATTATGTCATAACTTGAAAGTGCATTATCCTTGTGACAATATAGCATGTTTGTGTAGACATACGTGTAGATATTGGAGTTAGGGTGATTTGTCAGGATATGGTTCTGTGCCCTCAGGATTTCCACAGCTTTCTGGGAATACTCCTTTAGCTGTAACAGAATAAAGAAACAATGAACATTATTTTATAGAGACTCTGCAGCAGTATCATTGCCATACCTATGTTGTGCTGAATGATAAAAAATAAAAAGGCTTAATCATCCAGGATAACAGCTCAGAGTGATACATTTTGGACACAGTCCAGCTCATGTATTAATTGAAAGATCTGGGCATTCCTGTGTCCAATTATCCCTGTATTTTAAGCAAGATGGCCAAACTACATTAAAGCACAGCCAAACAATCTATAAGTCAAATTGGAAGGGACTACACATCCATGGAAGGACTTAAATCCCACACAAGGCTCACAAATTATATTGCCAGGGAAATTACAAACACTAATATAATATTGCTCCAGAGTCAGATTTTATGACCCGATTTCATGAAAATTACTATACTAAAATCAGTACAACCATAGCCCGTGAGGCCTTCAAACAAACCTTTTTTTCTGTCTGAGGGGTTTTGAGTGAGAAGTATCCAAGCAGGTCAACAAACTGGGCAGCTTTGCGGCCATATGCAGGCAGCTCAGGCCAGATGGCCCAAGTCAGTTCCAGTAGCAGCTCCTGCTGAGATTTACTGGAGTTCCTAGAGAGAGATATAAATGTCAAAGATGTCATTTCACCATTTAATAATGTATTAATGATTTCATTTCCACATTCTTTCCATTGTTTGTTCATGGGTGCTGCAACATTATGTTCAATCACATTAGTTTAAAAAGGTAAAATATGTACGGAGTATCGCTTATAGTTTGTAAACACAGTGTTCAAAGTTGGCCGCTCCTTCTCGACTCAGCCAGAGAGAGAACACAGGGGTGGTCGATCGAGGTAAACAGATAATTAAGAGAGGTAGTGCTGTGCAAAGCAGGAATAAAACTTGTTGCATGGAGGTTACGTTAAAGCACAAATAACAAACCCACACCTCCACGGGAAGGTGCCACATTCTCGGATTATGAGCTAATGCAGTTTTTGTATGCAGTGTGTGTGTGTGTGTGTGTGTGTGTGTGTGTGTGTGTGTGTGTGTGTGTGTGTGTGTGTGTGTGTGTGTGTGTGTGTGTGTGTCAAAGCCACTACACACTTCTACTGGGTCATAAGTGATGATTGAGAGGGATTACTTATTACTATTACTTGTATTAGTCTATACATTGTGTTTTTGAGGAAAGCACTTTACATTATACCTTTAAAGAGGCTGTCCTGTGTAAACTAGACACGCTTTGGGTTTGAGTTTTGGACTAAACTAGGCTGTCTATGTCCCACTGTGTTAGATATCTATAGTACCTGTAGATATGAAGCGCCAAGCAGTGGGCTTGCCAGCGCACAGCAGATGAGTTTGACTCCAGCAGGAAGCAACGCAAGAACTGGATCAGTGTCTCCTTGTCTGCAAACTTGTTAAGCTGACTGACCAGAGCCATACACAGCTGATCCTCCTGGCTGCCAACTCCATCACCTGTGGTCAGTCCGCAAAGACACAACACAGTCAAGACACTAGCACCTACTATCCGTTTTTGATAACCATATATCCTGTTCAGGTTTATTGTTAAGCATTCAATGTGTGTCATCGAAACAAGAAGAACTAAAATAAAAGTATGAGAAAGTCTGTGTCTTGTCTCACCCTCTTTGTCTTTTTCCCTGTCCTCCTTTTTGCTCTTTTTACTGGAGGACTTGCTCTGAGAAGACTGAGAAGCTCCTGCCTGTCCAGCACTACTCGATCCTCCTCCTGAGAATGATGAAGAGGAGGAGCTGGCCAGCACCTTACTGCCACAAAGGGCACAGGAGAGCAGTTGCAAAAGTACTGGGGAAACACCCTCATCCACTAGGAAGCTGACCTGGAGCAGGAAGTACAACACAGCTGGATAGAGAAGAGAAACAGATAAAAAGAGGGAAAAGAAACACAAACTATGTTAAACCTGTGTGTGGCCTTAGATCTTTGTTTTAAGTTACAGAAGCTGATCTGAAACAACTTACAGTCGTCCTTCATGCAGAACTTCTGCCAGTTGATCGTCCTCTGAGTGGCAATTTCTGCACAAGCTTTTAGATGTTCCATCTGCACCAAGAGAACAAGTTACACTTAAGCACAGAAAGTTAAATCCTTACAGCAGCCGGCAGAGCACAAAAACTTAAAAATTGAATATTAACAAAAGTTAAGTAGATGGAGTCTATGGAATATATGCACATAATATGTTAACTTACTAAGACAAAAACTTAGTATGTTTTAGTATGAACAAAACATAATTTAAAGCCATTAAAAGCATACAAAAGAAGCTCTGTAGGAGTAGTCTTAATAGCCGTTCAGAGGACACTCACTAGATTGATGAGTGTGTCATACTGCAGAGCTGACCCAGACGTGGCTGTGACCACACCAGCCCGGAGGAAGATGCCCTGCTCCTCCAGGAGCTTCTTGATGCTGCGAACATGGGAGTCAAGAGTGTGCAGATCGCGCAGCTGACGATATTTTTCCTTTGAGCCGCAGATAAACAGCAACAGCTTTCTGACTTGCCTCCTGACGAATGGTGTCTGTTGAATCATGAGATACTGAAGAGAAATTTGAGACAGAATTAGGGGTTGTATTTATGCCTTTTGTGTGGACAGATGTTGAAAAGGAAAATCACATGAATAATACACTCAATTGCTTACTTCAGACAGATAGTAGAACCAGGAATGGTCAAAGACAGGAGGTGGGATACG
Organism: Perca fluviatilis; assembly: GCF_010015445.1. NCBI lineage: Eukaryota > Metazoa > Chordata > Actinopteri > Perciformes > Percidae > Perca > Perca fluviatilis. The sequence continues at coordinate 26,192,401 of NC_053116.1, read as the reverse complement.
TGGGTTGGTGTCAGCAATCTTCTTGATCTGATACGGCAGCCGAAGCACCATTTCAGTCAATAGCTGGGAGTAGGCTTCAAACACATCAGCAGCATGTCCCTAATGGAGGAGCAACTCATTAAGTTCACATTATCCTTTTACAAAAATCACATTTTCAAGTTTTAAAAGATATAGATCGGATACCTTGACATATTGGCGCAGGAAGAAAGGGCTCATGTCTGGCGGAGAGGAGGCTGTGTGTGGGCGGAGGAGCTGGCTGGTGGTCGCAGGCTCTTCTTCACCCTGTTGGCTCTTCCAGAACTCCAAGAGCGATTTGAGCACGTGGAGACAGTAGTCAATAGCACCCAGGCTGAGCAAGGCAGTCGCTGTGGCGTTCGAAATAAGCGAGGATGACTGGAAGAGAGAAAGAGGGTGCACCTGCCATGTAGTACAATGTACAAGAAACTTAGTTTTGAGTGCTCATGGTGAAGTAAAAGCTGTCCATGAAGAAATTCAGTCAGATAGAAACTAGAAAAGTTCACGCAGTGAAGTGCAGAATTCCATCAGGTGTGCCTCCCTCTTAACTTACCACCCACCCATTACTGTATTAGACATTTAATATGTTAGACTTCAGTGAAATATGGTGAAATCATTGAGAACTGCCTTAAGAAAAGAAAGAGGATGTACCTCAGAAGAGGATTTGGAGCCAGACTTGGTTCGAGACATGAAGACGCTGAGCAGTCTCATGATGACTAGGTGAACTTCATTGATGGAGCTACGCTCATTCTTCTTGGAAACGTCCTACAGAGGAATTACATAAATTGGAGTAAAACAATGACACATTAAGCCTGATTCATCACAAGGAATCTGTGGTTACCTTCTTGTGCATGCAAAGCTCAGCAATAAGCTGTGCTAGTAGGTCATCCAAGGCACCCTTATCCTTTTCATCCTCGCCATCCAGATCAGAAGTCAACATGAGGATAACCTGCATGTAAGGGATGGCTTGGACTCCACCTACGTTGTGGAGCTGAGAAAGATGCTGAAGCAAGCGCTCCAGTAGCATAAGACGAACCATGTGTAGCCTGACAAGAAACACAAAATTAAAAAAAAAACAATTTTACTTCTACAACTGAGAAGACCATTTTCAGCATACTGTGTTTGTTATTTTAATGATGACAATCTACTGCTCCCCAAAAGCAAACGTATCCCAAATCTCTTTCCTCCCCATGGTCATGGTAGTGGCCGTGGATGGTAGAGAGGCAGGGTCTTAACAGAGCTTCAATTTGAGCCTTCCTATTTAATATCAACTTATTCTCGCATTTGGGATGTCTGACCTGTTGCTTGTGTGGATGTCTCCCTCGGTCTCTCCTTCTCCCTCTGAGCCTTCGCCTTCCTGCTGGGCTGTGGTGGTACTGATAGCCCCAGTGCTGGAGCTCACACTGCCTGGACCCGCAGGGTGGCCTTCCACTGTTGTGTCCCCATATGCACTACTGCGTCCAGACACTGTACACACACATGCATGAACAAATGTAACTAAGCAAACTGGAAACATGGCAACATAAAATATGAAAGTGTTATGGTTTAATTTTTTTAAATGACTAAGTGATATGGGCTTCTTAAAAATGACTGACACCTGAAAAGGACTGAGTGGCATGAAAGGTTATGAAAACCTTAGTTTGAGGTTATCATAACTTTAAACTGAGGTGTGGGGGAAGGGAATGTTGGACAAGGTACCATGTATGATGATCTGTAATTTAAGAAATACTGTAGATTGCCATCACAATTTATCAACAGCTAAAAAAACACAGTGTAGGGTTTAGTACTCCTTCACACACCTGTCTGAAAAGTCTGTAAAAGACTTAGACTGATATCTGATATGTTTTTTAGATACTATATGATTTATTTTCAGACATACATATATAACATTTTGAATAACAGGCTGGCATGGGGAAAAAAAAAGAAAAAAAGAAAAAGAAAAAAGTGTCTCGCATTTGGTTGTGTTCTGAAATCTCTCACCACTGTGCTCCCCTGCTACAGAGTCGATTGCAGAGCCTCCACTCTCTGAGCCCACACTGCCGCCATGCTCAGCTGGGGAGGTCCGCAGCGTGGAGCCATCAGTGGCAGCTGTGCTGCCCTCATCATCTGATGCTGGGGCTGAAATCATAGCAATGGCTGTAACAGTAAATACAGGGCAGTCATCGGGCCAGGATACATGATTTTTGTTTATACTTGTGCACCAACAGTGTAACAAAGCATGCAGTCCATTCAAAACACTTACTCACAAACTGTCACTGTTTTTTTTAATTTCTTCTGTTGAACCTATTATGGGCATTATTATATATAATTACTACCTACTTGAGCAAAGGTGACAAGACTAAAAAGAGGATAAACTGCTTGAATTTTAAAATACTGAACTAAGACCACACAATGTGTCACAGATTAGGTTATAAGCCTCAAGGTGGAATATTATCAGTGGTCAAAAAAAACATACTGTAAGATTTTGGCAACTTTAATTTAATACACATATATGGTCACACACACATATACATACTATCACAGAGGTGGTTTTGTTACCTGATGCGGTGGTGTCCGAAAGGGTGCCAGCATCCAGTGAAGAGGAGCTTGGGGCCTGGCCAGACAGACCAAGGCTCTGAAGACCGAGGGCACTGCTGCTACTGCCTAAAAATGTTACAAATACATAACTCACCTAAAATATTGATCTTTAGAAAAATCTGGTAATTTATGTTCATGACAATTCAGGTTAACTAATGTCCAAAATTGTGATTTTATTTAGTTGCAAGAGCATTTCAATGCCTGCAAGTTACAGTGCATGTTACAGTGTTACTCAAAATTATGTGTGAAAGCCTCTCAACACCCACACAGGTGTTTTTAGTTATTCTGGCTGATTAGACTCTGTTCAGGTTGAAGGTGGGCAGGAGCTTTGATTTGTCCCGCCCTAACACATGCAACAACACTAACAGTGGACTCAGGAAGATGTCAATCAGTCAGTATAACCACACCCAAAAAGTCCTGGAAAAGGTCCAATCAGCCACATTAACTATAAACACCTGTGTGGGTGTTCAGGGCCTTTAATTGTGTTGGCAGTATTGTATCTGGCTAATTGCTATCAACTGCTCAGTGCCTCCTAGGTAGTGAGTTACCACAAAAGTAGTGCTTTAGTTTGTATTTTCTGGCTACTTACCTTGTTGATCCTGCTGAAGGCTGAGGGCGATGGCCAGCTCTACCATAGTTTCATCATCTGCATCAGGAGGGATGTCCAGCATGGGGGGGAAACCCTCCGCTCCAGCCAGCAGAGCCTCCAGAGGAGATGGATTTCCATTGTTGACATTATCTGATGTCTCCAGGACCATGGACTCTGACTGAAGAGAGAGAAAAACAAAAGGTGTTATTTATTTCTTCAACATGCGTGATTTATAATTGTGTATATATTGTGCGTATTCTCTAGCACTATATAGTGGACAGTGCGAGGGCCCACTCAATGCTGCTTTCAGCTTTTATTTATATTTGAAATTTAACTCCTATGCCAGGGAAATAAGAATCTCAATCAGTGATTCCATTTTGCTTTATAGGGTAAGTTTATTAACGGTCTGGACCATGTGTGAACAATGCTGTACTTGGAAAAGGGAAACAATTCAATTATATTAGATATCTTGCTCAACATGTGCCAGTTTCCTCCCACAATGTTGACAATAAAGGAGGGATGATTTAATTGGCCTCTCTCACCACCATCTCAAAGTCGCCATGGTCCACTTCACTCTGCTCCTGACTCTCCTGTCTACCCTCTTCTCCTCCAGTCAGCACTGAAGACTGCATTTTGTCATCTGCATCGTCGTCGTCATCATCATCCTTGTCTCCTAATGAAAGAAATCAACAAGCTTTACAGAACTGAATCGACTTGTGGTCATTGGAGCCTCAACGGTGGTTTCAATTATTTGTTTAGACATTGTTTTATGACACATAGCAGGCATCGAAGGTGTATGCTCACAAGCTTTTGAAATGTAATTGTCCTAATGCATTTTAATACCAATCCCTAAATAAATCATAACTTTTAATACCCAAACTCCACAAAATCGCAAGTAACATATGATATATACATAGAAGCTTTATATAAAACAAAAAAAAAAACTGAAAACTTACCCATAGGTGTGTTGGAGCGTGGGGGAGATGGAAGGGTCACATGTCGCCGTTTGTTTCTTGGTCGAAGCACTCTGATTAGAGCCTGCTTACAAGCAAAGCTCACAGATGTGTCCTGAAATGAGATGGAATCCAGAACGGTTACCTAATGAGTCTGTCTATACTGCCTTTAACTACAGTAGTCCATGTAACCGTTCCAATCCTAACTGAGATTATAGTCAAGTAATTTTCTGATTCCTGATTATGAATAGCCTTAAATAAACAAATGTATTAATAACATAGTAGTTAGAATGGTACAATGGAAACAGATATGGTATTTGTTTTTTTTCTGAATTTGTCAAATCCCATGATTATTTGTTAGTCATAGCGATTTTATATCTCATGGTCATTTCTTATGGTTTCTTGAATGCCAAGTGAATTATGATTCTAGTGATCAATAGAAGTACTATACTTACTGGGCACAGTAACATTTGCATATAGATTTTGGAGGCAACATTGATGTAATCCAGTTCACATGTGCAGTAGGCATGGATGATGTCCACCAAGGCATTTACTGTTGCTTCCACATGAGTTAGGCCTTAGATAGAGGAGAAGACAAACACTGACATACTGGGAGCCTGTTTTTCAATTAAGTGTACATCAAATGTACATGTATCAAATTAGTACTCCTAGACAGTAACCATTATGTGTGAATGTTCTACAAAACATTGAAATGTGAGTGGAGCACATGTTCACGATCACATTTATTAAAGTTTAAGTTTATCTACATATATTTCACATTAAGTCAGTGTACTTTTGGGTTCCCAAAGTTTGAACTTACCAGGCAGGCAAGCAGGAGCAAGAAAGGCGTTCTTTGGTTTTAGGGCATGGAGCTTCCAGAAGTTATTCATCAGCTGCGTGATGAAATTACAACTTTCACCATCCACATGTTTTTGCCCATCCTCTGTCATTTCTAGGTTAAGAAGAAAAGAACATGAATACGTTTTATCTGAAACTTTTAGGATATTTAGCTCCAAGCCCCTTAGAACGTGATCCTAACCAGCAGTTGTTCAAGAGAACTTCTTTTGACATTATCGGTTAATCATGAAATCATGTTACACAAATTGTAATCATGTAACCAAATAAATCATTTACACATACATTGCTATTCCCTAGCCTTGGGCAACATTCGTCACCAGCAGAATAGCCTCTTACCAGAGTCATGGTGTAATGACTTTGTTTCTGTGAAATGCACCAAGTTGTTGGGTCTCATGATTGCAATGGAGCGGGCAGTGATCACGAGCCTCTGGAAAACATCAGGGTCGAGCTCCCTCCCCTCACGGCTGCAACTATTCAGACACTGCACTGCGTTACTCAGCAAGGACTGGTCCTGATAAGAGGGAGGGAGGCAGATAAGTGTTGCATTAGTTCTTCATAAGTTACATCTAGGATGAGCCAGAAATTTAACCCCTGAAAGTACTTGATCGCTTAGAATTCAGTTTCTATTATTATTTTAAGGGTGCGGTTTCTGAACAAACTGCTCTGTAAGTTAAACATTTAAAAAAAATAACCGTTGATTAATAATGAACAAGCACTGACTGACTATTCTGCACTTCTGTATAACACACTATTGAGGTAAAATGTCCAAACAACCATGTTGGCTTATTTCCTTCAAACAGGGTCAACTCTTCAATACTTATGTTCACTGTGGTTCCTTGATGAAAAAAAAAAGAAAAGAATTCAAGGTTCATCAATGTCACCTATACAAATTTGTGATGTGGTTCACCATTTTCCCTGGCTCACTGATTGTCTCTTCCTCACTTAAAATGACTGTACGTCACATGTAATCTTTCACTCATAGTAATGTGAACTGATTAAATGATTTGACTACTTTTTTTTTTTTTTTTTTTACATTTTATTGATAATCAGTGTTATTTGTACAGTATATAAATGATTTTGGGAAAAAAATGCTATGCTTTGGTCTAGTCTACCACGTGGGATTGTTTTTACCTTGTGGTTGTGGTAGGCAGTTCGACTGGTGTGCAGGCTGGCAAGAAGTCCCTTGGTCTGCTGCTGCACACCTGCCGGGGTCGGCATGGACAGGAGTAGAGTGGCCAACTCCAGTGCTGCAGCCTTATTCTTCTCCTACACAGAGTTAAAAACATGCAGTCAACAATGCTCTGTAAAGACAAGCAACTGCAAGTTTAACACAGGATTGTTCATTCATGCATGGTTTTACTTTTAAAGGCAACAAAGAAAAAGATGTCAATCTGTTTACCTTTTCACTGGATGAACCTACTGCAAAGCAGCTTTCCAAAGCCTCAAGGGAGCTGACTACCAACCTGAAATGAAGAAAGAAGATCAACCCTGCTCCTACTGCACATTTTGCTTTAAATCAACTAATCAAAAGAGAAACAAAGCAATTCACAGCCTTTATTTTTATTTTTTTTTTGGCATTTTTTTTTAAAAAAACAAAAAAAAAAAAAAAAAAAAAAAAAAAAAAAAAAAAAAAAAAAAAAAAAAAAAAAAAAAAAAAAAAAAAAAATATTCACTTCACAAAAAAAAAACACAAAAAAAAAAAAATTTTTAAAAAAAACCCCAAAAAACAAAAAGATGACATCATGATAGCCATGCATTAAATACTCTTAAGAGAACAAACCCCCATTGTTAAGACTACACAGCTGGACTCATGAAGCGTAAAGATATGCTAGGAGGAGTTGGCAATATGGATAAAATCTATTACATATATCACAGTATTCATTTTTTTTTTTAAATCACAACATTTATTAATAATATAGTTTATTTTCTGCAAAACCAATCGAGAAGCTGTTTATTAATAAAATAACCACAGGAATGTTTTAGCTGATCCAACAAAATAAATACCTGTCAAATCAATGTATTTTAATATCAAGGTAAAACCATATAAAAATCCAATCATAAAACAATAACCACAGGAATAAAAAGGATAGACATAATAACAGTGGCAAAATCTGACGGTGTAGATAAAAGATAGTTTAATAGTATAAAATTGACACAAACTAGGGCATTCAAAAGTCAAAGAAATGGTCACACTATCTCATCAGATCATTAGTGTGGTTGACTACACTACAGGGGGTTGAGAAGTGTAAGTGCCAACAACTTGTGTTGACCTTATGAACCCTGAAGAGGAAAGCTCATACCTTTCTAGCACAGTGCCGCTGGTGGTGGTTGGAGTGGCTATGTCTCCATCAGAGGTGCCATTGCCCTGGTTGAGGTTGGGACTGCAGACATTGTTAACCGAGGCAGAGGAGAAGTCCTCTGGTGGATCCTCAGGCCAGCCAAACTGCTCCTTGGTTTTACCGTAGATCTTGATTGAATCAAGCATGGTGACTCCAGCTGGGTCAACAGATGCTCCAACTTTAAAAAGAACAGGAAGATGAAACTGCATCAGAAGATGGTTTGTAAACAGTCTACAAAAGCGAAGCTAAACGAAGCTACAAAAATGACTAAAATGATTCCTGAAGTAAAAGGTAATCCACATAAATGGATATAAATAGAGGTGATGTTATCAACAACAAGTAGCCACATATACTGTATGGCGTTTTTCCTCGATGCAAAATGACTTGCCTCGAAGCTTCGTTAAATCAATGTTACCAACGCTGTATCGCTGACGGACGGTGTTTCCGCACGGATCATTATTACTGTCGCACAGACGCGGCTCAGTCTGCTGCTGGAGACACATGCCAGAGCGTAAATAGCGAGGGGCTAAGAGAAGAGACAGGCTGGAGAAAACAACAGAAAGTGTCCAAGTTTGGAATCCGTTCAAACGTAATTAAAACTAAAACTCTGTACAGTGCGTCTACTGCAAAACCAAACTAGCTTAGCACGATAATAGCACGACGTCAGTGCTTCAGCGTCTCAACAGAAAACATGGAGTCTAACTTAATCATCCATTCCACAAAGCAGACCGGACAAAAGTAAATCACAGAGTCGTATGGACGATGACACTACACCAAACACAACAACTACCAAAATCAAAGACAAGAAAATACGTAGGGGTGACCACGATCTGATCTAAAGAGCTGTCGCGTTGACTATCCCTTCGGAAAAACAGCTGATTGCTCTCGCTCTCTCTCTCTCTCTGATCAACAATCTATAGCATAAGTGTAACAGAGCTGTGTGACATTATAATCAAATATATAAATGAAAATACTACTACTACTGTATATACAGACCAGTCTCAGGTTGAAACTTGTAGTTCTGAAAGTTAAGTTGCACAACTTAACGTAATGTTTATGTATGTTTAATGTATGCCTTAGTTTGAGGTTGATATCATTTGAAAAAAAATCTTTAAAAACAATGTAATATGGCACTTAAATGCACTTAATATGTTTCGTTTTTTGAGAGATGATATTGTAAGTAATGTAGTTCCGAAAATGTTGCTTTTTTCCCTAGTTTTGGTTGTTTAAAAACGCAAAAATAAATTATCCGATTAATCGATCGATAAAGTGCTAGATTAAATTGATTACAAAAAGAATCGATAGCTGCAGCCCTACACTAATCACTGCGTCATCATTGCTAGCGACAGACGGGGTGTCCTGAACAAACCCGTCATTTTTAAATAGTTTAGCCAGCGGTGGTTTTTTTTGGTGCCTCCAGCTTCTTTTGAAACTAAATTAGTCTTCTGGCTGTGGCAACAGCCACATGCCGAGAGTCAAAAACAACACACCTTCGACGTTCTGTGTGTGTCGCGTTAGGTCACGGCAGTTTCCTGAGGCTAGTGGTACTAGCAGTGGGTAAGCGCCAATAGTCATCACCGCACACTCTTGCTCTTACTAAAGATAGACAGCTTCTTGTCCGCCTGCAGGGCCTCCTCTCTGGTGAAGGGAAAGTCAAACCAGCGGGCTCTCGTCAGGTTTATCTGCATGGTGCGTCCAAAGACCTCCACGTAGGAAGGAGCCCTCTCAATGGCTTGAGTGCCCACCTGCACCCGCATACCCGTCATCACCATTGAACTGTTGTTGTTGACTGCTTCCACAGTGAATCCCCCAGGCTAGAAGGAAACAATCAGAATCACGACAACATTTGTTGTGGTTTACGATAATGTGTCAGATAGTAAAACAGTACAACTACAGTAAAAAACATGTTTAGTATGTATGGCCTCAGGATGTTTTAGCAAAAAAGCTCCATTGTCAAGTCCAGGTTAATGTGTCCCATTATCTTTTTAGTTTAGATGCATGCTAATACTTGATTACTCAGTGTAGCCAGTGTATGTTAAATCGCACAATTAGTGCTGGCAGATGACGTGTAGATTACATATGCATATACAGTACAACAGAGTGTTTAAGTACTTTTGAACCTATACTAGAAGATTCATATAAGTGAGACTATTTACACCAGTGCACTGCATACAAAAAGTTGTTACGCCAGCACAGTTGGCAAATTTGTAAAAATGTATTACAAAATAAAAACACACCCTTTCTAAACACAGAATCATTTTATTAAAATTTCCCTACCTTTGTGTTGGCCACATACATCCCAGTGGAGTTAAGCCTGTGTTTAATCTGCTGTCCATTGTAGACCTGCAACAAGTCATTGCCACCAAACTCCACCTCTGTCAGCTGCTGGTTGTGTTCAAAGAAATCCACTGGAAACGTCACCTGACTGGAGGTCCGGGTAGCTGAAAGTAAAATCCTTACATTATAATTCTAACATTTTACCAGACACAAGTCATATGCTATGTAAGTAAGAATTTCCTGGGAAACCGAATCCCTCACTTTTCTGTTTTTGAGTGAATGCTTGAGTCTACTGTGTACACTGAGAATGATCCTGCGAAGGTACTACATGCATTTAGAGATTTTAATTAAAACTGATAATAAACATCACCTTGACAGTGATGTTAACTTGTGGAAACTACAAAACTAAAGCCACAAAGTCAAGCTTTCTTGAGAACAGACAGAAATATTATTCGACCGAGGTTTGGGGCAAGGGTTACCATTCAAATATCACCGGTGGTTAAAGTGACTATATGTAACTTTTAAATGTTTCTGAAACTGTGTAATGTTCCATCTGATGATCATAAATGACGTGTAACAGCAAACGAGACTAACAGTGAAAAGAACGCTAGTTTTATAGAGTTTTTATTAATGCCTCTGTCCGGGTCCGATTTTTCTCGCAGTCAAAAAATGATTTGCGGCAGTTAGACAGCGCTACAGAGCAAACATTATGAAGCGTCCCAGATTTCGGTGTATCACCTATGTTATTGTATCCAGCCAGGTAAAAGGTAGCAGGAGATTTTTTTATATAGGCTTAATTGTATTTTATTTTATTTTAGAAGGGATCTGCTTTAGTTATGGCTGATACTGGGGCAGGGCCATCACAGAAAAGAAGGAAATTAAAAAAAAGAACATCAAAAAGCTAAAAAGGGAAAGTGAAAGACCACGGGCGAAACTGAGTCAATCTCAGTCGGGCTTTCAACAGATGGAGACAATTACGGGATTGTAAATGATTAAAAAATGTCCCCGAATTGTATGTAATATGTCTATTTCATTCATGAAATAACTTTACAAAGCGCAATGTGGTTGTATGCCAGTAGCCTAGATTAAATTACAGTGACAGTGATACCCGGTTTAGCTCACGATACATCCAAAGTAGGCTAAGATACCGTATGCATCGGATACGTATTCTCTTATTGTAAATGAATGATTTTCTGCCAGAGCAAAATATTCATCACGACTCTATGACCTCCTGGTAATGCTTACTCAGTAATATACAGGTGGCAATAAAGCAATGGAAAGAAAAGACCTTTACGACAGCAGGTGTGGTAAAAACACTACTGCTTTTGTCCAAAGCGGCCGCTAGAATCAACACAAACTGAAAGTTACATATAACCACTTTAACCAGGCATTTTGGCAAATAACCAGCCATGGTCTAGTATGGTGATCATACTTGTATGCTCAGAGCTGTGTGTGTTTATCATTTACTGTATGTTGGGATCCATTTGCTTACATTTTTGGTGATAAAAAAAATAATTGCATTTTACTCCACTCACTAGTAGCAGCAGCTTTACGCTTGCGGACCGGCTTCATGATACTGATGCCACAGCTGGGCTGCAGTGATGGCTGGAGCCAGTAAGAGGTGTTGTCAACATTGGCCATGTAGATTCGCAGGCTTCCGTCTTCACAGAGAAGAATCATGGTTGTACGCTGTTGCTCATTACTGGCCGTGTGTCGGATAGCTACCATATCTTGAATCTGGGGAAAAAAGAAAATTAATTAATGTTAACCTTAAAAAATGGCAATTAAGTTGAAACGAATGAGCGACACTTTTGATAGGGAAACACATTCCACAATTACTGCTGAAATGACTGACTTAGTTATCATGTTTTGTAAGTGTTACTTATTCCCTGTATTACATGTATTGTTATTAGATAGTATGTAGTATACAGTACAGGCCAAAAGTTTGGACACACCTTCTCATTCAATGCGTTTCTTTATTTTCATGACTATTTACATTGTAGATTCTCACAAAAAAAATGTGAAATAACTGAAAACAAGTCTTATATTTTAGATTACTCAAAGTAGCCACCCTTTGCTTTTTTTGATAACTCTGCAAACCCTTGGTGTTCTCTCAATGAGCTTCATGAGGTAGTCACCTGAAATGGTTTTCACTTCACAGGTGTGCTTTGTCAGGGTTAATTAGTGGAATTTTTTCCCTTATTAATAAAAAAGCAAAGGGTGGCTACTTTGAAGAATCTAAAATATAAGACATGTTTTCAGTTATTTCACACTTTTTTGTTAAGTACATAATTCCATATGTGTTCATTCATAGTTTTGATGCCTTCAGTGAGAATCTACAATGTAAATAGTCATGAAAATAAAAAGGAAATGCATTGAATGTGAAGGTGTGTCCAAACTTTTGGCCTGTACTGTATATAAAAAAGTCTTTATCATAACTTTGTATTGCATACATATCCTTTTTACCATTTTCCTTTTAACGGGGGTCTTCCTATGTCCATTTTATACGTCAGTGTTTCTGATTGCAGAAGTTCTATTTACTATGTCCTAACCTGTTAATGACTGTTGCACATCAGTACGGTAAGTGGCCCTTACCTTGGCTTTGGCTGGCAGAGTTTTAATCTCTTGGATGAGGAAGGTGTCTGGCTTGACCATGATGACAAGCGGTATGCCTGTTGTCTGCTGCACGCAGCACACCAGGCCTGGGTGGTTCATGACCTCAGACCATTGGCACAGAGCAGGCGAAATCTTACTGCTGCCGCCATTCGAGCTAAAGAAGGCAGAAGGGCAAGAGAGAGACAGAGACATAGTTAGCTTGTCCTGGTACCCATTACATTTCACAGAGACTGTATATACTGTGTGGGAGAATTGTTACCCTTTGACGTTGATGGGGAAGAGCCTTTGCACTTCAGTGGTGCTGCGGCTCACTGTGGCAGCAAAAGACTTTCCCTGGCTGTAGCTGAAGAAAAGCATCTGAAGCACATGGGAGTAATAGACAGACACACCACCGCCAGCTACCTGCCCGTTGCTATCCTGGAGTCACACAGAAAGAATTTACCTCATTATTGCTTTCTGCCATTCAGCATTTTCAAGAAACCTCAAAATGATTTACAGTGTTGTGCAAACACTTAATCAATCAAACGTTCCAAAAAATAAAAGCAGGAATGCACTGTAGAGCTTGCGATAGTGTAAACTCTTTTAATAAACAATCATACATTTTCCTGTTTATGTGATAACATTTTGTACGATGTCACACAATTCTGTGGGAATAATTCCACTGCCTAAGTATACATCCCGCTTACCTTCAAGTCTTCGTGGTTTATCTCCAATACATTTGTGACATAGAAAGGGCCATGTTGGGCACTGCTGGATTCATCCATGAGCTGGGTGTACATGTAACCTGCTGAAGACATGATGACGATGATGTTTTTACCCTCTTCATTGAACAGGAAGGTAGCATCACGGATCTTGGAACTTGGGAGCAGGAAGTAGTACATAGGACTCAGGGCATCTGCTGATAAGTCATAAATCTGTGTGGCAAGGGTGACAAATGAAAAACCGTATTATTAAGCGTTTTTTTACCATGCAAAAAGCTGAATAATCATAGTCGCGTTTAGTACCTGTGAGTGTGAAATCAACGGAGAATTTTAATCAGCTCACCAATAATAGCTCAATACTCTTATTAAAGGGTGCATACAAAATGTCTATTGTCTGTATACATACCTTGACAAAGTCAGCAGTGATGATAGCAAGTTCAGTCTGTGAGCCTGGTAACCAAATGGCTTTGATGATAAAGTTGCCAGTTGCTAGTTGTGGATGCAACACCAAATGGTCTGACACAGAGCCTGTGCTGCTGAAAGTTAGTACATGGCAATCCTTGGAAAAATGAAAAAACGACAGACAGAATAGTCAAATACCAAATTCCTACTGTATATAGCAGCAATTCATATAAAATGTGCTTCTAAAGCTACTTGGCATGCTATTAGCATCAACAGCTACTCTGAATTCTACCACGATTATGATCTAGGGTAACTTGGTAGTGGTCTTTTCTCACAAGCAAAAATATCTACATTGTTGTCTCTAGTATTTTAATAGGTTTATTTGCACACATGGGATTAGAAAACACACCCAAAACAGAACAATCTTAAATTTAGAAGAAACTGGCTTTCTGACCTTGAGGCCGCACACAGCCAGGTAATCCTCATTACAAGGGTTGCCTGTGAGACTGAGGACAGTGAAAGGGACTGGAGCAGAGGCCAGTCGGGTCAGTGTTAGCTTTCTCTTGCTCGAGTCAGCCTGTTTCAGGAGAGTGGACAGCTGCAGAACGGTTATCTGTAAAGAGGGAGATGGAGAGAAAATGGGGTTATTGGGTGTTCGGACAAAGAAGACTGCAAACTGGTGATGGCTGATTTAGACAATTATAACAAAAGCAATAACATAATGAAATATAAGATAAGAAAACCAGCCAAAATGCTACTTTAATTTAAATTTATATTAAAATCTATCAAATGACAATATTAATATGTTGACAGCAGACATTGTTTTTAATGTCAAGAATGATATGATGATTAAGTGGGCGATATGATGATTAAGGGTGTCTGCTAGAATTTAACAGGTATTTCCAACCATGTAGAATTACCATTCCACACGTAACTCATTAAAAAGGTATATTAAAATCCCCACAGAAATAAATTAAATTGGAAATTTCAAATCTAAATCTAAATGAAATTGTCCACTCAAGCTTTTTTTAAATTATATTTTTATAATAATATCATTATCACAGAATTCAGCCTACTGGTTTGTGAAGCTTACCTTCCCCTTTTCATGGCTGACTGCAAGGTGCTGGCGGCGGCCGTGGGGTGAAGACAGGACACACATGGCAACACGACGCAAGACATGCGCACTAATGAGTTGGCGTATAGTTTGTCCCTGGTCACCACTGTAGTTCATCCTCACATTCTCAAAAGCCCCTTCCTGAGAGCCGAGTGTGGGCACCTGAGGAAAAGTGCAGCAATTTACATACATATTATTACATACAATGAAGTTTCTGATATGACTTACAGAAATGAATTGAAGAAACTAAGTGGTTTTTCTATCCACTCTAAATTAAACAGGTCTTCATACCATTAACTGGTCAGTCATCTCCACAGTTTTGTCCTGAGTATGCAGTTCATTGAGTGCTTGCTGAGCCCGGCTGCTGCTTCCCACTGCTGATGCCTGCTGGAAGTTGGTCTGGATGGCTTCCATGAGAAACATGAGCATCTCTAGTATGACTGCTGCAGTGGATGATCCCATCTGTTGTGGAGAAAGAGAGCCAAATGCTTGAGTCACACAATGACTCAATGATGGAGGTGATGGCGCAGTGGATATGACACACGCCTTTGGTGTGGGAGACCTAGGTTCGATTCCCACCACGATACATCAACCAAGAGGTATGTGACCTCTGACATATATAGCAATTCTAAGTCGCTTTGGATAAAAGCGTCAGCTAAATGACATGTAATAATGTAAAATACCTCTGCATTATGGAGTGCAAGTCCTTTAAGTCTTCAGCAAAAAAAAAAAAACATATGACAGACTTGCAAACTCAGAATAGATGAAACATATTTTCTCTCACCACTTGTGATACTAGCTCTTCCTGGCAGCCCTCAATGCTCTTGCACACACTGCTCTTCTTAGGTTTGTCTTCATCACCAGGTTTGCCATCACAGATGGTGACCTTGCCCTTGTCGGAAGGTGAGGCATTCTGGTGGCGAATAGCACTGTCGGGCATACGCAACTCACTCTGGAAGGCAGAAGACTCTTTCAGGGTGGAGCCCATGCCGCTGCTGGGGCTGCGTTTGACCAAGGCCTGCGGATGGTAGAACACAAAGTAGAGCAGTGAGAAGAGCAACATTGTTGATATGTGCATGCATGTACAATCTTCTTTGTTTAACTTCTCTACAATTCGGATAACCTGCTTTTGTCTTCACTTTACTAGCTCCTCCACATTGTGGAGTATATAGTTAGTCAAAAGGAAGGTCAGAGAGATGGTACTGGTTGGATGGATGTACACTTTATCTAAACTGCCTCCAAAGGTAAACAAAAATCATGGATTGTCAAGATTCCTGATATCACTGTATTGATAATTAGAATTTGCTGCATGCCAATACCATATACATTCACTATATTTTCTTAAACTATTATGAGCTACCGCTATTACAAGACTGACACAAAAGAAGCAAACACAAAGAAATAATGCAAAAGATCTATTGTACTTCAAATTAAATTAATTAACAGTAAACTAAAGGTAAAATGTAGTTGATGGTTTGTTCATCACATGCACATTCAAAAGTCAATTATTTATGATTAACTAGGGAAGCTGGAATTTTCAGTAAACAAAATGTTAACAGACATGATTTCTCTCACTTTCTGGCCACGTGTGTGGGCTAGCTATAACCCTGACCAAATGAAATGACTGGATGGAAGTCAATGGGGGAATGACTTGCAAGCCAAAGTTACCGCTGTTGTTCTCTTTCCATGATGACCTGAGGTATTCGGTCTCACCTGGCAGCTGCCATCCTCTTTGGCACCGCAGTCACAGAAGAAAGAGCCATATTTGGCATAGGAGATCTCATGGTCTTTGTGACAGACCTTGGCGCACACTGTGCACACACCTACCCCATCCACCATCTTACAGGTGTGACAGTGGTACCTGCAGAATAAAAATGAACAGGACAAGACTATGTATAGTACATAAACTATTCTGTCATGACAAAATGTCACCTGAACATTTCGACATGAAGGCATTTTAACACACGAATATCTAAATCTCATTTGTGTATGTGCATGACAGAATGCACATAACAAAAACCTTCAAGATGCTGCTATACACTTTAGTTAAGAACTAAGCAGTTGAATCAGTATTGTAATTAGAGTCAACATCACTATTAGCAACCAAACACAATGATAATTGTTAAAATTCTTTTCATCTATATAACACTAAACTATATAACATGAACATAATTGTGTGTATGGTTTCTTCGCAATGTCAATGGTGTGAAGTTGTCTTCTTTCCAGGGTTTTTAATAAAACGGCAATAACGTTTCTGATTCATATAAATCTATTGTATGTAAGATCTTTATAACCCTCTATATTCTAAATTATGAAAGGGTTCTTGGGAGACTTATCTATTTTCAGGTGCAACAGCCTTGTAGTTTGTACCAAAAGACCTAAAAAGTCCATTAACTTGTTCAAGAAACAGGTGTCTCTTAAAATGGAGACCCTGTGTCTCAATGAGATTACGTGTATAAATAAAGTTTAAAGAAAAAAGAAAAGATTAAAAGAAAGAAACAACCCCTGGTTTCATTCAAGAATAAAGCCAAAATCACAGGGAACAATAAACTTCTCTTTACCAGTGCTGGTTCATGAACTCCTTCTGAGTAATAGTGAAGGTGCAGAGTTTGTTGCAAAGGGAGTCCTCATCCTGTCAAACAATGATAAACATGTTAAAATGTATTGTTCTATTTAGCCAAAGCAGAATTCCTGGCATCTGGATAAAGACAATGGTCAACATTGCCTTGGGAAATTAGTGTAAAAGTAAAACTTTACATTTTTAATAAAATGATATGTTATCTTTGTTCTACTGGACAGTGTGTGAGGTGGATACTATGCACCTCAACCAGAGGGATTTTACTTCTAAGTCAACCTGCAGCAGGAAAACAACGCTTTCTGGGGCAAGTGGTTTACACCGGGTTTGGAGCAACATCTTGTTGTTTTTCTACATGCTATATTCCTGAGATTGGCCCCGTTTCAAGAGGAGACATAAAGGGATGAGATCTCACAGAGTCCTCTGCTTGGGAATCATCCTCCTCTACTGCAAGTTCCTCCACCCAGTCCGAGTCCACTTCCATGGCCTTCTCTTCTCCCTCCATCAGCAGTGCTGAGGTGCCTTGGCCACTGCTTTGCCGCAAGGCATTCATCACATCAGCCAGATAGGAGATGATGTGGCACGAGCATTCCAGCATGCTGGCGTGCTGAAATCAAGGAACAGGTGCACATGAATTACTTGAGAGTTAGTGGTTAAAAATCCTAATAACTCCCTTCAGAAATGCTAATGCAAGTCTTAAAAAATGGAATTACACCTGGATGAAGTCAAAATGAGGCACTTCTATAAACTGGTGAATTATACTGATAAATATAGAAACTTACCTTTCCTTGGGATATGTTTGTGCTCACTTTTTCCACGACATTCTTCTGTGTTAAATACTTTTTGCTGCAGAGAAAAATTTTACTAATTTAAAAATGAATATTCATACATTTAAGATTGTATTGCTGTTTGATAATCACTACTGGTAATCTGAGTCTTTTTACCAAGCGATTTTTCTGGTGACTTTAGCCCTCGTACTGATGCTAAAAATAAATCTTGCCTGATGTAAATTTAATAAGGCAACAGCACGTATGTGAAACTTAATTCTTACCATCTGGTCAGCCAGTCGATAGCTGCCCTGTGCAGTTGCAGGTGACCGGCCCCCTGTCCTGCGCTGGCAAGTGTTGCCATGATGACCATGAGCTCAGGAAAGCCTGTTCCATCACCATTGGCCAGCATGTCTGTTGCCATGGGAATGAGTGTGCTGAGGAGGACAGTGCACACTCCTTCGCCCACCTGGCTGTTGTCACGCACAATATGAGTGGTTAGCACCTGCAGGAGCTGTCGGTTTTCTTGCACTATTTCCAGCTGCTCAGAGTCCTTTGGCGGGGTGGCCGTCATTCGAGTCAGCCAGGACTGCAGACGAGATGGCTCCACACAGGCCAGCTGGGCCAGAGAGCCACACAGACACAACAGGCTGGGGTTTGGGCTCTTCTCCGCTGGGAACGACAGCATCACCATTAGATTTAGGCTTATTGAAAAATCCGATGAATCTGTAGTTTTTAAGATTTCATATTTGATTTTTTTTTTTTTTTTATTAAAAGGAGGTTAGTATGCTTTAAACAAAGTGTTTGTTGTCTCCCACACCTTTCCGACATCAGAATAGGCCTAGTGTGCAGAAGTATTTCTGTCAAATGCACCTCTGACAACATGCTTTTCACTCTGCCTTCAAATGTGGCCACTTAACACTTTGCCATTACATGTGGTCAGAGAACAATTCGTACGAATCAGTCCATTTTAAGCATACCACAGCCTTTTGATAGCTTTTCTTGATTGAAATGAACAGTATACTTACTGAGCTGGAAAAGCTTGGTGAAGAATTTCAGCACCCTGTTGCAGAACTTTTCTGATAAACTTTTGTTGGCTGTTGCCATCATAATCTGGACGAGCTCACCACTGGAAAAAAGGAGCACAAAATAAGCAAGGTAGCAGTATAAATATGCAATAATGCAGCCTGTGTCATCAGTTGAGTAAATACCTGAATGAAAAGAACTCTTCCATGGCCTTACGGACTTGACTGCTCTCAAGCTGCTTTTCAAGGTACTGAAGGCATTCCTCAAGGACAGACTCATCCAAACCACTAAAAAGAGATCAAATATTGCTAAGAGCATTCAGACTCAACCAAACAATAAATGTGCAGGCAAGTAAATAAAGACAATATTCTAAAATAGGCTAAAAGCTGTGCAGAACTGCACAGTGGGGCGTTATTCTCTGTGGGTTCAGCTCTACAAACACCTGTTTCATACCACACAGTGTTTTGATGTTAGTAACAAATATATTTTTAATGTAGGTTAAATGAATTATCATGTCACACATGGCATACCTGTTTGGGTCTGAGTGATTGGCAATGATGTTGTAACACCCGGTGACCAAACGCTCGTAGATGCGGGCTAGGAAGGCGTCTGACTCTGATGGGCCAAGGATGCGCTCCAGTGAGGTGCTGCTGATCTCAGCTACACTCTCTGTGCTGCTCTCCAGGAGGAGGGGCAGCAAAGTGCGCACAACCTGTGAAGGATTCAGCTCCTCTGTGCTGAGGAGACAAATATGCAGCAATATTAACTGAATTTTTCAGGTACATTTGACTTCTCACATACTTGTTGTTGTATGTTAAATGACTCCGATTTTAAATAGGATTGGACAAGCACTTACACAATGAGGTCGCCAGTGAGGCGAACCAAAGAGAGCAGGATGTGTTTAAGAGAAGAGGCCAGAGGCAAGGACTGACAACTCAATGTGCCCAGGTGAGCTGCTTGGATGGCACTGATGTAGCTCTCTGATGGAATGGTATCATTGGCAAATGCATTTCGCTGAGAAAGAAAAACATGACTTATTGGTCTCATATTTGCTGGTACAATGATTTTTTTTAATGACATGTCAATATGCGTAAAATCTATACCTTAAGATTTTTTTATAATTATATTGGATATATCTTTGTTTATTAAATGCTTTAAGACAGACATTTTAGATAAGATGCATACTCTCAATTAGCTGCTTATAATTAATTCAAATCAGATATAGATAGGAGAGTACATAACTCATTTGTTATGTTTTGTTGGAAGTTTAAATAAAAAGACATTGAAAATCTTAAGGCTGCGTAGAGAGCAACAAAACCACATCAACAAAAAATATAGCTGTTCTGAACACAGCTTAGCCAGAGTCAGCAGCAGAGTGTTAGGATGTACAATTTTGACTTTATTGAGGATTGGAGTAGGTGGTACAAAATTTTTTAAATTTACACATCATTCTTCAAGGCAGACTAATAGTGGCAAAAAACACTAAATGGTGATTAGATTGCCTACTACCCTTTATAAAAGTGCTTACAAAGAGTGAGAGTCAAACTGAACCATAAGCAACAACTTTATCCTCATACCCATGAGCCAATGTTGGGGAATTCATTGGTGTGGATGCCGTTCCAAGTCTCACATATTGTCTGTACAGCCGATGGTAGGTTCTGCATAATATTATGACCTGTGAAGTTTCAGTAAAAAAAGTTCAGGTTAAAACTGAGTGTACAAAAAAGTTGTCAAAGTCAATGAACTGTTTCACAACTTTGTTCTTGAGTTATTATTTCACATACCCAGCAGGTTGGCTTTGCAGCGGGTGGAGCCAATAGACAGAACTGCAGCATAACCTTGGAGCTTGGCCTCTGTAAGCTTGTTCTCCCCTTCGTCTGGGATGTTCAGTAGTAAGTAAGACCTGGTCATGACAAGTTTGGTTTAATCCCTTTATTAGGATAAACAGATTCATAATTTACAGCTTAAGCCTAATTTTTTTTAGGTTTGAAGCAAGTTTACAGGTAAATACCAACAGGTGAATGTAAAATTAATGTAAAACAAACACCTAAACACACCCTTATTTACTTCTAGGATTTATCTCTTGGAAAATACTGTTTGGCCAAGTGCATGCAATAGACTGCTGTTCTCTTTGCAAAATGGCAGCATGAAAGCTCTACAGTAAAGGAAGTGATGAAATAAAATAAAAAATGTCCTGTCCTCTGTAGTTTTAATGTCTCCGTTTTCAAAACCCTTAAGTCAGGGATGAGATGCACACAAAAACAGGGACACAATTGTCGAGCATGTATCGGCTTTATCCAGAAGATATATATAAAATACATATTTAAATAAACCCTGCAGTTACTTCAATGATATCCTGACATCCCAGCTTGCTCAACCTAATGCATGACCTAGACAAGCTTGTCTAATGTTCAGAGTTAAGAAAAGTGCAGCAGCAAGAATGATCCCTTTCTCACCTTGTAAATGCTGTGTAAACATCAGCAAGCTGTAGTGTGGCAGGCAGTAGGTTCTTTGTGACCTCAGATGACTTGTGGGCGTCTGCCTCAATGGCAACCTTGGACAAATGCTCATCGAGGGAAACCTGCACTTTAGAGATGACTGCATCCAGTGTATAGATGGCTTGTAGAGAGGGTAACTGATCAAGTGGAAGGATGGCGTTCGGGTCTACACTGGAGAAGGTGGAAATCTGCAACCGAAACAAGTCATCAAAGAGTGACAGTTGTGCTCAAAACTTAGTTTCGATACAAAGGTCAACAATGATTACGTTTTAAATCATTACCTGTCTGGCAATGTACTCCTCTGCTAGCTCCACGTCGTATTTAACGGTGCTGCACTTAGCAACCGTCATCTCAACCAGAGAGGCTGCTTGGTCTGCTTTCATTCCCTGCTTCACCAAGTGTTCCTGTTAGTGATGACACGGGCATAGTCATACATCAAAATAAACCATAATGAAAAAGGACTTAATGTGTTACATTACAGGATTAAGGACACAGTACAGTACATTGTGTAAATCAGAAATCAAGTCGTCAGTCATTTTATTAATGCTAATCAGCAGCATCTAATGTCAACAGATTTGTTTGAATATGTAAAACAATTATGAGTAGATTGAGTAAAGTGATGATGAACCTATTAGATTTGACATTGGCCATGAAACAAAAAACAAATGTAATATTTTCGAAGTATTTCATTTATTTTTTGGGGCATCTATCATGCCAATTAGATTTCTGTAGGATTTCAGGTGTGAACAGACCTTGATCCAATTTACGTAGGTAGAGACCCGGAGACGTGAGGACCATCGCAGGGTGTGCAGGATGTCACTCTCACTGGGATCGATGCAGCCAGTCTTTAGCTGCTCCATGTAGGCTTTTGAGGGTGGTAAAACACCCAGGATCCTCCACAGTATCAGGAAGTAGTACTGAAGGGAGCATGCCTCCTGTGCAGGGTGACAAACAAATATGAACCGTTTTCTAATCCGCACTCAGTTGATGTCAGGGCTGAAGACTGCGGCTTTCGAAATCAAACAACTGGAAGGCTTTTATTTGAAGCACATTAAGGAAGAGCAGACTTGGTCATGGAGGTAAGCAACTGCACTGACGCAATTTCAAATATTCTAAGTGAATGATAATTAAAAAGGTGAAGCCCCAAAGATCTGGGATCTTAAAGCACTGCAGGCAACAGGTGCTTACTGCAGTTTGAACCATCCTGTGATGTCACCGGCATCGAGGCCTTGTTTACCCTTTTTCCACAGTTCATGGTTTTGTTCATGAGGTGTGTTCTCACCATAGGAGTGACTGGCTTGTTCTCCTGTCTTTTTGCTGTGTCAAACTGAGAGCCTGCCACCAGCAGTGAGATGAGCCACGCATACAGTTCATCATATTTAACTGCTCCATTGAACAGCTTTGGAAAGACCTACCACAAAAAAAAAAAAAAAAAAAGAGTTAGGTTTTAATACAGTGATCATTTTTCTCTACAGTGATAATTTTTCTCTATCTATTAGAGGTCAAAGTCTCACCTTGCTGTCCAGTCTGGTGATATCATCTTCAGATGCCTCAGGGGACAGAACACAGTAGAATTTGGGCTGATTATTTGAATCTAAGAAAGGATGAAATGCATGAAAATAGAATATTATTTTCTCATCTAGTACCACCATTGCCACGTTGTCTTTACAAATAAGACACAAGAACACAGACCATATGAAATACCTTTGTGAAAGTTGCTGAGGTTCTATATAATTATTATTTTTTTTTCTATAATTTCTTCTTCTTTTTTAACTTCCACTTTCTTGTTTAATTTTGGTCTTTATCTAGGCCATACCTCGCACAAACAACATTGTTCAGCCAACGATGGCAGACGCAGGAACAGTAATATTTACCCAGTTAGTTCAACATAATGGCATGGGATAAAGGTTTTATAAGACTCAAACTACGCTCAATAAACTATAGAAAATAACCAGCGATGAGCAATAAGACACTGTAAATAAAAATCTTTAATCCAAAAATAGTAAAGTGGGAGCCCGCTGCGTTTGCCACCTTCCTGAACAGAACTCGGCCCGGTGGATGGTGGGGTCAGGAGGTTATACTGCACCTATAAATAATATTCATGATAGAGATAAGCTAAATATCCTGTCATCACAGTGCTACACACACATTTGTTCAATGATTCAGCATTAGAATAAAGAGGATTTATACAACCACTTTGTTTGGCTGTCACGTTACTCCTATAGGTGGGGCAATTGAATCAAAATAACTCAAAAAAAATGTTTTGCAAATCTTGAAACCATAGATAATATGTGAATCTGTGGTATTATCAAGGTGTGCAAGCAAATAGCTATTCCAAAGGAACTCACTGGAAAAGTGTGTGAAGATATTCTTATACCCAAAGGAGCCTTATGTGATATTCAGGATGGGATCTTTAAGGTTGCTCTGGATTGGTGAATTATTAGTATTAAAGTAACAAATATACAAATGAAATAGAACTACACCTAATATGTGCTATTTGGCATCAGGACAAGCACCATTACAACAAAAAAGCAGTTCAAACCTGTTCAAAAAGGTACAAGGGCGCCTTGGAGTAGTGGCGCAGCAGGTAGTCAAAAACCAGACACAGGCGGGCCAGGTTGAGGGGCACTGCCTTCAGCTGAGAATCTTTGCTCTGAGCCACTTCAGTGATGGCTTGGGTGACCAGGGTCAGGACTGACCGCCGACCACGTTCTGACAGATTGTGGAAAAGGAGCAGCAGGAGCTGGAGGTGCTCTACATTAAGGTCGTCTTCTCCAGGCACAGAACCCTGGATAGTGTGCTGCTTCAAAGTTCCCAAAAATCTATTAGAGAAGTAGAAGAAAGGTAGAAAAACTAATAAAACAAATACTGCCATTATTTTCAGTCAAAGCGTACAACAGTGTGTAACTAACCGATATCCAATGTGTTAGGGTGGCAGCATGAAGGGACAATTTAAACCAGTCCATTGTACAAATGAGCCAGATGAGATTTGCACAATTTGCCATACCTTTCCCAGACCTTCATACACTCCGGTACATCTGGCTCCCCTTGCACACTTGCTTTGTGCTGCCATATGAGTAGAAGTCTGGAGAGCACGGATAGTGACTGAGGGTGAATGTACAGAGGCCAGGGACCCTCTGAAAAGGGCGCAACACCTAACTGCTGAAGAAGGGTGCTCTGGGAATTACAAGAGATACAATAATACGTTTGTGACATTGAATAAACAACTCATAAATAATAGGCTCATTAATATAAGTTGCTCACAAAGATTTTTGGTGCTGGTGAAAACATATTGGCATAACAAAAAAATAATTCTTACCTGCAGGGCCGGGGATGGAAGATCTGATGTTACCAGGGTGTGGTTGAAGTGATATAGAGCTAAAGAAAACACTTCATCTGAGGAGCCTGAAAAGAACAAAATGCATTAATCCTAGCAGCATGCATTGTTGTCTACCAATTAAGGGCTACACCCTTCATTAGTTACCAAGCCAACAAAAAGAAATTAGGGTAAAAAGTTTTTTTTTTTTTTTTTTCAAGCGTACCTTTGACATCTTTGTCCACATCTTTGATGATGCTGGCTAGTGTAGCCATGTGCTGCTCTGTAAGAGACACGCTCAGGTAGTTGCGGATGAAGTTGTTCCTGGACTTGAGCATTGCGGTGGTGATGAAGTTCAGAATGCTGGAAGCTAAACTGAGGAACTATAGGAACAAATAATTAGGGGCTGTCACATTAAAACTTAAAAGCTTTCATAAGCTGTTGGTACAGACGTAATGACAGGTATGCTAGCATAAGAAATAAATACATGTGCCGTTTACGCCAAATTTTATGTTGGAGCATTATTCTGCATGTTCAGTCCTCACCAGTTCTGGGTCTTTGCGGCCAGCTAAAATGTTGCCATTCTCACTTGGATTCTGCTTGCTGGGGCTCTTCAGTCTGGGAGAGGTCTCCAGAGGTGGGGGGGGTGGAGGGGGTGGGGGAGCGACTTTGTCTTTGGTGGGCGAAATTGTCTCTTCAAACCAAAGCCCCAAGATGGGTTCACTGTCATCATCTGCAGAGAAAGACAAATCATTTATATGAATTTCTAAGAGTGGAGGTGAGAAACCTCCCAAGACTTACAAGACATTTGTGAAGTGGTAGTGGTGTGATCAAGAGGCAAAATGTAAAAAGCTTCAAACTAGTTCATGACACCTACGAAACTGTGCAGGCGGTGGACAAGAGCCAAAGACTGCAGTAAAAAGTGAACATATAGTGACATCCTGTTGGTGAATACCCACTTAGAAAAGAATACGGAATTTTTCATCTGAGGAGACATCGACTTGTAATTGTTATCACTGACAACAAGGGAAAGCCCATTTATTGCATTTACTTTCCCCTTTTCTCCAATACACTTGGTTAAAACAGGTAGTGAAAAAATAATCACAATATCCTTCCTCAAGTAACCTGCTATTATTATGGGCACTATACGTTTTCAGATTTGGGTAGCTCCAACAGAATCCTAAACATTTTTTACATTCAACTAAAATGTATTAAGAATGAATCAAACGTTGGGTTCCTTTTCATAAATTCCATTAAAATATAAGCATTTAAATAGCATGCCATGTTGAGTTCATAGCTGCCTTTGTTCATACATGCTATTGGCAACAATGAGACAGACGATGCTATTCAGGTTGATACTTGATGCGAAACGTGCAACTCTCTAAACATGCATCAGCTACAACAAATTTTAAGCACTAGATTAAATAATATCTTGGTGTAATAATACAATCTTTGAAGCAGTATGGAAATTATGACAAAGTCAATAAAACAACATTCTAATGTGATTCCATTTCTTTGACTATTTATTGTAAATCCCTTCATTTGCTCTGAACCGATGCAAAAAACTATTTTACCAAATTAATATCCAGTCGGTTACCTTCAGCAATGAGAACTAAATGAAAAATTGGATATATGTAATGAATACTGGAATTTAAATATAATTTTCTTATTTAAGAGCCTCACAAACGGCCCCCAGTCTGTCAATCTTGGCCCCCCATCTCTCCTCCAGCCTCATACTCAGCACTGGCTCCCCACAAGGCTGTGTGCTGAGCCCACTACTGTATTCACTTTATACACGATTGCCCACCAATCCATGCCTCCAACTGTTATTAAATTTGCGGATGACACGACAGCGGAAGGACTCATCTCAGGAGGATGAGTCCGCCAACAAAAACCTGAACACTAAATACAAAAAAAAAGAACTCATCCTAGACTTCAGGAAGTGTAGAGCTGCCCCCCCCCCCATATTCATAAACGGAGACTTTGTAGAAGGAGTTCCCAGTTTTAAATTCCTTGGAATCCACTTATCAGACAACCTCTTCTGGTCTACCAACACCACAGCTGCAGTCAAAAAGGCACAGCAGGGTCTGCACTTCCTGCGAGTTCTGAGGAGAAACAACTCATGTGTAAAGCTGCTGGCAGCCTTCTACCACTCTGCAACAGAGAGCATCATAACATACTGCCTCACGGTGTGGTATGCTGGCTGCTCAGCAGCAGACAAAAAAAGCACTGTAGAGGGTCCTCAACACCGCACAAAAAAATCATTGGCTGCCCTCACTCTAGGACACCGCAAACAACCTTTCCAGAGAAAAAAAACATTGTTAAAGACCTTTCTCCCCCTGGCCACCATCTCTCAGATCTCCTGCCCTCAGGGAGACGCTACTGGTCCATCAAAACACAAACAACCAGACTTATGAACACTTTCTTTCCAAAGGCCATCCAGACCCTTAATCTATACACCTAGTGACTCTGCACCCCATATTTCACACTTATTGCATTTTATTAGTGTTTTTACAAATCATTTTACTGATCTGTGCAACGGTATATTATTATTATTAAGAACTGTGCAAAATATTTATCACAAACTACCTGCCGTTGTTTTACGATGAATGTTGGCTGTTGAATGAATGTTATTTATAAATGGATGTGTGTAATATAGTTTCTTTTAAGCATTGCTGGGAGGGGCACTCACAATTTCATTGTATTCATTGTAATATAATAACAATAAAGGCTTCTTATCTTATCTATGCAAAGAAAGCATCTAAATCTTTGAGGCCCAAAAGGTCTCTTTCTGCCGTTTGACTGCTTCCCTCTCCTGGTGTCCAACAACCGGTTCTTTGGTTTACCGTCAAAAAAAGGTTTCAACTAACTTCTAGCCATAACTCAGAGCTGCCCCGCAGATATGGAAAATATCATCATGGCCCACTTTGATTCTATGACCCCAACCTCCAATGGAACACAGGAAGAATTCCTTTAGAGGTGGGATTTTAAGACCTGGCAGACAGGGGCCTTTGCAGGACGTTCTTAGTTCACCCTCACAAACACAACTGGATTTACAGCCTCTGTCTGGCAACCTCACCTGCCCCCTGATCCAACTTAGATAGCAGCTCTGCTCCTCTCTTCATCTGAGAGTAAAACATGTCAGTATATCTAAATATATCACTATAAAGCCACACACACTCAAAGCTCTCACCCTGGACAACAGTAAATAAACAAATATTGCCACTATTCTGGGTTTTGTTCCAGAAATGGTTCTGTGTGTGTACAGGTGGAGCCCAACTACATCTAGTTTATCACTCGACCTCCCTCACTAGCTCCTTCCCCACCAGAGGTTGCATTCTAAAATATAGTTGTTATAGCCAGAGGTTGGTCCACCGAGTCTCTGCTTTTGATTGACACCCGACTGGCAAAACACTGAATTCTCGCATCTATCCTTCAGAGTGGTGGCTCCACTAGGATACCTATTTAAGTAGCTATGAATCAATTAAATATATTTTAGCAACACTACACTTGAAAAGCATCGCACAGCAGATGTACTCAGTTGAAGTATCTAAAGATGAATTCAAAAACAAGAAAAAAACGTAAGTGTTAAAAGTACATCACTTTAAAAGGACAAATCCAGCGCAAAATGAACCCCGGGGTTAATTACATATACCGAGTGTGTACCAAGTCAACTGGGATATGTTTTCATGCTAATCGAATGTGACCAGTTTCATCGCAAACTGCTAATTAGCTTACAACGCTAGTCGTCGGGGCAGAGGGTAAAGCAAAAAGAAATTGCTATTTTTATACCACTAACAAGGCTCAAAATAGCACCACACTTCCACGGTAGCATAATGAGGGTCCCTACATGTAAACCAAAGCATTGAGAACTTTTTAAGTGTACAGACCGTTTATTAAAAAGATAGTTTAGAAAGATAGTGTTCATGAATACATGTGGGCGCCATCTTGGGAAAGCAGTCACGACCAGTCGAACGACGAACGCCGTGCTTGAGCTATGTTACTGGTTGCACGGCGTTCATCGTTGTTAGTGGTACAGAAATAGCGATTTCATTTTACTTTACCCTCTGCGCCGACAACTTAGCGGTTTGCGATGAAACTGGGCACATTCGATTAGCATGAAAACATATCCCAGAGAACGGTCGACTTAGTACACATATGTAATTAACCCCAAAGTTTATTTTGCGCCGGATTTGTCCTTTAAGTTAATATTCACATCTGCATGCAACATACAAAATGTTTCAGGTGACAGCAAGGAATAGCACTAGTGTGTTTAAGCCCATAGTTTAAAAGCATACTTAAATTTATCGTATTCAAAAATGATACCACTGTTTTGACATGGGTCCTACATTATTTTTGTACATTTTCCAACGAGTAATGCTATGGACAAGTAGGAAGAATATGATGATGAAAGAAAAAAACGAATAAGATCTGAGATAGGGCTAGGTAATATTACCACAAAATCTATATCACAATCATTTTAAATATTTAACTCCGTCTTGATAAAATTATTAAATGTAAAGTTTAACTTTGATCTGTCTGACAACTGCAAGTCGGCATTAAATTATGGCAGGACGAGGCAGGGGCACAGACTGGATGACCAAAAGGGTGAGGTTGTGTTTTTAGGACACCGCTCTTGAAAGCATCTCGGATCAACTTTTACTCAACATACCAGGAGGAGCGAAATTTAGTCGGTCAGTTACTGTAATTGTCGGTATCAGTAACTTTTCCATTCATCACCCAGCTCTAAATCGAAGGTTTTTAATGCTTGTAAAAACAATGAGCGCCCACATGTCAACACTGCTGGTATTATCCTTTGAACCACACTGAGCCACAGATGAATCTCTTTGACAATACACTGTCATTGACATATCAATTTCAGTGGAAAGCAACTTTCAAACTAGGCGCTGTTTTGCTAAAGGCTCTTCATCTGTGGCTCTGTCATTTTCTAAGCTATTAGGGCAACAGCTCAGAGCTCAAATTGTGGGACATACAATAACAAAATGAATCTAGGACAGTGAAGTGGACACCAAGTCTTTGACCTGAGGACAGAAAACTGCTGACCTGAGACACAAGCTGCACTTGTCTTCTCCTGTCTTCTCTCTGCTGAAATAGTAGACACTGTCAACTACACTGTCACATTGTGTGAAGGGACAAAAATGTAAATGACATTATGGTGTGCATGTATGTGTTTACCCTTCGGTCTGTCACTGCTGCCATAACCTGACTGACTGATCCACTGACAGCACCCCTTTTTCACTGCTTCACTGATACAGCTCAGCACTGACACTAGCTCAGAGATCAAACACAAACATGACTCTGCTTTCAGCACCTGCATCTGCACACTGTCATTAAGAGAAATCTGAGACATACCTTGAAGGCATTACACAAAAGCCAATATTGGCTTGTTGGCCAATTTTGTTGGCCAAGTTTATTTTTAAGTGATGAGTGCAAAAGTGTGCCCCCATCACACCTATGGTTACACGATGCCCAGATCATACCTTAATTAAAAAAAAAAAAAAAAAGTACATTGACATATTATTCTTCCTAACAGTTTTTTCTACAGGACATTTCTTTAAGAGATCCTCTCTGTTCTGCCGTCAGCTCTGTGTGTGTGAAGGGAGCTTAGCCCCGCCCTCATATAAACAGGCAGCACAAAGAGAGCAAAGGAGAGAAAGACAGAGAGGCAAAAATCACCATTCAGAACCAGGTTTCTAGTGCCATCTCGACATCAGACTTAATTATCAGCTGAAATTCCATTATCTGAACAATAACAACAATTTTCTCACTTTGATATATTGTGCATCCCTAACATTTTCAACACTCATAATGAGACATCTTTGGATCTATAAACAGTTTGGAATCCTTGCATTATTGATTACTTCTAAATAAAAGGTGCCAATTTTAACTAAATAATCACTTTTCACACAGTGTAACAACGTTTGTATTTCACTTTATACCCCAATATCCCCATCTTCTTTTTGTTGGAAACCCATTTTGCTGCACTGCATTTTTAAATATGTGATCTCAAATTCTTATTATTAAATAAGAATGGTGTAGTTAATACTTCAGCAGCCTTTTCCCTCATGTCAATCTAAGTCCTCTGCTCCGTCCGAATAAAATGTTTAATTCTCCAATCCATTTGTTGTTCCTATATTAACAATGCTGTGCAGAACAATATGTGGATTATTTCTTGAATCATCTGTGCCAGGATTTAAATAAAAAATGTCTAGACAACAATTGTTTTTCTTGTTTTGCAAACCTAAAAAGGTGCTAAGGGAGTGCATACTCTAGCATGAACTTTCAACTTTAAGGAGGCTTTCTAAAGTGATGATTAAGTACCTTGACTGCTATCCTCCTCTGTACTGCTGAAATCATCCTCATAGTAGGTGTTTGAATCTGTGGAAGCGCTGGCATCACTGCTGACGGAGCCCTTCCTCTGGCGTTGGAGAACACAAGCCTGATGGAAGCAAAAACAACAGTTTTAAATTTTTTAATTACATGTTTCACACTCTTTTCAATCAGATACCAATTTTATTAACAAAGCAGTATGTAGATGACAAAAAAACAGCTGCCAAAACATTTGTCATGTTTGTTCCATCATCACAACATTTTGTATCACAGTATCCATTTTGTCTCTATGTATATTTTGTTGCATCTATGTCTATCTAAATTATGTTACCTTTTGTGTCATGTTACATTGCACTAATAAAATACAGAGAGAAAGGTCTTCTTATTTAACAAAATAAAACAAGTCCTCAGAGAGAAAAAAACTGAGGTTTTCCCTTTGCAGGCAGCTGACAGATGGACTGTATCTTTGTATGGTTTCCCAAAAGCAACATAAGCACTTTTCTATTTGCGATGGTAAAATAAATAAACATAACTTGCAACATGCAAATTACAGTTATGTAAATAGATAATGATTGAACCTTTTTGTAGGAAGTGGAGAGAAGGGTGAAGAGTAGATTGGTCAGGGGCACGGAGTCGATGAGCCTTTGGACCCTCTGGATGGAAGTGCTCTGTGCCATGATGTTGAGCTCAGCTGGAGGCCCATCACTCGCCCAACCCTGCAGGAAACATGGCTTTCAAGGAATAGAAGGTTCCTTTTGCATCGGTTTGTTTCAGGTTCATCGTGCATGTTTAGAGCCTCTTTTTATTATTATTTTAAACTAGGGCTGCCAATCAATTGAAATATTTAATTGTGATTAATCGCATGAATGTCCATAGTTAACTCGCAATTAATCGCACATTTTCTGTTCTAAATGTACTTTAACCTCACGTGTGAAAATAAAGGCTCACAAAAAAAATCCCCTTCTACTGAGAGATCAAAACACGGTTATACAAAAAAATGTGTGTGAGAAGAACTGTGATGGCTCGGTGGAGGCAATGTGCAACGCAAGGCTTGTGCTCCAACAGGAGTTGCCTGGCTGCTGCAATCATGTTGCGTGCACTATCAGTGGTCAGTGTGCTGGCATTATTTCCAATGTCCGCTGTCTGGCTACTTGCAGAAAGTGCACGGCGCACAATGTGGCGATATGCCTCTGCCCTATCTTCAGAACAGTCAAAGCATGCGACCGATGTTCCAACTGTGGGTCAAAATAATGTGCTGTGACCCCGAGGTAAGTGTGATTACTGAGAGAAATCTCCGGAGAGTGCAGCGTGGCGCTGCATTGCTTCCTGATCATGCGCGGAGTTTGCGGGGGGGCAGGGTGAGCACTGCCCCCCCTGGTAGCTGAAACGGGTAATTGCATTGTTTAAAAAATTAGTGGAATAATTACTTCTGACATAACCAGATATTTTATAAATACTTTAAAAACACAAAACAACTAAATGGGGACAGGTAATACATCTGATTTCATATACTGCTTTAGTAAAAATAATATTTTTTCAGGGCTCTGCCTCTCACCTGAGACCATTATTGACGCATATGCAGGACGCAAAAAACGATAATTTGTTGCACTAGTCGGGACATCTTACCATGCCAACGTTACAATAAAGGTTGCATTTATGCCAGGTATATAAATTTGCTGTCAGCTTACTAATTGAATGTGCGTTTTGTGTAGATTTGGACGTTTTATTCCACTTTGTTTAAACGGCGAAGTTCACCTCGTTCACCTGTTTGGAGCTGACTAGTGAATATGAGGCGCGTATAGGCCTTGCTGGATACACCGGGTTTGTGGATCTACTGATCGCTGTGGATTACATTTATTCATGTCATTGGATTACGGCAAAATACGGATCTTTTTTCTTAACGTGTCTTAACGTTTTATGGTGTGATTGCGCTTGGTTTCTGCGTTTGGAGAGGAATCTCAACAAACTGATTGTTCACTGTTAGCCTACATGTTAGTTGAATTTAAGTGTCGGGGCAGTCTGCCACCGTCTGTCTATTGTGCTCCAACACAGCCGTGCCCACGGGCGTCAGTTTGGTTTGAAATGTGCTAGGGACAGAGACGCATTCGGAGGTACATTTCCCGAAGTGCTGGGTTTTTGTCTTTCGCGCAGGTCAGGTTTAATGTACGTAAACAATGATCAATGATTACCAAATTTCTCTCTAATATTGCTCCTCATAACCACTGAAAACTGTCAAAAAATAGAACCCAAAGTCCAATTATTATGGACGTTATCTGACATTTAGCGTTTCTGCTTCACATTTTCATCAGGGCAGCGGAGCAGCTGTTGGTCGACTCCCCACGGTTCTCATGGGCTTCATAAGTCCTAACATGAAAAAGTTTAACGTGGTTTAATGTACCTAAACAACGATCAATCATCACCACATTTCTGGTTAGTTTTTTTGACAGTTTTCAGTGGTTATGAGGAACATTATGAGAGAAATTTGGTAATCATTGATCATTGTTTAGGTACAAGCTTTTTCCTCGCTTTTTCCTCGCCATAGCCTGTCAAGTTCTTTTGACAGGCAAGTGTTCATTTCAAGATATGGCCATGAGAAATTTGGTGATCGTTGTTGAGGTACATTAAACCACGTTAAGCTTTTTCACGTTAAGCAGAACAGGCAGCGTTGTGAACAGAGAAGCGTGCAGCCTGCGCAGCAGCAGAGCGGCTGTGTCTGTACCTGCCCTGTGGGGACAGAGATTGTTGTGGATTTTTTGCATCTGTCGCTCAAGAATTATGTGTGTTATGGACTTCTTTTTTTTAACTAAATTGAGCTCGAGGTTTTAAATTGGTACTGTAATTTCAAATCTGCTTAAAAAAATACACATGTTTATTTAGCATGTTTATTTTGTCCATATGTGCTTGTGCTGTGTTCCCCAGGTCTCAGCTGCTACAATGAGTTTTTTTTTTTTTTTGCCCCCCCGGCTCGAATTTCAAACTCCGCCTATGTTCCTGATATCCCAAACAGCCCTATTGACAGCCCTATTTTAAAAAGACATTTTTAAATTCAAGTTAGACAACAATGACAGCCATTTTGTTTTCTCAATATTTTTTCTTTTTTAAAATCGATTTGTATACAGTTACAGTGAATGAGTAAATAAATCAAGACTGGAATTAGTCAAGTAAAGTTTGACTAGATTGCAAACCTGTGAGTTTGCTTATGTTAACAGTAAAACATGGGACATGATATGGCCAAAACAACTGAGAAGCCATACAGAATGAGAAGTCATGAAGACAGCCTAACTGAGGCATAGGAAGTATTTGGGTTCTTCAAACAACAGGTTGACCACTTGCATTTAATTCATTGTAATGTTTTAGAGTTAATGTCTGCAACTGCTACAATGACTTGCGCTTATATGCTGCTGGACACAAGTGCAACAATAAAACACATGTACACAATGGAAATGTACCTAACAGATATTAAGTGTAATTTACTTTACTTACTCGGTGCAGAGCCTCAACTTGCAGATCCTGGAAAAGCGAAGTCAAAAGTTTGATGGCGTGGTTTGCCAGGATAACTGACAAAACACCAAACCCTTGGTGTCTTAAGGAAAAACAACAAAAAAATGAATGCACATGAATCCCTTTTTTAAGAGTGACATTTTTTCTTCTAAATGTAATGATGAAATAAACTTTATGTATTCAAAATGTGCAGTTCTTGCTTTGAGATTTATAATTGATAATTAATACTGGACAACATTTCAGAGATTTCACTGCAGTGTTCCCTAAACACCATTTACCGTATATTGAAAACAAAAACTGCATAACTGATGCCGATCAAAAGACAAACTGAGCCACAGCAGTGATACTAGAAACATTATATTGACTGACTTCATATTCATTGGAAATTACCCTTTGCCAGGACCAAGTTTAGGTGATCCTGCACCATCCTTTGTGCGAGCAGCAATATCACGGACACGCAGGGCAGCCAGGGGATCCTTCTCTTTCCCTTTATCCGCCAGGGCAGTGGGGCTCAGGTTAAGAATCAGGTACAGGCTGTTTAAAAGGCACCAGGCTCCAAGCAGCTGGAAGTTCTGATAATGCTGTAGTACACAAATAAAAAAAGATAAAAAAAAAAAAAAGAATAACCAAGAATTTATTTTAACTTTACTTTCAAAGCAGTAAAGGGGCACAGTGTAAGTTAATCAAATTATTTTACTACTCTAGTTTAGCATTCAAATCTAGTACTCACCTCTCCTCCAGCTCTGCGGGAGTTGCTGATGGCTTGTCCAATCATTTCATAGATCTCCAGCTGTTGCCAACACAAAGTTTGTACTTGTTACCATTTTAAATTTGCTGTATCTTGTTAAGGTATGCATGCTGGCAAGGCAGTCATTAGAGATAACAATAAACCACAAGGGAAGATTTGATTCAATGCCAAAATATATGATAACCTCAGAACACAAATATATCTCCCCACAATGTTTTCATCATTTGAAGTCAGTACATGTAGCCTCTGGCCTATGTAAAAACTTGGGAGTAGCAACATACAAGTTAGTGAATACAGTTTTAATGTAGCACCAGATTAGGTCTAATAACTAATGTGAGCAATGCGTACATTGAGAATATTATACTCACACATTTCTGGACAATTGTGGCTGCGTCATTTTCATAGTCCTCCTCTTTAGTCCCAGTGGAGGTTGAGCGAAGCTGCAAGCCGCTACCTACCTGCAGAATGGCCATGCAAGTGGCAACACTCACACCTAAAGGGGTAAAAATAGTAAAAAAATAAAAAATATTACATTTACCAACAATATTATAACATGCAGCTGTTGATTAAAGAGGGGAAAGAATAGTAGTAGGGGTTGTTCCAGCTGGTGCTAGTACATTCAAGAACATGTCGTATCGCTGCATTGCTTCATGGTCTATTGTTTGTAAAAGAAAACTGGTATCGGCATCCCGTCTACAATTCTTCATTGTTTGTTGGAGATTATAGTAGTTTGAATAACTCGACAGTATAATAATTGACCTATAGAGAGTTATCACCTACCAGCATAGAGACAGCTCAAAGCCAGCACGGTCATATCCAGTAATCTCCCTGGCGTCAAGGGCTCCAGTACAGGCAGGGAAAGTGTGTCCAAAGCCATGGTTACGTCTATCACCAGTGAATGAAATCTGGGTATGGGTTTTCAGTATAGAAAGTTAACTGAATGTTTGAGAGAGAAAAACTTTCCAAACACTAGTAATCGCATACACATGCAGAAATTTACAGATTATATTGCCCCTTTAAAACAAATCATAATATAACAATATATATTCTATAAAATTTGACATTAAAACATTTTAACCTTATACATAAATAAATAAATTACCCATTGCGGACAGCAGTGGCATCAGCCACTGTAGCAGGCATGATGAAGAAAGAGTTGGCTGATACAGCATCCTGGAAACGGTTGATGTAGCGCAGAAAGTAGGGCAGGTTGAGGCACACACGAAGCAACTTCTCAGACCCACCTGGAAATACAAATTATGAAGAATAAATAAATAAATAAATAAATATATATATATATATAAATAAATAAATAAATAATATACACACACACATTATCTCTAATAAGAAAAGAACAAAAGAGAAAAGTCAGAGATGCCCTAAAATTCAAAATTGTCTGTATTGAAAAAAAAAAATCACAATGTAGTTTTACTTTATAAAATATCAGACTTTGCCAAAAACAAAGATTTGAAATGTGTTTGTTTCAGTACAAAACTTTTAAATCAAGACACGTAACGGTATAACTGTAAACTTAGTGTTGAACCAAAAAGGTCCTACAAACAAAGCAACGACAACTCACCAAGTTCCTGTAAGCTTGACACATTCTGAGAGACAAAGGCATTTTTCATTTTGGCCTGAATGGCTTGATCTGTGGTTTGGTCATCGCAATCACTCTCTGCCTATAGTTGGAGAGATAAAAAAGCATAATCATGATGATTCATTACAACCGTATGACAATTTTAGTTATATAGTATGAGGCAAATTATATTACAGGTTAAAAGTAAGTTTATTTTAAAAAAAAAAAAAAAAAAAAAAAAAATGGAATATAAGCTGTCAACTACAGCAGCTGCAGGGCTGGTCTGTAACACTTGCCTGCATGTGTGCTGCTGATGGGGAGGCCAAGATGGTGGTAAGGTCAGGGTTAAAAACTGAAGTCAGTTGATTAAAGAAGTTCATTTGTACTTCTTTTTGTCGAAGTTCTGGGTTCACAGCACTGGGCAACTCCTTCTGATCTTCCACTATTAAATGAACAAAGGAGGACACCTTTTTTTAAATCAGTCACATACCAAAGCTGTGGGATTTTTTCTGTGGGATTATTCTGTCAATGTTTCAGCCCCAGTATGTATAAATACCAACAATATCATTGAACCTTCTCTACACCAGTCAATATAGGAAACTAATGAACTAAGAAAATAAATACCAATGTATTATATTTATTCTGTTTCTTATTATTTTATATTCTGCTAATACACGGCATATATCTATATTATTCTTACTACTATTATAATGTCACTGCTACTACATTGCACATATCTGTACATGCTTTTCATACACTGTTCATATTACATAGCCATATTTATTCTGCTCTTATAGCATAATATACATATATTTCTTGTCCTGCCTATGCACCACCTGTCTATACTTGAATATCACATTGCACTTTTCTGCACTTCAAGTTGGACGCAAACTGCATTTGTACTGCATGTACTTGTACTCTGCACAATGACAATAAAGTTGAATCTAATCTAAAATCGAATAAGTCCCCAGTCCAAAATTCCTCAGTGGGGCCAATTTCTCAGTTTTTAATGACTGTTTGTTCTTTCTTTTTTTAATAAATGAAAATGTTTTCTACTAGTAGTGCTTAATCCGCAAAGTATTGTTTAACTCTGCTCCCTCCCTTAAGGCACACTTACCATCTGAAAGGGTCTTGACGGTTTGAGGCAACTTGGCAGATTTCATCATAGCAGTGAAAGTAATGATTTCTGTGCGATCTAGTCTGCTGCAGCCAATGCAAAGACCTTTTATTAGAAGAATCAGGTGTTTCTGAAGAAAAATAAACAGTATTTATTATTAAATTTAACTTGTGTGTTTATACAGTAAATCATGTCCTTTTAAACAGAAAACTGACAGATCACCAGAAAATGCAAGTTAATATCTATTTTAAATAATCAAAAACAAAGTGGCTGACAGAAAAAGCTTTTCTACATTTTGTTTGTGGCTGGTCCTACCTCCTTAAAACTGACCAAAAATGTTCAGTTGAATGCAGTCCTACATTACATTCTCCCATGCAGTTTGTTTCTCTCACCTGTGATACCGCACATGCCTCATCTGGGTTCTCCAAGCGCAGCAGTGAGAATTCAATCAATACTTTGCACGCTGCAGCAACCGACAGCAGCTGATTTCTCGGTACTAGAGAGACAGATCAAAAATAAATTGCTGGTTGGAAGAAACACAACCTGTAACATTTAAATGTTTTGGATTTATAGCAGTAGCATTTTGAAAATGAAAGATACATACTTTGCCCACATACTGTGGTGATGTAGTGTGCAGAGAGTGCCACGAATGATGAGTAGAAAGGCTCATACTGTTTGTCATGGTGAAGGATGTCTGATTCACTGCAAATGAATGGAATATATCATTAAACACTGTCAAATATGAATTTATGTAGAACATCTTTGCAGCATTGTTCTTATGGAGAAAAGTTAAGAGAAACAGAACACAGATGATGACAAGGTGTTTTATGAGACAAATGCAAGTCCAATGAACTTAATACCACCTATAACATTTAGCAACAGTCTGAAAACCTCCTTCACCACAGACAGCATTTGCCAAAAATACTAATCTAGAAAAACATTAGGTTGTGAATCTTCACTGGTCTCACGATTCGATTCAATTACAATGATTCTGTCAGCGATTGAAATCCATTCGTTATCATGATACATCACCTTAGGGCTGGGCGATATGGACAAAATCAAATATCACAATATTTTTGACCAAATACCTCGATATCGATACTGCAACGATATTGTAGTGTTGACTGTTGGTGCTTTCACAAAATATTTACACAATGAGATTTTTTATAAATAATCATCAGTAATGTGGATATAATGACTAAACGGGTAAAGGCAAATAATATAACAGTTACAACAGTCTGGTAAGTTCAGAAAATGACATCACTTTACTGTAATGCAGCCTTTCAAACCAGGAAAAGACAACACTTATGCCGTACTACGATATCCAAAATCTAAGACGATATCTAGTCTCATATCACGATAGATATAATATCGATATATTGC
The DNA here is from genome assembly GCF_010015445.1 of Perca fluviatilis. NCBI lineage: Eukaryota > Metazoa > Chordata > Actinopteri > Perciformes > Percidae > Perca > Perca fluviatilis. Next base: position 26,153,102 of record NC_053116.1, on the reverse strand, counting down.
CCAGCTCTACATCACCTCCTCAATATTATTATTATAATAAGTAAGTAATACACATGGTTTTCATCAACAAATTCAAGCAGTCAGATATGTATGAACTCCCCTTTTTATTGTAACTGCTCTGAATGTAGCAAAGTCTGAACACAGCAGACAACAGACAAACAAAAAGAAAAAAAAGCAGTGACAGGAAAATCAACAAGCAACATTATTAGGCTATAATCGATTATGGTTTGTCACTGCATCAATGCAGATTCGTCCAGGGGTCCGTTCCAGGAAGGAGGTTTAACAAACTGAGTCTAACCCTGAACTCTGAAGTGATTTACCCTGAGATGGGAAACTCAGTTTTCGGTTCCAGAACAGCTGATTTGAGTTGGTTCAATCAACTCGGAGTAGGTTCACTCAGGGTTAAGCACCACCACTATAAAAAGGCAGCATGAATGGAGCCATGATACTACGATTCACCATGGCAACAACCACAAACAAATCGGTCAGCATACTTTACCCCTCTGGAACTGAAACTACTCAATCGCATATACAGCGAGTTTGAACATATATTTTGTTAAAAAAAAAGCAACACGGCTGCTGCTGCAAAATAGCGAGAATTGGTGTGGGAAAAAATTGCTGCTTGAGTTAATGCAAAAGCTCTAATATAGTGTATTAATTTCATATTTAATCACAGGTAACCTATAATACTACTGGTGAAAACTGGAATGGTATTACACCTATAATTTCACTTAGGTGCAATCCTGGTGGTCGAAAAAGTAAGCTACTACTAATCCCATTCTGAGGTTGCAGCACCATGTCATTAACAGAATTAAAATGTATAATCATTTATTTCTTTTTAATGGCTCTCACTGGTTTGTGTCCAGGGAACACCACAAAAACGTTTAAAAAACATTTCAGAGCGAGGCATTTTCTGACAGCTCTGCATACAGTGGCTTTATTAATATGATCCGCATCACCAATGTTGTAAAGACAACTGCCATTTGCAAAAAATATAATGCACCACTAAGAATGTGCTTGGATGTAAGAGCATGTCCACGATGGGTGACGTTAGTGTTATGAGGACGGATAAGGTTATCTACATATCTGATCAACTGTTTAGAAAAACGAAACCTGTCAAACAGGTAGTTATCTGGAAATGAAAATACATCTAGTCGGGCCTCAATATCATCTCCCGACGTATGTTCAACTCCCTGCGAAGTAATACAGCTTCTTCATCAACGGGATCGTCGACAAAAGGACATGGCATGTTCGGAGAAAAAATTAACGCGTTTTTTTTATTCACGCAGATGACAGAACTGCTCTACAATGCGCCTGATACAGACTGAATGAATGAGGAAATGAAAGAGAGCTGCGTCAGAGGGAGGAGACTGAGAGAAACTTGAGGTTTATTGAAGAAAAACTGCTCCCGACCAGGTTAGGTTCACAGACTTAGTAACCATTAGTAACTGACTCTGAGGTTAAGTTCCATCCCTTTCTGAAACGGCCTGGAGTTACCCCTCCTTCTCAGATTTAAATAATCTCCCTTTCTGAAACAGAAAACCCAGAGTTTCCCTCATCTCAGGGTTAACAAACTCAGAGTTTTCACTAAACCTGCTTTCTGAAATGGGCACCATGTTTGCTTTCCAAACAGGCCTGGGGAAAATACTACTGAATAGGCAGTAGGCACAACCTGTATGCATTTCACAAACCACGGTAGTTTGTCATTAATGAATGTTTATAAATGTATTTTCACATAAATAACAAGAAAACACAACTGGCCCTGGCTGTCAGTATAGTGACATGACATTGTGCATCTCCCTCCGGCAAAAGCAATGCCTTTGAGCACACTCACTGTTTATGCAGTCTTTTCTAAAATGTCAGATCAGAAATGACAGATCTGCTCTTTGGCTACTTGCCACCAAGGAAAAACAGTTTAATTATGCACTTAAACTTAGCACATTTGGTGTCTTAAAAACACCTGGAAACACACAGCTCTGACGTAATGTTTCTGCTGATAGACCTCACCTCAGCTGTGACCTACACCATCTTTCTTGCCACACCACAAAAATATGCAAATCTAAAGTATGCACAATAACCAATATAACCAAATACTCAGAAAACACCTCTGCTCTCTAAAATTACAAAACACAATTTGCTTATTCTCTAAGCTGCACATTACCAGGGTGATTCCATCTTATTTTGTATTAGCAAAGTGTTTCGGCTGTTGCTTTAAAATTGGGAATATGGTAAATAATGGAAAGATCTGCACTTTTGCTTTTCAATTTTCATCATCATACAGTCTACTGTTCTCCTAGTAGCACACATCAGTGAAATGTGCTGCTGAAGACACAGCACCCATGATGCTGACAACCCCAAAAACCAACAATTCTGTTAAATGTCAAACTACTCTTGCAGCACTCACTCGGCATAATCCAACTCTCATGCTCACGAAGTTGAAAACACTTGCATGAGCAGAACATGCTTTAGATTTGATACTGTAGCTAATGAGTGAGCATCAGAATAGTCATATAGACGTGTATACAAGCCCAATTAGACGTTTTATTGGAAAACAAAACTGACAGTATTACTGCTTACATTTTTTTTTTTTTTTTTAAGTGTGTCGTTTCTTCAGAAAATGAAACCAATAAACATCGCAGGAAGCTCTTAACTTGAATGATCAGCTGATGTCACCACTGAAGAAGTGTCAAGTGACAAACTGACTAAGGTGTAACGTCAGGTGCTACCACTCCATTGTGATTTTGTGTGGATTGGTGGTTTGTAGGCCGAAATGTTCATATACTGAACGTTACCTAGTTTTATAATGCCTGGTCATAACACTCGTCTCTAAAGACAAGTTCCCCCAGCGTTACAGGCACTGCACCAGCTTCCTAGTAGCACAACCGTGGCGGATTGTTCTCAATCTTCATTTAATTACAAAGCGACCCATCACCACCTCATCAAAAATGAGTGGAGTTCAAGAAGGTCCCCGCCTACTTCCAGTCCAACCACAGACACACAGCAGATAACGTCAAACTGACGGAGTTAACTTTAACGTATAGCTAGCTACATTGTCTGTTGACATGCCCAGAGTAGACTGGATCAAATGTAGCCAACTATAGTTAGCTGACGTAGTTAACGTTAAATATTACAATGGCTTGGCCATTTTAACGTGACGCTACATAGTCCGTCTGAAAGGCCCTTAGGTAACGTTAGCTTGCTGGCTAATGTTTGTGTTAGCTAGCTAATGATGATGCATATTTTTTAAACGTTACACTGCGACGCCGATTGACGATTCCACAGCAATAATGTCACAGTATTGATAAACGTCAATTAGTAACAAGTCGAGCCTGGTTTCAAACAGTTAATGAATTACCAGCCAGTGTAAGCCAAATAGCATTTTGAGTAAGTTAGCTAACGTCAGTAGCAGTAACGTTACAAGTTAAGCTCAAAAAGCTTGCTAGCCGCTAACGTTAGCTAAACGGCTAACGTTTCCCATCGAACTCAACGTTAACCAAACATGCTAAGTTAGCAACTTAGCTAGCCAGCTCACTCATGGGTGGACACGGCTAGTATTTGAGCGAATAGAGACACGCAATGTATTGACATGTAACCGGTTACCTGTTGATTATAGACCCAATAAGCTGAGGTAGCTCCTTCGTTTCAAAAGCGGTGTACGAAGCTGATAAAAGCGGCCGTACTGCCGCTGTCCATTCGTGTTCCCCATCTCCTCCACTCGACGCCATCTTGAAATCCCATAGAAAACTAACTAGCTACTGAAAGAAGAAACTGTGACAGCAAATCACAGGGGGCGCTCACAATCTGACTACAGTCAGGCCAACATCATTTCATCACAAAATCTACTCCGACTGCTTCCAAGAAAACAGTTTTTGGGGTTAATGAGGGCTAATAATACAGGTATTTCCTGCTGCTGCCAGACAATCAGCACTGCTCCCAGTAGACCACAGGGACAAAACACACACACACCTGGACTGATAAACGTGACTGTGCAATACTGCAATACTGTAAATACATTTTACTATTGATTCTCTTTACTCATATTTATTCATTATTTGTACTTTTTCTCCTATCCCTTGCTGTTGCAACATTGTATTTCCCTGTTGTGGGATTAATAATGGATGCTAATCTTGATTTGCCGCCAATAAATAAATAAATAAGAAACATTCTCAAAATATGGACATAGTTTCTCAAAATAATGAGAAGATTTCTCCAAATGATCACTAAGTATCTTAAAACAATGAGTAGGCCTATCTCAAAACTAATGAGAACATTGCTTAAGGCTTAGATCTCAAAACAATAAGTCATTATTATGAGATAAGTGGCTGTTTAGAACTTAGTCGTTATTTTAAGAAGTCATTACATTTTAGATATTAAGTCGTTATTTTAAGATACCAAGTCATTATTTTGAGATACTGTCTTATTCATTTGAAATATCTCATAAATTTAAGAACATTTCTTATTATAATGACCTATGATAATGACTTACAGGAACTTTTTTTCATCATATTGGAGGAAATATAAAGATCCCAATCTGATCTGTACATAAAAATAAAACAATGCCTTTATTACCATTACATTTTTTCCCATACAAACAATACAAATACCCTATACAGTTCACTCAATTCATTGTTTGATTATATTTGAACATTCTTGTAAATTAATATTGTGTGTGTGTTTAGCATATTGGATAGAAATCTGAGGTATTAATACTGGTCCAAATACAATGTAAGCTAAGAACGATTCACAGTACTTTTATTGCAGCTTTAATTTCAGAAAGGTAACTTTTGCATAATAGCGGCAACCAAGTAAAAAGGTTTAGTCTCTTTAATGTTTTTGGTTTCTTACAGCGTAAACAAATCACATTTAGATTAGGAAGAAAGTGTAAAATGTAACTACAGGCTCAGAATTAAAATATTTAAGTGTAATATAGAGGCTCAGAATTTTATTTCTAAACTCTGGGGAGTTAGTTTAGCTAAAGGGTTGTTCAATCTTGCGGTCTGTTTTGTTTCTTTTACTGTGAAATCTCTAAATCATTTTTATACACAAATACTTTTTTTTGTAGACAGCATCTTTTAACCTTTCGTACACAGTGTTTGTGCAATTCATTCTAATATTAATTTTGTGCAAACATCACCATAAGTCAAGCCGAATTTGTGTCTGCATGAAAAAGCTTGGTCAAAAAGGTAGTTGATTTATAACATGTAATTATCGCTACCTTAATTTACGTTATTTGAACTTTTGTTTCAGATGAAAGTTAACCCTTGTGTTGTCTTCCCTTCGACCATGAACTTGTTTCCCATTCAGGTCAAAAGTGAAATTGAATTGTTTTGTGCTTTTTTTCCAGCATTTTTGGCTCTTTTTTATGCTTTTGACACTTTTGAAAACGTTTTTGTCACTTTTGAAAACGTTTTGCTTTAAATTCATGGACAATAAACCTAATTATATGACAATATACCTAATTTTTGAGTTAAAAAAAGGAGAAATAATGAATTATTTTGACTAATAGTTAAGATCAAATGATGTTGACTGGATCACAGACGGGTATGTCAAAGTTTAGTCAGGATGCTGTTTTAAAACCTTTTAAACATGTTTTTCAAATGTTATAAAAATTGAATAAAACACTCACAATTCAATGAATCTAATCATTAATTTTACCTGCAAAGAACATCCATGCATCCATGTTATATTTGGGCATTTTGGTACAAAGAAACCCATATTTCTGATATAAACATTTTGAAAAGGGGTCAAAAGGGTTAAACACAATTGTGATCACTGCATGTATTGAACATAGGTATCGAAGCTTTTTTCTACCCTGTAGGGGGCAGCACCTCTCAGTCACAAGACTAGAAAGAAGACAGTCAACTTCCGACTTCCTCCTTCTCTTGAAGAGCAAGCTAAAGCTACTGCTGCAATGGCAAAGCTAATTTGGTTGTGCCTGCAATTTATCATGTTATACAGCACTGTCGAGGCTGTGTTTGAGGATCAAGTAGGGAAATTTGACTGGTAAGAGGAATCTAGAGAACGATCAGATATGTGCGCTATTTAGAGCCTTATTTTAATTTGGAAACGCTAATGCTAACACCTGTCACAGCCACTAGCTGCGACCCGGTGTGTTTGGGGTGGACTTTGTGTGAGAGAACAGGCCAAAGAATATTACAAATAGTAATAATAATAATACAAGCACTAGCTTACTGCAGATGCTGTTGTCTTGTTCATTATTTTTGATTTGTCTTTAGGAAACCACATTTCTAGTGAGCTCAATGAGATTTAGTAAATGTGATTTGGAATTGATTTCTAGGCATTTGGAAAGCATTTGAACCAATCTGATAATAACTATTGTAACGTTACCGTACAACAATATTTTCTTGTTTTAAATTTGAGCTGTTTCTCGTAACATTAGGGTTTGATCCTTGCAGGGGTCCAAGCATTGGTTCAGCTGTAGTTATAAACTAGGTTGTTGACCTTCTGACAGCTGGTGTTCTGTCTTGTGATTCACAGGAGGCAGCAGTATGTTGGCAAGGTTCGCTTTTCCCACTTCGACTCACATGTGCAGTCATCCAAAAAGGTGCTTGTGGCAACAGAGAGCAATGTGTTTGCTTCACTCAATACCAGGACTGGAGAACTCTGTGAGTATTTTTTTTTTGTAATAGAAAGTTCTAAATGGCCATGTTGACATACTTTGTGTTTTTATATTAGAATTGTTTCAATGTCTGTTACAGTCTGGCGGCATGTAGATAAGACTGGGCCGGAGGGAAACATTGACGCTCTTCTGCAACATGGACAAGGTGAGTTTGTTATTGCAGTTGAGCTTAAAGAGCTTTTAGTTCCCCTCTTGAAAGCAGATAACTCATAAAACTGTTCTTGTTACCTAGATGCGGTGCTGGTGGTTGGTAATGGCCGCCTACTGCGCTCCTGGGAGATAAATATTGGTGGTTTGAACTGGGAGGTTGTGCTGGACTCTGGCAGGTGATCACTTCCTTGATTTGTGGTGGTTAAGTATAAAATTTTCTTTATTTTGATCAGATGTTAACTGCCTTTGTTATACATTTCAGTTTCCAGTCGGCATGTTTAGTTGGACAGCAAGACATAGTGAAACACGTGGCTGTTTTGAAGAAAACTGTCCTCTCTCTGCATTACCTGTCTAATGGTCATCAGAAATGGATAGAGAATCTACCAGAAAGGCAAGTGGACGTGTTTTTTTTATGTCATTGGGTCAACAACATTGAAACTCGATTTTGAAGCCTTTCTTTGTTAATGAAATGTCTCCCCTGAAATTAAAGATCAAGAAAGCATTAACCGGACGCAGAAAATAGAAATTGTCGTATTTAAGCAGCAGAAATGTCTGATACATAAAGGCACAAATAATTTGTGTTTACCAACAAGGTTGGCATTATAAAAATCATATAACTCTCTGCCTTTTTATCTCAACAGTGAAACCGTGGATTACCAGGCTGTGTATTCTGGTGGTAATGGTGAAGTGTATGCACTGGGGGTTGTCCCCCATTCCCACATTGCAATTGTTGCTTACAGTTTGGAGGATGGAGAGATAATCAAGCAGGTAATCCAGATGTATAGTCCAGATAGTATATAAATGCAAGTTGTGGTGTTGTAACATATTAACTGAATTCCACATTTCTTACTTCTTCGCTTATGTTGTTCTCAGATCTCAGTCGAAGCTCCATGGCTGTCCAACATACAGGCCAGCTGTTCAGTGATCGACCAGGGGATGTTGACTTGTGTGGACTCTGCAACAGTATCCCTGTACATGCTTGACTTGCACCTGCAGTCCCAGATGACACAGATCCCCCTGCAGGTACCCACCAGAATAAAACCAAAACCTTTATAAAAATTCCCATGCTCTGGTTTTGGTAGGGATCCATTTTCTGTGTGAATGCATTTTTCTGTTGTTTTTACGGTATGCTTCCATGTATCTTCTTTTAGTCGCTGGGACTTGAAGTCACGCCTGGTTTCCAGCCAGTACTGGTGTCCACCCAGCCCAACCCAGCTCGCCCACCACTGTCGGAGTTCCTCCTTCAGCTTGGGCCTGAACACCACCTGCTTCTCCAGCTCAACAATGGTCACATAGTTACACTCAGGGATTTCAAGCCTGTACGTAACGGTTTCTCCACGTTGCTCTTCTCTCTCATGCATGATCGAGATTCTGACAGTTAAAACTCAGACCACTTCATGTTTGCCATCCAAAAATGTTAATTTATTCTAATATTATAATTATTGTACAGTAAGTCACTCTGGATAAAAGCTTTAGTTACATGCCTACAATGTAAATGTCTCTTGACTTTCTTGCTGAAATATCAAAAAATGTGTGGGTTTCTTCTTCTTCTATCTATTATTAAGACGGTGTAAATCTCAGTGTGTCATACGAAGATAGTACAATTGTTAATTTAGGAATCAGTTGGGAAAATTGTTGATGACTTATTTATCTTGATTCATAGGCCATGCTGGTTTCATTTGCTACCACTGGAGAGAAGACTGTTGCTGCTGTCATGTCGCCCAAGAATAAAACTGTGAGTTAATGTGAAATCATTATATTAATCACATACATCACACACATACAACTTGTTAATTATGTGGTTTGCCATCATGCTCTCTTTGAAAACTACAGTGTATAGCAGCAGGTTTAGTACAGTCTTAGTTGTCTCTTTGTGTGCTTGATGTGTGATGTGCATGAGGATTTTAATAAACTGATAAAATGTGTTCTCCTCAAGATGAGAAGCATTTTGTGTGCTTCATATGATTATCTGTTTTCTTCCCTATAGGCTTGCAGTATTAACCTCTTTAGTGGAGAAACTGGACGCAGACTTCTAGACACAACACTGATTTTCAATATGGATCCTAATGGTGGGAAACCAGAGAAGGTGAGTCTAAATTTCTTCCAAGTGATTCTCCAGCATGTTTGATATCTGGCCTTTGATGGGAAGGACTTGACCAAGGCTTCAAATTTATTTTATAATTACTTTATAACATAACACCCTTTTGTATTCTTTCATTCTTCCAGCTGTATGTACAAGCATTCCTAAAGAAAGACGACTCAGTTGGCTACAGGGTCATGGTGCAGACAGAAGACCACACACTCACTTTCATCCAGCAGCCAGGTATGGATGGCACAGGAAACAGGAAGCTTTGGTAGTGTTGGAATGTCAGTCTGCGCTGATTAATGTTATCTGAGGTACTAGCATGCACTCCTGTCTGCCCTGGTGTGTTTTTCTATTCTACCACTGAGGGGCGCCAACGTCCATACATTTTAAATTCCTGCTCATTGTGATAAAATAAGCAGACCTTTTTTCAGGAATTTTATTTGACCAGAACCCAAAAAAAACACACCCCTTGACCTTTTGCTTTTCATTATGCATGACAATGGAAGCCTGAAGACGGGTGTCTTCAGTGAATCACATGGGGATTTATAGCCAACAGGTGAAATGGCTTGAAACTTTTGATTTATGTAAAAAGAGCGTCCCTCATTGTGTTTACTGTTGAGAACCAGTACTTCTTTCAAAGTGCAAAAAGACTGGTGAGCCACGATTTGCCTCATGATAACATTTGGGTATATTCCACTTCTAAATCATCAAAAAATGCTGCCAACATCCAACCACTGTGTGGAGCACAAACAGGCTGTCAGTTTTCATAATGTACACACAATCTTGTCTTTTCCCCAAGCACAAGGGAGGGGGGAAATATTTCATGTTGTAATTCACGGAAAGCGTCCACACAAATTGCATACTGTCGCAGGGTGTGTAAAGTGGAATGAATGATTACAGGACAAAAATGAGTCTTATATTTTTTTCTTTTTCAGGGCGTGTAATGTGGACGAGAGAGGAGGCCCTGTCAGATGTGGTGACAATGGAAATGGTGGATCTGCCTCTCACAGGAACACAGGCAGAGCTGGAGGGGGAGTTTGGCAAAAAGGCTGGTAAATGTCAAACCAGAATCCCTTCATGTTTTTCTCCTAATTTTCTAACTTTTAAGTACTAATCTAATCTGTGGATTAATACTTAATATTTTGTCTATTATTTTCAGTTTTCACTCCGTCCTGGTAGTTCTTTAATTTTCTTGCATGTCCTAGAAACTTAAGGCAGCTGTGCAATTCCTAATCTTAGGATATTTTGTCAAGCTTGGTTAATCCTTTTTTAGAGTTTCCTCTACAAACTAATGAACTAATGTTTAAGTCCACTGAATGTTGCTTTATATTTTCATCTTACTTCAACTGCTCAGCACCTGTTTTTAATCATCAGTTGTTATTTTGTAGATTGCAACAGGCTTGGTGGCCTGGTTTAAAAAAAAAAAAAAAAAAAACGTTTTTCTTGGGTGTGTTCACTTGGTTGCTATCTGCTTCACTTTCTTTTGTCTTTGTTCTGTTTTTATTGCTTCGCTTGGATTCAGCCATACAAGGTAACTCCCTTCTCTGCTTTTTTTTCCCCATAAAAACTTGATTCATTTAAGGTTAGGATCTCCTGTTGTTGACTAAAACTCCCACACCATATCCACTGAGCCTTTCATTCTGTTACTTGATTTCGCTTTTAGTCGTATCTTTACAAAGCCGCTTATTCCACTCTTGTTTTATTAATGGTGTTAGAAATAAGCGGCTAAACAAGTATTCCTTTATAGTATTCTAGTTTTTCCACATACAGTGATGTTTTCCACATACAGTGATGTACTCTATGTACTGTGTTGTTGAAGGTACACCTGCGCTTTGCCTGCAATAGCAATTTGACAGGGTCCAAGTTGTGTTTCTCAATCCATTGAAAGTCCTTAAGCAGCATCTGTGTGCTCTCTCTGTAATTTGTCTAGACGGCCTGATGTCCATGGTGCTTAAGAGGCTCTCCTCTCAGCTTATCTTGCTGCAAGCTTGGATTTCTCATCTCTGGAAGCTGTTCTACGATGCACGGAAGCCTCGCAGTCAAGTCAAAAATGATGTGACCATTGAGAACCTCTCCAGAGACGAGTTCAACCTGCAGAAGATGATGGTTATGGTTACTGCATCTGGGAAGGTACGAGACCGAAGCTTACCCTGTCGTGGAGTTACTCTTAGCTAGTGTTTCAAGAGGGATGAGCTGTGCTGCACATTTGTGGTTTGAACCAGTTTCTGTTTATTTTGTCTATGGTCAGGCAGGCCTAAAGTGAAATTAAACATTAATAAATAGACTTCATAAGGCAGCTATGAAACTCATATTTTTTTTCTTCCTTTTCTTCTTTTTGTGAAGCTCTTTGGGATTGACAGCAAGACCGGCAGCATTTTATGGAGGCACTACCTGAACAACATCCCATCTAATCCAGCTTTCAAACTAATGGTGCAACGGACCACGGCACACTTCCCTCATCCGCCACAGTGCACACTGCTCATCAAAGACAAGGTATCTCATAACAAGAGCTCTGTGGTTAAAGAGATTCAGGGTGGGTGTCAATTTTATTATTTTGTGGACCACACAAACATAAATAAAGCAAAAGACTTTATTGTGAAATCAGCAGATCAATTGCTCATTTTTGTACCTCGCATAGAGTTAGGGGCTTCAAGAGAGAACACTTTAAATTTCGACTGAGCATGCCTTATACAGTACAGTACGCATCGCAAAAGCTAAATACTTTTTTTCCCTTCTGCAGTTACCAGTACTTGAAAGGAAACATTGGTGTAACTGCACAAGTGGTGTGTATTTATCTTGTCATTTTGTATATATTTCTGTTCTCATTTGTTTCTTCTCCTTTAGGACACAGGCCTGGCCACACTCCATGTGTTTAATCCCATTTTTGGAAAAACGAGTCACATCAGCCCACCTGCCCTGACTCAGCCAATACTTCAGTCACTCATGCTGCCTCTCATGGACCAGGATTATGCAAAGGTCTTACTTCTTGTTGATGACCAGTACAAGGTCAGTGGCAAACTGTAAACCTCACCCACCAGATCAACATTCTGCATTCACTACTAGAGAGACAGACATACATCTTGTGTATCCATGTGCATCAGGCCAACACTCAATTTGTAAAATTGTATCCATCTATTATGTTTCCACAGGTGTCTGCTTTTCCCTCTACAAAGAATGTACTACAGCAGCTCCAGGAGATGGCCTCATCCATATTCTTTTATCTTATTGACTCCAGCCAGGGAAGACTTTCTGGCTACAGGCTACGAACGGCAAGTGAACCTTCTTTTGCCGAATTATTTCAACGTTCTTTGCACATTAGGGCTCCAGGGTTTCAAGTTTTAGCCTAGCCACCACCAGTCTTCAGCTTTTGGTTCCCATATTTCTATTGTTTATAATTGCAGTGACAATTTCACTATATTTCATGAATGAAAACATGACCATGAATGCTCAAATATTCTTGCATAACAAATGCTTAATAGATTAAGAATATATTTGACTGAGAGTCTGCCAGTTTTAAGGCTATCAAAGGAGCACTGTACAAGCAAATGGACATAATCATTGTAAAAAATATTCTGAGAATGAACATTACAGCCAGAGGTCTGTTTTATTGTTCCTTCTCTCACAGTGAGCTAAATAATACTTAAATCACAGTTGACTGATTGGTCAAAAATAATTAATCTGGATGTTTTGTGCGTTCAGGACTTGTCGACTGAGCTGATCTGGGAGGTTGTCGTCCCAACCGAGGTCCAGAGGATTGTCTCAGTCAAAGGCAAAAGGCCCAATGAGCATGTACACTCCCAGGGCAGAGTGATGGGAGACCGTAGTGTTCTATATAAGGTACGATAACTTCCCCTGAAAGCGTACTAACGCTGTGGTTTGGAAGGAGTGTTGCGTTTGAAAGTTATGTCATTGTTCTTATTGGTGCTGGATTTGGTCAATGTTGTCTAGACCTCTCTCTCTCTCTTTTTTTTTTTTTTTTTTTTTTTTTTTTTTTTTTTTTTTTCTCTCTCTCTCTCTCTCTCTCTCTCTCTCTCTCTCTCCCTCCCACCCCCACTTCAGTCAGAAACACAGTCACTCCTAGGCTTCTGATGTAGGCTGAAAACTCATCTTTCCAGAGAATACTGTACCTCATGTCACTATTCCAGTAAATCATCTCCTCTCCACCAACTGACTCTAAATAAGAATAAACCCTGTTTTTTGGATTTCTTCTTAGACTCTTACACTCCCTACTGTAGTTCCTGCGTGATCTATGAAAATGCACCATATTCTGCACTTATTTTTAGGCACTCTCTCACACAAATCCCCAAAATGTACAATAACCCAAAACTCCAAAGCCCTGTCAAGGATTCTGGAGACTACAATGTTTATTACACCCCAGAATACAAATGTGTGTGACATAACAAACAACATAGTGGTGTCTTTCCCACTCTTAGAGCTTGTATGAAAGTTAGCATGGGGACCAAGAACATCCAGCCCTCATTCCATATTCATTCATGCATAAAATTTGCATTTTAAAACTTTGATTTGATTAAGATGCTCAATTGTGTTTCATCTAATTTCTTGCAGTACCTGAACCCAAATCTCCTGGCCGTGGTGCTTGAGAGCACAGACTTGCATCAGGAGCGAAGCTTTGTCGGGATCCTCCTGATTGATGGCGTGACTGGTCGCATCATCCACGAGGCTGTTCAGAGAAAGGCCAGAGGACCAGTGCATGTTGTGCACTCTGAAAACTGGGTGGTGGTGAGTATTATTGACAGCTAACGTCGATCATAAAAAAATATTTTTTATATTGTTTTGTTGCTTGGTATACCCAGGGCTCGGTTTACACCTATCGCCATTTCTAGCCACTGGGGGACCATAGGCAGGCTGGGGGAATGCATATTAATGTTAAAAAAAACCTCAAAGTGAAATGTTCATGCCATGGGACCTTAAATAGACAAATGTTGAAGGGGAACACAGCTGATCTGAATGTGTCCCCCGCCTATGTTTGACCCCGCAGTACGAATACTGGAGCACCAAGTCTCGCAGGAACGAGTTCTCTGTAATTGAACTGTATGAAGGGATGGAGCTCTACAACAGCACCGTGTTCAGCTCGCTGGATCGGCCACACGCTCCTCAGGTGCTTCAGCAGTCTTACATTTTCCCCTCCTCCATTTCCACCATGGAGGCCACACTGACCGAGAAGGGCATCACCAGCCGCCATCTGCTCAGTAAGTTTTAGCGAGGTCCAGTCTTATGGGCTGCAGTGCATTACTGTTTGAGTTACCCACCTTCTTTTCAACATTGTTCAGCCTTTTTTTAATATGTGTATTTGGGTTTTCTTCGTCACAGTTGGCTTGCCATCTGGAGGGATTTTGTCACTACCCAAGATGTTCCTTGACCCTCGGAGGCCAGAAATAGTAACTGAGCAAAGCCGGTGCGTCCTCTTGTCAGGCTTGGTTTAAAATATTTAATTGACTTTTTTTTTTTTTCTTTTTTTTTTTTTCCTGTCTCTCTGTCTAACTTGTTTACTTGATTTCCAGGGAAGAGAACCTGATACCGTATGCACCAGAGCTGCTGATCCGTACAGAGTGGTTCATCAACTACAATCAGACTGTATCAAGAGTGCGAGGAATTTACACTGCCCCCTCTGGACTGGAGTCAACCTGTCTGGTGAGTCTGCCTTTAACAATACTGAGAAACCTATATGATGATTACCAAGGTATGCATTTCTTGTTTTAGCAATTGTTTTAACAGAATGTCGTGGAAACTATTTATTCTTGAACTGCCCCTATGTGTCACAATTTAACTTCCTAATTTTCCATTTGGAGTGTTTATTTTCTAAAATCTGCCAGTGACAGTACAGCATGATATTTGCTTACCATTTAAAGTCACAGGATAAACAACTACTGGCATAATAACTTCAGCAATATTAAGTCATTCCAGTGAAGAAAATATAATATTTGTGTATTTATTAATACTGAGTAGTAAATAAAATAAATAAAAGTTTTACATAGCCATAAAAATAAAAAAATCCATCCAAAACATACAGGTAGATCAAATATGACAATGTTACCTTTTTCCTTGTAGGTGGTGGCATATGGTCTCGACATCTACCAGACACGCGTCTATCCCTCAAAGCAGTTTGACGTACTTAAAGACGACTATGACTACATGCTGATCAGTAGCGTTCTCCTCGCCCTTTTCTTTGCCACCATGATCAGCAAACGCCTGGCAGAAGTCAAACTGCTTAACCGGGCCTGGCGGTAAAGGATTGGTCAAAATCCCATCTCTTACAGCCCCGAGGCTGCACAAAGGACCTCAGCCCGAGGAGATGAGACGGCTGAGACCATGCCTGTAGAAGAACACAGGCCAAAGATCAATAAGGCCCATAAGGAACTGCAGGGGTGAGGGGACAGCGGGGTGGGGGTGAAAGGAGGGATTAGAAGAGGTTTTATGTGTTGTTGTTTTTTTAACTTATTTTTGCAAGCACAAGGAATTATTTCATAGTAAAATAACTTTTTTTTTTGTGCAATGTCATTTTGATTAAATGTTTAACACATAACTAATTCCAAATGAATAATACAGATTTGGATTTAATAAATTGTGGAGTTTGGAAATTCCCACACATGTGAAAGTTGGATACTTAAGCAATGTTAGTTTCTTCCAAAATAGTTTGAGGCATTTACTCTTCATTAGATACTTCATTAGACTACTCTAATGGAGAGTGAATACATATTGAGGTTTGAGAAAGGCGATACAGAAGACATGCAACACACGTGAGCATGATTTGATTCTTTTAGCTTGCTGAATCACGGTGATGCCCAGATGAAGAACTGTATAAAGTGTGAGAAGATCATGCAGAATGGACAAGAAATGGTCATTTATGCTTTCCTAAAGACTTTCCCACCAATGGCACTGTCACACTGTTGTCACCATCACATGCTCAACAAAGGAAAATGACCCATCAGTAGCCTCTATTTTCTGTACATCAATCATCTTGCAGCTCATTCGTGTGAGCAGTTTTTATCCACTAATGGCTCCATTAAAATTTCTTCTTGTCTCAGAACTCCAGTTTAAATGTTTTTTTTTCTGTTTTCAGAGAGAGCAAAAATGTGTTCTTGGAACAAATGCTTGATTATGGTCATTATATTTAGATTATGGTCGTTATTTAAAAAAAAAAGTAAACCTGGTATATTTAATGCTTATTAATTTAAGCAATCTAGGTGCAGAATTACTGTAAGGATGTGTTAACATTGTAGTTACTGTAGGTTGTAATACATTTCCAGAAATGTATTTGATTTATAAAACAGTAAAATTGGCTAAAAGCCTTAACACTTTTCAGTTGGCCAATAATGAGGTTATTATTGATAAGTTAAGTAAATGCTGATTGGTACTCATTTCATGTTGTCTCAAAAAAAAGACATTGAGTCTATCGTAGAATGAATAAGTTATTTTATTTCTATAAATAGATTAAAAACACAATTTTACAATGATTTACTTTTGACACAAACAACATTAGGTTAACTTAGAAACAGCTTTTGCTGACAGAATCTTCATGAGAACTTCCAACCTGTTGATGTAACAAAGGTTGTAAACGGGGAGGGGGGGGCGGTGGTCTATACCTTAACAGTGTAAATGTAACATGATTTCCATGCCTACACACAAATAAAGAATCATTGAAGGCCCAAGCTGTACTTTTCTGAATATATATACACACACACACACACACACACACACACACACACACACACACACACACATTGTTTGAGCTAAATACACATACATAATGAAAATGTAAATGTAAATGTAAATGGACTGTTCTTATATAGCGCTTTTCTAGTCTGAATGACTACTCAAAGCGCTTTAACATTGTACAGGAACCATTCACCATTCACACACATTCATACACTGTGGCCAAGGCTGCCATACAAGGTGCCACCTGCTCATCAGATAATCATTCACACACACTTCGACATAGGACTGCAGGGCCAAGGATCGAACCACCAACCTTCCGATTGGAAGGCAACCGCTCTACCACTGAGCCACAGCCGCCCCAAAAAAAAACAATTCATCATAATGATTAAAAGTTTATCAACTGCCCAATACTGAATATTAAGGCTTTCTTTTACTCCTGTGTATACACTGAAACACTGTAAAACATTTTTGTGATAGGGAAAGCTGTGTAATGAAAATGAAGTGCACTTGCCTGCATAAGGCACGGAAATAAGAAGTGTTTTATCAGGTGAAGTATCCGGGTTCACTGTAGTTCAAAGCATGTTTGGGTTGTGTTGTGTCGTTCTTATATTGGCCACATTGTTCATTGTTAAATTTACCATAACTCTTATTGGGGGAATGATTCAGCAAAACATTAAATCTATCAATACATCATACTTAAGATTTCAAGCAGCATTGTCATAGAACACATGGGATGAACAGTTTGGTACAAGCCCAGCTTGTACATACAGTAATTATTTGCTCTCTCGTAAGAAATATAATATTAGTAATATGAGCACATTAGCCTGACAAGCCAGACCCACATCAAGATGTTGCCCCCTGGCTGCAAAATAAATTTGCTGCTGCTAGGGTGCGTCTAGATTTCTAGGCTATGAGCACATGGCTGTCAGAATTAATGAGTGATAAGACATTATATCTGTGAGAAAACTGCAGTATCTGAGTAAACCAAAACTGAAAATGGTTATATAAATATTTCTCCACTATAAGTGAAAATACTGGAACGTTATGATGCTAAAATACTGAGCGGTAAAATGTTCAGTTAAAAAGGAGACAGTAACCTCACAGTGTTGTGTGACATAAGTGGTCTTGAAATGCATCAGTCATTGAAAATAACACCAATGTGACATAAGACATGTGAGTGTAGCATGTAAATGTTTTCACACACTTTGTTCAATAGTGTATCATATTGTTATTAATGATGTCAGTCACAGTTTTGTACTCATCAAGTTTCAGACAGGGACATAAGCGAGGGTTTCTATCTGTTCTGCCAGCCGCTGCTGTTTCCCGTCCTGGCCGGTTCACTCAGGAGTCTTTCTCGTCTGTCTGAGTACGTTGGTCGGCCCGGCGGCAGGAGGATGTAGTGCGTGGCGCTGGCCTGTCTGCCGTCCTTCAAAATTGGAACAATGCAGGGAGAAAACTGAGCTGCAGGTGGCACCCTTTCACACTGCTGTCTCTGTAATGCCTTACTCACATATTTTGGGTTAGCAGCGAAACTCTGTGTGGCAGGCATCACACCATTGATATAAATTGGAAGGCTTTTGGGGCTCGGGGTACGTGGTGGGCAGGGTGGGACTAAAGGGATCCTTGGAGGAATTTTGGGAGGCTTGTCTTCCTGGCTGGCGCTCACAGTCCTTAAGAGAGCGGGACGTTTTTGCAGGATGGGGACACGAGGAGGGATTAGGGGCTTGTCAGTGGGGCAGGTTGTGCTGCTGCTGTGGAGAGGCTGGGAAGCAGGGCTTGAACAGGGAAACTGGAGTCTGGCTGATTGGTGTTGGTCTGGCTGTTTGCTACACACAGTATCCCCGACAGCTGACACCACATGCTGGTGGTCTTCTCTCTGGAGAGCTAGTGCCCAAAACCTGCTTCCTCTCCCTGATGGTCTGTCCTCTCTCCCTGGCCAAGAGAAAGCCATGGAGCCAGTCCCAGCACCACCAGCCTGCAACGAGCTCTCCTGGTAGGCGTAATTCACTTGGCCACAGTCTCTGTTCATGCCCCTGCACATGGCCTTAGGGCAGCTTTTGGGCAAAAGGCGGCGTCTGTCGGTGGTAAAAAACTCCACCTCACTATCGGCTGCCTCATCAGACATGAGCTCCTCAGGGTCAGGCAGAGGCGGCAGGGGTTTGGCTTCTCTCTGGTGGCCCCCAAACACTGTCCATCTCTGGGAAGAAGGGACCACCTGGTCTCCCTCATGGGGCCGCAGTATGCTGTCAGACGCTTGCCGGTAAGTATCAGAGTAGAAAAGAGACTGGGAGATGTTGCCTGGGAAGGGGGAAAACAATCAGGTATTAGACAACTGGCTTCATGAAATCCTAAATTGAATTGTAGACCAAGAAGACGCTGCTTCATTATACAGGGTTTTGCTATCGCTGTTGTTTCCTTCAGTGCAGAAACAATTCTCAGAGGAAGAAACATGGAAAACAACTTCCAACGAGAAAAAACTTTTAACTAGAGTGTAGTGATGGTGTAGGAGGGAGAAAATACCAAGGGGAGTGGTCTCATTTGCTTAAAGTATCGTACAGGAAACAGGAGATAAACATGTTGAAAACAGCCGCTTAACCTATCACCCTCTTCGTCAAACATCAGCCACAACACCCTGATTAACACAGGAATCGCCATTATCTGCGGGGCAGGCCATAATCTTAACGGAGCTTCCCATAACCTTCTCTGTGGAAACATCCGACGTGCCCCAGACTGCAGGAACAGCTGGTGGCCAGGGAGCAATAGCTTCCCCTCCTCCTTCACCCCACTCTGTCCTCTGCTACACAGCTCAGTCCAGTGATGACAAACTCACGTTCACCCTGTCAACATGCTGTTTTATTAGTCAAACAGGGTTTAAACTCGTTTGTCAAACCAAGACCGGATTTCAGAATATAGAAATGAAAAAAAAAAAAAAAAGTTATCAATGTTTTGTTTTGTTTATTTAAAAGTTTGCAGAAACATGATAATCATGTCCGTGTGTTTGAACACATGTTCCTTTCTATCTCAAGGTTAATTCTAATGTAACTCACCCAGGTTATAGTAGCAACTCATTTTCAAAAACCATTCCTGCAATTACCAATTTATTACAGATGAATATTAATATCATAATATTCATTAGACTGAGATTAACTGAGATTCTGTCAAATACACAAAACATTTAAACCATCTCAAGTGTCACATGCATGCAAGTCAATTGAACCAGTGCTAGTTGTAAACAATTGTCGATCTGTAGTAATATCATTTTATAATAACTTATATGTATAAAAAAAGAAACATGTAAAAAGACTCACAGTTAAATTCCTTGGCCATTCCATGCTGTTGTTGAAGCTCCGTCAGGTTTTGTTCCATGTCAGCACTCAGGCCAAAGCACTCTCTGTAAAGCAAGAGAGGTTGAGAAATGTAAATCATTCCTACACATAACCTATTACCAGTAAGTCATTAAATATGTGAAATAACAAGCATGACACATGCTTCAACAGAACATAGGTTCCGTTCTCCTTTATGTATTCACATTATTGAACAGCATTGCAGGTTTCCCAACGTCTTCTCGGAGCCATAGTCTTCACGTATTTGTGCTGTTTATTTACCAAATCTACCTATCTTTTACTATTGCTAAAACTGTCTACTCTACTCTGTATGTACAACATTAATTGCATGTCCGTCCATCCAAAGCTTTTGCGCTTGCTCAGATTTTCTTTCCTTATCCAATATCAAAGGGCTAATGGCAGAAGGCGTTGTATAATATGTGTATATGTATATATATATATGATGTAAATAATGTAAAGTGAATGTGAGTGAATCTTTAATGTTATGCGTATAGCATCTTAAATATTTGTTTTTGGATGCACACATAAAGTGGTGAACTCATTTTAATTGGTGATTTTTATGTCTGTTTACACATAATACATTACAAAATGATAGTATTTAATATGAATATTGCCAGAATTAAACTCCTGATATTGTATTTTCAAAGTTAAAGTAGTGTTTGTATTGTCACACTATGTAATAATAACTGATCCTTGTTTACATTTGGTTTCTTTCCATAAAAGAGTGGTTTTTGCGTACCTGTTCAGGACATGTTGTCCCCAGGAGTTATTCTGACTCCCAGCCATGTTGTGGCAGAAATTGTGTTGTTAAAAAGCACAAAGGTCTGTTTGGTATCTGAACACAAGTCAGCTCCATCAAACCCATCACAGCTTCATTCTAACCAGCAGAAAGCTGTTGGAGACAAACAGAAAACTAAGTGTCAGGAACTATTTTTCCTTGAATAACAGGACAACTTGTACATTTGCATATTGTTGTAGCAGGTGTGTCCAAATCAGGCTTTAAACACAAAAAAACATGACACCATTTTCTACATTTGGCTTTTGCCTTAAATCACTCAGTTCATTTGTTCCAGTCACACCTTTGTCAGTGTGAAATGGCCATAAACAGGGCATATAAACAGTGCACATCTGGAGCACAACCAGCTGCACATATACTCATCCTACCAGGCGGGGTCAAAGGTCAAGACAGCTACTCCAGAACAAATACTTAAGAGGTTCAAAACAAACACACATATCACCTATAGATAAATCATTTATATTATTAACACAGCACGGCTCATTACACACATTCTACCTGTTACTCTGTCCGGACATTACTCGCTCAAGAGCAGCTTGCAAGGAAACATTGAGTAACTGAGTATATAAAAAGCATTTTGTGAGAGTAGTAGGCAAAAGATTTAGATTACTAGGTACAGTATATAACTTACATTTCTGAAACTGCATCGTTTTTGGTGAGCCTCAAACAACAGTCACAACAAAAGCCCAGTAAATTACTTCAGTCTGCTCTGGCAGCTGCCATGTGTATCTCTTTGTGGTTCCAGCTTAAAGCCATTTGTCTGATGAGCAGGCTATTACACAACCTCTGGGTCAGATGTGGGAGGGCAGCCGCACTCCCCACCCTCCTTTCTCTCTGTGACCATGAAACCCTGCAGTATCCGCCCTTACAACAGGGGCTAATTGTGCAGCATTCCAGTGATGCTGCATGACAAACTCCACCACCACCGAGACACACGTAGACTAATAATACATGTCTGTGTAAAAGTTTTCTAGAGACTCGTGAAAAAAAAAAAGGGATCTTAGGTATTGTGCCGTGAAATATGTCACTGTCTGTAGAGTAATGAAAAAAAAGTTTTGTTGTGTATTCAGTTTAAAAAGCTAATGAGTCAAAGAAAGACATGCTATCGTTTAATTAATATGCTTGTATGTATGTATGTAGTTAAATGTTAGAATGGCGAGCACTGGAATTAAGCAACGTGGTGTTTGTATATTAAGCAACGTGGTGTTTGTATAGTATACAAACACCACGTTGCTTAATTCCAATGCTCGCCATTCTAACATTTAACTACATACATGATGGCTGCTTCCTGCCTCCTGATCTGACATGAATGTCAACTGATATCCCTTTTGCGTGGAGATGAACACATGTAATCTGGGTCAGGTGATGGTCAACCTTAGAGTAGTCTCGCATTGCCAGACCTATCTCCACAGCGCTGCAGAATAAGTTTCCTTAGAGATGTACCGATATGGAATGAATCTCAAGGCAATAATGATAACAATAATAATAATAATTATCTGTTTGTTGTGACCGATATCAATACACAAATCCCCATACAGAACCAGGTTTTAAGTGCCATCCCTAGTCCGCAGCCATTTGACAACTGAAGGGGTTTAAAACTGAGTGAAGCCCCTGTGTCAGCAGGCCTCAAGCATGGTACTCATTCCCTTCCAGCTTCCAGCAGGGATGCTGCTTATTACCCTGCACCCTTGACTCTTCAAATATGAATAGCAATGCAATAGCTCTGAGTAAATTTAATTTGACAGTTGAATTACCCACATTATTGTTCAAACTTGAATGTGCCTCATCTAGCTTTTAAATTGTGCAAATCCAACTGTTTTTATCATAGTCAAATGAACTACTTTACTTTGTGAAGAACTGACGAATACTTCATGCTCATATAATAAAATGGTTCCCATGCCTGTAATCATCTACAGTAAACAGCTACATTTAAAAATAAAATGTAAACACTGAACGGAAAATACACTATAAATCTGCATTCCCGTCCACAGAATTGAACCATGCAGCAATTCACCTACAAACCACGAATTAGTAACACACCTCTCCTACTCGCCCGGATGGCAATGCAAGATCTCAATTTTACTATCACACTGCAATCTCATTCTTCAAAGTCTAGCTTTGTTTCATGTTACTTATAAACCTACAGTCTATGTGGGAGGCAAACAATGCAGAGCATGCATAATGCAACACAAAACCCACCACAAACACAACAGTGACCCATGCGTCTTATTTGAATATTTATGTCATCCTTAAAACAACCGACTGTGGCGTCATTTCCGCCAGTGATCCTCGGAGATGGAAGACGCTGAACAATTATGAATTCTACCGGCAAGTACTCAGTGTCCATGAATGGAGCCACTCTCAGGCATGAATGGGGCTTTGTGTCACTTTGGTGCGCAGTAAAGCAAGCCTGAAAATACAAGTGAACTCTCCCATGAGGTTAGGACTGAAGATACGCCATGGAGACAAGCAGACATTGCCGAGGTATGAGTCTGTGCCACAAATTCCCTGCAGGAGGATTGTGTGTACGGGCATCGTTGAAAGAAGAAGCCAGAGGCGGAAAAACTGTTTGTTTATCTCATGCTGGAGCCTTGATGTGTTGTCCTTGGCTGTCCCCGCCTCATTTTTATTTCAGGCATTAAGCCATTCACTGGACCTTTACAGATGATTTAATTATGATGCTGGCATAAAGTAGGCCTATGTGCTTTACATCACCTGATTACAACTTGCTGGTAATTCTGCTGGCCAAGTAACGCTCACAGCTAAGTGGCTGGACAGAACTCTTACCAAATGCCTTCAATGTTACAAATGTTTCCACCACAACATTAGCAGGCCACAAGACTAAGAAGTATTTGACTTAAATTTCTCAACATCAGTATTCGCAGCCTAGATGAAGGTTTCTTTAACCAAATAATCTAAATAGACAAGTGTTGTCGTTAAAGGTTAATATATCTATCAATCAATCAAATGTTATTTAAAGTGTAAAATCACCATTAAACATGGTCTCAGTGCACTTTACAATTAAAGGAACACAGAAATAACAAACAGCATTAAAGCAGTAATAATAAACAATCTAAACATTTTAAATGTGACTTATAAAGTCTTATAATAAGTATAGTATAGTTGAATGATGTATCTACTACTCTACTCTACATGTATTGGTTTCCAATGGGTCAGAGGAAATAAAGGAAAATAAATTGCAGATTGCTGTAGCTACATTTTATATTTTTATATTCTAGGTCCATGACCAAAATAGTATTATAAAAACTTAGTGCTGTGAAAAAGTGTGCGGGAATTCAATCTGTTCATCTATATTTTTATATACTGGAAAAATTACACCCACCTGGCCATTATATGCCACACATAATATAGGCCTAGACTTTAGCACCTATATAACACATTTTTAATACTTTATATTTATAATTCTACTCTTATTCTGTTTTAATCTTACTATTTTTTACTCTTATTGTAATTATTATTCTTTATTGCACACTATCTTTGTTTGCACGATCATTACTATTTCACTGCACATAGTATTGTATGAGCATATGAAAAATAAAAAGTTTCCAATCTTGAATCTTTGAATCTTAATCTAAGGCTTAATTTGACTGTGGGACTAATGCTGGTGAATCATTAGGGTTTGGGATTGGCCCATTTAATTCATGAACTGTAGTGTAGTTTAAACAATAACGGTCAGTTTGTAAGAATATTAATCATTTCAACACTGTTCTAATTATTAAGAGCCATATTAGGTTTGAAGATGATTCAATAGGTGTTGGTGGTAAAAAAAAAAAAAAGCAATTTACAGCTATCCAAAATTGTATTTCCTCTAGCAAATTAATTTCTAGCTTTCAAATGTGATTACCTGTATAAAGAAAAATTACATATGTGGCCGGGTTAGCTCAGTTAGTAGAGCAGGCACACATTTACATAGAGGTCTATGCCTCGACGCAGAGGTCCAGGGTTCAAGTCTGACTTGTGATGATTTCTTGCATGTCTTCCCCCTGTCTCTTCCCTTTCTCTCCTGTCCATTAAAGGTGGAAAAGCCCCAAAAAATAATCTTGAAAAAAAAAAAAAAGACCTGAGAGAGCCATTCATGAATGTAATGGGTAGACAACAATCTAGTAAAGCAACAATTTAAAACTATAATTCAATACTGTTAACAATGTTCAATCTTTGCCTAAGTTTATAAGATTTTATTTAAATTTTAGAGTTGTTTATTTAACTAGGGTAACACTACTACATGTTTCAGTGCATTGAAACATTGAAAAATGGGTCAACATGTAGGCCTATATATATATATATATATATATATATATGGATATATAGATAGATAGATAGATAGATAGATAGATAGATAGATAGATAGATAGATAGATAGATAGATAGATAGATAGAATTATTCTTTATTGGACCAAACTCCACACACCATCTCCACTATTTTGGCATTTACTTTAGCGTCCACTAGCGGCTGACCAGGGATGGGCCGAGCAGTCCCAGACTCACCCATCCCGCCTCGATGGGACTTCGCTGGTCTACGCGGACATCAAGTAACTCTACAGCGGGTAAAGAGAGCAGCCTGCCCCGCTGCTCACAGACAAATAACCCCAACAGACGAGCTAAATTAGTCAACACAGTTTAAGAAAAGCGACTTGAAAAGAAACAACAAACGTTACAGTGGCCTAACGTTGGACCGACGACCGCGTCTCCCGATTCGTTTTACATTTCACGTTAAGAACCGCGCGAGGAATAGTCTACAATCAAGTGTAGCTTTCTAAGTAGGCCTATGATTCTAGCTAAATAGGCAGGCTCTCGTTTACATCAAACTCTTCTCCTGGTCGCTTAGTTTAAGTGGATTTAAAGCACAGTTCTTATCAAATAGCCTAACTAACATAATAAAAGCAAGTCCTACCATGAAAACGCAGACAATTGGTGTCCATCACGTAAAGTCGGGTCGGCCGCCCTGTTCCTGTCCAATGTCAGAAAAGCTGTATAGTAGCCCACGAGCCAGTCTCCCTGTCAAAACTAAACCATGTGCAACATCCCTCCTCTGACAACAACACTGGGAGGTGAAACTCGTTTTGTCAGCGTGACGCGGGTTTCCATCTCCTTATAAAAGCATCCAGCACCCGGAGCACGTTACTGTTAACTCCACCCAAGTCCGCCTTAAAAGGAAAAAAATCCCCCTAAAAAATAAAAACCTTTAGGAAAAACTAAACACCATTAGGAAAAGTAGCCTAATTTATGGTTTAAAAAATGTATGGAAAAAAAAATCTACATTTGTGGGTTTTTTTGTAGGCCTAGCCTACTACTTCAGTATTCACATTATTTCAAGCCTTCTCCACTTATTTACGGAGGGAAATATTGTAGGCCTTTTTAGTTTGTATTCCATCCACTACATTTGACGCACTTAAAGCCTACTTTGCAGATTTTAATTTAACAAACAAAACACATGATAGTTGGCTATATGATGCATTGTTCTTAGCCTACCAATCAGTATAGCCTACATAGGGTAAATTCAAATCAGCTTTTTTACTGCAGCATTAAAATGCTGCATAATAATCCAATAACACGGCCATTCATGCATGATTTTACTTTTGATGGTATCATTTGCTGCTACTATTTTTGTACTTTTGCTTTTATCCAGGGTTTTGCCTTGAGTATTTAGCCTAAAGGATCTGACTGTGTCCTCCACCACTGTAAACCAGAAAAGAAGTTGTCAGCCTGGTCGATTTTAAGTTAAAAAATACGGAATAAGCCCATAAGCTACTCACACAGAAACTCCCTCCGGTGCAGCTGTCAATATATGTGTCCTGACTCCCAGTAATATTAGGGGGAAAATATTGAAATCAATGATGGACATAGACTGTAAGGCTCCAACTCTAACAAAATATAAAAATGCAATATTATTGAGCACTCTTAGCATTTGATTTATTCTGAGATCATTTATGCATGGATATGTCCATAATAATCATTTTATCTGTCTTGTGTGATGAGTTTATGGGAAATTGCCCTTCATAAGGCAGTAAACAATTTTGGTGTGACTTGTGTAGGAGTCAGAGAGTGTGTGGGTGGGTTTTGGCATGAGTACAATAGGCTATAGGACTGATAGAGAAGAACAAGTACAAGATGGCAGCCCAGTTGTGGTGGATGAGGACTTTTTTTGAAGCCTGGATGTCACATAGGAGTTCAATGTCTGTGTTTGTCTTCACCCACGAGACCCACCCCGAGAGAGGCAGAAGGACAATACTGGAGGCCATTTACTAGAAAATAACAGGGAAGTGAGTGCAGGCCATTCTTGTTTTTACCACAGCGTCCAGACCACACTGAGCCTACAGTCTTCCTCCAGACTGCCAAATTATCTTTTTATTAAGTGCTGAATAAAAAAAAAACTGATAAAAGTGTAAGAGAGACGCGAAAATACCCTGTGACCTCCCCTTCTTCTGTTTTATTGTTAAATCTTTCCACTCTAATAAAATCCGTATAGGGTCATATATGGATTAAGGAGTGCCTTATACCTACAGTATATGACTACTGTAAATCATGAACCCACAAAATAAATACACCACATGTGATGTGCTTCTATTGTTGCAATCCTTGACTGTCTCTATTCCTCTAACGTCATTTGTTTGCTTAAAGGGATACTCATACTTTTTAGCAAATAAGCTGTTTGATCAACTTCCTGTTGGGCAATAAAGTAACTTGTATCACATGTGATTCCAGTGTGAGATTAAGAAGTGAGACTGCTGTCAGTTGTCACGCTGCAATACACAAATGTTAGGCTTTGTCTTTGAAGAGGAATGGTGCAAATACATCTTAATACTCTCAATCCCTTTAAAGGTCTTAGTTATTTGTTCTTTTTTGTTGATAGCGGTGACACAGCACCATCCAAATTTTTGCCGCCTGGACAAGCAGATTGTCTGTGGGCGCTTGTGACGACCCACAGGATGCTCAAAGCTGTGGGGGTTGTTGTCGGGGTGGGCCAGTCTCCCACAGGGGAGGTCAAGTCATTTCCTGCTCTGAGAGACCTCCGTCCCTCACAGCTGTCAGTGCAGTCAGAAGCCCATCTCCCACATCTGTAACCCCCCTCCTTCTTTTGCTTTTTTCAAAGATGTGATGGATTGCTCTGAAGTAACTCCCTCATGCTGCTGCAAAATTAAAGATGGTTAATCAAAGATGGACAGAAATCAAGGCCCTGTTGACGTTTTTTTTTTTTTTTATGAGCTCAATTCCATTTAGGACAAGAAACATCAAGGTTAAATCAGGAATCAATAGTGAGTAAAAGTTAAAAAAACAACAGCGATAATAATTCGGAAATATCAAACTAGATTGGTATAGCAGATCAGTGAAAAACAGATATGCCCTGAAATGAGAAATATCTCAGAAGATAAATGTCTGCCCACTACTTATTTAACAGTGTCTCAAGCTGGAATAGGAAATGAAGTAAGTAGGTGTTAACATACGTGTTCTATGGTAAATACATTTGTGTAGGTTGATGTGCTGACATGGTGACACAGGGAATTCTCTTATAGAGGAACCAGCTGTGTACAAACATGTAATAGTAATTAGAGCCCTGTTACAGACCGCAGACAGACAAGCCTACTGCTGTTTTCAAAGTCACGGTCGACTGGTCTTATGTTTGAGTTTTACATTCCTTTTAATCGTTGTTTCTGTGAATCAATGTTAGAGGATGTAACAAATAAAAATACGTATATCACAATAATGCTTATTATTAGATGTAAATATTTAAAATAGATGATTAGGTCAAAATGCCTCAGTTATAGCTTCTACCTGTGTAAGAAGTTCAAATTTATATCCATTAAATGTGTTTTTGAGTATATGAGTGAACTCTGTAATAGGGCATCAGAGCTGAAACGATGGGCATTTCCATGCAACTCTGGAATGACATAAATGTGTAAAACCAGAGAGAAATTCAAAAGAAAAATACTAAATTCCACCTCTTTGTTACCACCCACCACTTCCTTCAGCCTGACATGTAACAGTCATGTTTGATGTTTTTATTTCATAGTAGACTGCCAGAAAGTATGGTCTACACATTTTTGAATTAGTTTTTGAAATGAGGGATAAATAGAAAGAAAAGTTATGATTAAGTTTTGAATAAGTACCATTCATTCAGACTTTATCACCGCCGTCTGCAGAGTTGTGTGTGATTTGAATAACACAACTTTCGTTTAATCTTTTTTAAATTTAATGGATCTGATGGTTGGGTCTGACAAGTAGGTGGCGTCAAGGAGGAATCAGGCTCCTCAAACGTCTGCGTGGGCTTCGCACCACGGCCTTTGACCTCATCCTGTGAGGAGACCGCTCAGTTATCAAAGAACCAACAGCCACCGGGAGGAAGAGGAGGACAGCTGAAAAGTAATATTTGTGCTGCCTTTGATTGTTGGGTATCTCAGGAACTGCACTAATGGCCAAAAGAAAACACTTTCTGTGGAATTTATTCTGATGCCAATTGATTGATACAAATTATACAATAGCATTATAGGCCGCTTATGTTTCCTGTGAATAAAATGTAGCTACAAGCAAATCAATGGATCAGAGGTGGAAAAAACACATATACAAACACACAGCTTTATGTGTAGTGGTGCTGTCCCTATAAAAAATAAGAAAGCAAAATACTTTTCTCCCCCCAGGGTACCGACAGAGACAGACAAAACGGAGTCAGTGAAAGGAAGTGGCAAGGATTAAAGTGATTTAAACTCTGTGACATCTGATTTCATGGGGACAGCTTCAATGAAAGGCACAGACTCAAGCATGAAAAGAGCAATTCTTTACTGATGATGCTACAGCACTGGAGGCCTGGGCAGCTTCCCTACCCAAGTTTTCAGGCCTCAATATGGGCAGAAAGTCCGCAGGCCCAGTGGGAGGCCTTCCGCAGCCCTGTGAAGTTGATCTCCAGTTCATTAAGAGCTTCAGTTGAAATGAGTGAGGATGGAGGGAGAAAAAAGGCTTTTCACGTTAATACAAAGAAACTGTATATGGGCAAGCGATTTGACTTTTTCAACGACTTCTGCCTCACCATCAATAACTCCACTCTCTCTCCCTGCCCACACATCCGCAACCTCGGAGTTCTTTTCAACAGCAACTTCTCCTTCACACCACATCAATCAAATCACCAGGACCCACTTTTTTTGACCTAAAGAACATAGCCTGTCTCCGCCCATCTTCACATCCAGAACTGACTACTGCAATAGCATTATTTATGGTACATTATCCAAAGTCCTAAATAAACTCCAGTACATCCAGAACTCTGCTGCTCGTCAGCTCACCCATTCACGCTCCTGGGACCACATCATCCCTGTCCTCCAGAACCTCGACTGGCTCCCTGTCCCACAACAGATACAATTCAAAGTCCTTCTACTCACTCACAAAGCCCTCCATAATCAGGCCCCCCTTGCTTCACCACCACACTCCTTCCTCTTCCTCTGCTCCTCTGATGCCAACCTCCTGTCTCCAACGCTCAGGACCAAGCGTCGGGGGGACAGAGCCTTCTCCATAGCTGCCCCGTCCCTCTGGAGCTCTCTCCCTCAAACACATCTGCTACAGCAACGATCTGTCCATGTTCAAATCACAAGTCAAAACTCACCTTTTTAGAGCCGCTTTTAATGTGTAATTATTACTCAAGTGTCTTTGAGTGTTTAAAAGCACTTATATATAAATAAAATTCATTAATATTATTATTATTTATTTATTACATTATTTCCCTCCTCAGTAGCAACTCTCTAAATAAAAAAAGAATATATTTTTTGGCACTAACACAAGGTTGCTCATCAGGACATGGACATACTGTGTGTTTTTCATTCTGGGTAAACAGTTGTGACAGAAAGACACTGTCAATATTTGCTTGTATTCACAACTTGTTCTGGTCAGTCTTTTTTGAATCACCACATGACATACAGGGTCAGGAGGGTCCTTTCAGGAGGGCAACAGAAAATAGTCAAGTTTAGTAATATTGTTATTGGACTGCTGATTATTTACTGTGTGTACGTGCACATCATGACTCTATTGTGCAGAGTAGGGAGTGTGGGGGCGGGGGGAGAGATATGACGTTGCCGTCTGTGTTTTCATGCCCTACAGATTTCCTCAGAAAACCATGGTATGATGTCTTTTAAGGGTGCCTTTCCCACAACATAGCTCAGAGTTCTGAGGCATGATGAAGTCAAGCTTCCTTTTTTCCTCACTCTATCTCTCCTCTTACTACCACCCACCTCCCTTTTCTTCTCTCACCTTACTTACTCCATAATTTCCTGTTGAGTCACCAACAGAGCCAGACTACACCATGTTTTACAGTTTACTACTCCCCTCTCTGCTTTCCTCCTCCACTTCCTTGTTCAAAGATGCCTGTCTTGTAATGGAGAATAACGCAGTGTGACATTATAATAGCCCGCCAGCAGATATTACTGCATGAAAGCAGATAGAGTCCGAGAAAAGTCAAAGCAGATGTAGGAGGCTCTTCCAGGCAACATGACTGATTTGTGCAGTAAATGACTCGGAGGATCATAGGATTACCAGCTCTGCAGAAACCATATCACTCGCCATAGCATGCCACCAGATATCGTTATTGGGGAAAAAATAGATCTTCTAGCTAAAAAGTGAAATTAAAGATACAGTGAGAAAAAACAGATTCAGCATATAAAATAAAACATAAAATACATCTTTATACAACCTTCCCAATACTATTAAGTTTTAGTTGAATTACCTCTTTAGGAAATATTTCTATATTGCTATTGGCTCTTTCAGCTTCTTCCTAGTAAAGTGGGAGTAATAAGTGATGCTGTGGTGAGGTAAGGCGCTGCTTAAACGTAGGCAGTACGTGCCTGTGTGTGAGGGAGGGTTGAGGGCAGGGCTCTGAGAAACGAAAGGGCTCTGTGGTGGACTGGTTGAGTCATTCAAAAATGCAGCTGCTGACTCAGTTTGCAAACTTGTTTCCAAGAGCACGACGCCAGTCTATCTGGCATATTGTTGTGTGTGTGTGTCTGATCTGTACTTGTGAGGACCAAACATCTTCATAGAAACAGGATAAGGGAACTCCTCCAGGTTGATCTTTATTACTCTGAAAAAGAGAACATTTAGTCAGAATTAATTACTTAATTAATTTAGGTTTCATAAACTATATGCTTGTGGTTTTGTTCAGAAACCACTCAAAGAATTACCAGATTACGTCAAATGGAAAATGAAGCTTTGCCCGAAGGAGTGCCTATGTACACCACTGTTGTAATCCCATCCTGGCAGCAGGTCAAAGTTTTACTGTGATTCAATTATTTCGTCACTTCTTCAGATTTACTTACACACCCTTCTTTTACAATAATCTTATAGCTGTGTTAGTCCAACTATCAACACAACGTGATCCATCTGGCATTATGGACTCTGGGACACACTCCAGAATTAGTCATCCTGGATGTGTTGCAAGGTCCAAAAATGATGTGCTGTAATTGTGTTCTGAGGGTAATTAAGGACACCTCCCTCCATGATGGAATGTGATTTCCTGATAAAATTGTAGAGCTGTGGTGCAATGTACTGTATTTAGAGAACTGTGTGAACAGTAATTACCTGTTCAACTTTACTTAACTTCTTTACATTGTATTACAATAAAACTGATGGCAAAAACAATAAGCAAGAGCTGCTTCTGGAAAAATATACTGCAGGCATCATCTGCTTCAGCAACTTTAGACCTGCACTCCAGTCCCAAAATGGGTGCCAACTTAAATGCTTTTAGTACACAAAACTCAAAAAGCTCAATAGAGCAATGATAGCCATAAGCACCATCACCTGTGACTACCTGTTAATTGTCCCTGATCAGTGGTCAATAAAGACATTGTGGCTGTTTTATAGATCTAGCTAGCTGCCGGTGTTCTGTCGATGTAGCATACTTTGTCAGAATAGCATACCGGAAGTTTAGTTTTATAGCGGGGTCTGTCAATTTGGCCTACTTTGTCAAAACAGCATACCAGTGTTTGTGAAGGGTATGCTGTTTTGATAACCCCTGGTTTAATAAAAAAAAATACAGTTTATAAAAGAGGTATGCTGTTTTGATAGCCCATTGTTTAATGCGATATAACAGCCCGGTCTCATGGAAGTTCGTGTAATTGTGACGTTATTTGAATCTATTGATACGTGTTCACGGAGACGTTTTTGTCGGTTTTTACGTGGACAAGACGAAAATGTAAAGTAATGTATTTCACCAGCGGGCCGCCTCGCGGGCACCTCCCGGCTTATGGAGCGTCCTTTTCGGCCGCCTCCCGGCCACCTCATCCAGCGGGTCCCCAGCGGGCGCCTCGCGGGCGCCTCCCGGTTTATGGAGCGACCTTTTCGGCCGCCTCCCGGCGTCCTTACCCCGAGAAAATAACGTTACATTTACAAGTCCTAAAATAATGTTACATTTACACGTAAAAAATAACGTTACATTTACAAGTCCTAAAATAACGTTACATTTACACGTAAAAAATAACGTTACATTTACACGTAAAAAACGAGAAAAACGTCTCCGTGAACACGTATCAATAGATTAAGAATAACGTGGCCATTTACACGAACTGCCGTGAGACCGGGTTGGATATAATACACCAACACTTACCGCTTGTAATCTTAGGTATGCTGAAATGATGGTTTAAATTTAACGCATGCGCAATCCCACAAATTTCACTGCTGCGCATGCGCATTAACCGAAGGTATCCCATTCTGATGGGTATGGTGTTCCGTTAGAACACCGGTGCTAGGAACATTCCACAGCCGTGTAACGTTAGTTAGCTAGATGAGTCTCAAAGTAAAGGATAACGGTTATACTTAACATAGCATAGCTAGATAGACATACTGTATTTATGCCTATGTACTTAACATAGCATAGACATAGCTATATACTGTAACGATGTATGCTATGTTAAGTACAACCGTAGATATAACTGATATAG
The DNA here is from genome assembly GCF_010015445.1 of Perca fluviatilis. NCBI lineage: Eukaryota > Metazoa > Chordata > Actinopteri > Perciformes > Percidae > Perca > Perca fluviatilis. The sequence continues at coordinate 26,119,480 of NC_053116.1, read as the reverse complement.
CTATGTCTATGTAGCGCCGTGAACTGTCACCTTGTCACCAACAGCTGATATGATCCAAACATTTCCAATAACTCCAAACGTTATAATGTTATACACAAACTCATTTAATCCGATGAATTACTTTATATAAATATACTGGAGAGCTTATGTGTGTTCCATCGTGGTACGTGATTTATTTTCATGACTACAAACATAAATAAACCTGAATCTAAAACTTTTTTTGATTCAAATTTACAACGTTGACAAGCGTGTTCTAAATGTCTAGTTGACCAATCAGATTGCCTGGTCGGATCTAGCTACGTTACTTGTTGTTAGCTGCACCCATGACCTATGACGTTAATCTAATCTAATCTAAAATTGGTAGTTTACTAAAATAGCTAGCTACCAAACATAGACGGCAAATAAGCATGTCTTGATACATCTTGATTTCTATCTAAATCGCTAACTAACCGAAACCACTTAAGCTAGCTAGCTAGCTAATTAAATAATGCTAATTCGGTTATTTAATATAAATTAACGATTGCTAGCTAACGTTATCTCAGTTTGGCTAATGTTAACTAGAACTAAAATTAGCTGACGCTAGTTTGTTATCGCTTACCATTTAACACTAACGTTAATGCAGCTTTCTTATTTGTGGCTAACAACCAATGGTTAGCTAGGCTAACGTTAGTTACAATTTAGTTACGCTCACGTCATTGTAAATTTCACTTTGTAGCTAGCTAGCTAGCTAATGTTACTGTCACGATGTTCAAGAAGTTAACAATCTGGTAACTTAAGCGTTGTTATCACCAGACTCATAACGTAATTCAATATGAGTCGTCGATCATCTGCTGTCAGAAGTCAATTATTTGTGGATTTTTGTAAGTAACTGTTAATTGCCGCTATTTCTTTAGCTAGCTAGCTAGCTACATCTTGTGACTTTGTGACACAAGGACACTCGCTAGCTAACTAGCTAGTTAACTACAGTCCGAACCAATAACACACGTAACTAGCTTTAGCTAGCTGACTTTTTGTGATACAAACATGTTACTATGTTGTGCTATGTTTCACATATTAATAATTTGCTTAATTTACTAAAATTTGACTAGCCAACTGTTATGTATCTCTCACACCAATAATAGAAAATGCCTCCTTTCTATAATTGATTAAAAAGTAACGTTAACGTTAGTTTTGAGATGGGACTTTTTTTTTAATGCAGCTGAAACCGAACTGAACAAACTGCAGCTGCATCATCGTAGATCACAGGGAGCCAAGCGGGCATACACTGAGAAAACCCAAGGCATCATCTTCAGAGACAAGTAAGTGGCATCTTTTATCTACCAATTCTTGTCAGCTCCAGGGTCATGCTAAATACCATCATTTTTTAATTCAGTGTGTTTTTAGTCATTGAATAAACAGTTAATCAGAACTACAGATTAGATTTAAGGAGAAGGCATATACAAAATTCTGGGCCAGATTGAAAGTGTCTTTTCCAGCAAACTATGCCAGTCTAGGATGCCTTGTAGATCCTAGGTAGTAAGAGTAGGGAGTAAAAACAACAGCTAATACTCAAAATAATTAGACTTATGTGACTTTTAAAGGCATCTGTTCTATGTTTTCATGTTTGTCTGAGACATAACACCTCATGTCCTCTGTAAGTTTCACCTGTTTTGTCCAAACGTGTGTATTTATGTGTTTGTGTATCTGTGTAATCAGACGGGAGATCCAGAGGCTCCAGGATGAACGTGAAGAGCTTTTACTCAATCTCAGAGCCTCTCAGAGTTCTTCCAGTCGCTGGATTGATACTAGTGTTGTTCAAGACCTTACTGCCAAGTTGGCCTGTGGAGACGGAATAGATGAAGAGCTGGAAGCAGAAAAAGGCAAAGTGGCATCTTTGAAAGATCAGGTGAAGTGTGTTTTCCCATAGACCATTCACAGAATGCAGTACAGTGAATTTATCTTGATTTTCTTAACACAGTTGACCCTTGTCAACTTGTGTGCTTTTGTTTTCAGATTTTAATATGGGAGAGGAAGTTGGAAGGACAGAGGACTGGTGGGGGAACTACACATCACAGTATGAAATCTGATAAGAGCAACTTACTAAAAACCACCTGCTTAATAGAAAACAAACTGCACAGGGTTAGTGGTACACAGATAATTCACTTCACCATAAATTATTAATATTTTTTGTATTATTATAATTTTTGTTAGACTCTCACTACTACTAGTAAACACAAAAAAATGTAGGTATGTTTCTGTTCTAGGGTCGCAAATGCTTCAATACGACAATGACCAGGAATAGTGAATTGAGGGAGGAGCTCAAGATACTGCAGGTTGAGAAGAAACAGTTTCTACATGTTCATACTCGGCTGGAAAAGGTACATTCACTTAACATCAGTGAGTTCTTAAATAAACCTACTCATGAATGTCAGCAAGACTATAGAGATGACAGGTCAGACCCCGGAAAAAAACGGAATATGAGCATATTCGGGTTTTTGCCGGTGTTTACATGGCCGTGCGCGACCGGGTTATTGCTAATATTCCGGTTTTGAGCGGGTTATTGGCTGCATGTAAACGTAGTGACTGTCTACCTCAGACGTAGGGTTGCAAAATTCCGGGAATTTTCAAAGTTGGAAACTTTCCATGGGAATTAACGGGAATATATGGGAATTAACGGGAATAAACGGTAATTAATGGGAATAAACTGGATATTTTTAATATTGCTTGTTATAATACTGTTAGTCTATAATAGGGAACTTAAATGTAGTTGAAAAAAAACATCCTGCAGCATAATCTTGATTAAAACAACCTGATTTAATGCAACTTCAGTTGAATGTCCTCCCTGTATTCGTCAATTACATGCACGCACGCACACAGTAATCAGCATAGGCTACCACATACTAGTTTTTTTTCTTTTTTGGGGGGGTGGGGGGTAATACATAACTCATTGTGTGTTAATTGTATAGCCCACTTGTTCTTGATAGGCTTGAAACAATAGACAGCGCTGATGGTTAGCTTTGCACGCATATAACCAACATAACATATAACCTTAACCATAGTAAATCAAAGGCAGCATGCTAGCTACCTTCATATGTTAAAGTGATAGTTCGGAGTAATTTCATCCTAGGCTGCTTTGCACCATGACCTTGAGCCAAACAACCCCTTTTTCTCCAGTAGTCTTTTCCGGCAATAGATGTTGTGCTCTGTGCGTGATGTCGCACAATAGCGCAGTAGCAGCCAAGAGGAGTATCCATCAGGCAAGTGTTATTTAAATATACTTCTGGTCTAGTTACAAACTTTCTAATGCCTCGTTTTATAAGTACAGAAACTATTTGTACTACTGTAGACGTTTGGTATCATTCCTGGCATTATAAGTGGGGTACTTTACGAGATATAAACGTGGATCCATTAGCGCCTGCACTAAGCTAACCAGCTGATAACGCTAATTCGACCAACGTTATAACAAGGGAAAAAAGCTTCTGGGGGGTTGTTTGGCTCGAGGTCAATGTGCAAAGCAGCCTAGGGTGAAATTACTCCGAACCATCACTTTAAGCTGCGGGTCAATGGTTTGGGCTACTACTAAGCTGATTGAAGACAGATTGAAGACAGTTATTACAAAAGAAAATGTTAATATTTATGTTTGTATAAGATGGAGTTTGTATGAATTACCCAACATTTCCAGTTAATTCTCATAATTTCCCATTAATTTCCATTAATTCCCATGAAAGTTTCCAAATTGGAATGTTTCCATAATTCCCCAGCTTAACTTTCCATGGAAATTTACCGGAAAATTTCCGCCCCTTTGCAACCCTACTCAGACGCCTGAAGAAATTCCAGGTATCCCCTCACATACTGAGGAATTTCTTCCTGCATCATTGAGAGCGTCCTGACAGGGAACATCACTGCCTGGTATGGAAACGGCACCGAACAGGACCGCAAGGCCCTGCAAAGAGTGGTTTCGTTAGGCTGAACATATAATATATGGTGCCCTTCCCTGCCTAAAGGACATTAAAGTGATGGTTCGGAGTAATTTCACCCTAGGGTCCTTTGCACCATGATCTCGAGCCAAACACCCCCCCAGAACCTTTTTTCACCTGGGTCGAACATTTGGAGCGTTAGCGTAGCGTAGCGTTATCAGCTGAATAGCTTAGCGCAGAGGCTAATGGATCCGAAGTGTCTCTTAACATTACCCCCCAATAATAATGCCCGAAATGATACCAAACGTCTACAGTAGTACAAATAGGTTATGCACTCATAAAACGATGGATTGTAAAATTTGGTACACCAGAAGTTTATGTAAATAACACTTGCCTGCTGGCTTCTGCTCTCTGCTGCTGCTGCTGCTGTTACTACCGGGGCAAGAGTGCTTAGGGACATCTACAAATTACAACAACGAAAAGAGATGCAACAAAAATATTTATTAATTTAATGATTAAATAAGGTAATGTCTCCAAACTTACCTCAATTATTACTTGTCTCCTGCTAGTATACTACAGCACTTACTTTAAAAAATAAGTTAAATTAAAAATATATTTTGTTGCATCTCTTTTCGGTGTTGTAATTTGTAGATGTCCCTAAGCACTCGTCTCACAGCAGCAACAACAGCAGAGAGCAGAAGCCAGCAGGCAAGTGTTATTTACATAACCTTCTGGTGTACTTACAAACTTTACAATCCATCGTTTTATGAGTGCATAACCTATATATACTAGTGTAGACCTTTGGTATCATTTCGGGCATTATTAGTGGGGTAATGTTAAGAGACACTTCGGATCCATTAGCCTCTGCGCTAAGCTATTCAGCGGCTAACGCTACTCTACGCTAACTCTCCCAATGTTAGACCCAGGTGAAAAAAGGTTCTGGGGGGGTGTTTGGCTCGAGGTCATGGTGCAAAGGACCCTAGGGTGAAATTACTCCGAACCATCACTTTAACAGGCGCTGCAAGAGTAAGACTAGGAGAGTCATTAAATATGCATATACCCAGGTAACGGCCCTTTCTCCATGTTGAGGTTGGAAATAAGGTACCGGATACACCAGGTCAGCACTGAGAGGCTCAGGAGGAGCTTCTACCCTCAGGCCACTAGGATCCTAAATGAGGACACTAACCCCCCATCATACACATACATATTTATTTGTATCACTTTTTTTAAATGCATACATTGAAGGAACAGCTTTTTTCATGCTGAATGACTTATTTCCAAGAAACATACGAGCACATCTCTGGTAAACACAAGAATTAAAGTGGTGCTTTTGCATGACTCTTTGCGGAGCAACTCAGATTTACAGATCTGTCGATTAAATCAACTAATCGATTAGTCGATACAATTGAATGAGTGTTAGTCAACTAAGAATTTCGTCAATCGAGCACAGCCCTAGTTGATAGTGGAGATGTTTTGATGTGGGATTGGGTGAGTGAAGGGGTATTAAAGGGGTAATATTTAGAGAATGTTGACAGTTAACTGTATTATCTCATTCAGGAGCTGCATGCGATTCGCAATGATATTTGTAACCTCATGAAGAATTGCACTGAAGCCTTCAATGCCAGGTAAACCGTTCTACAGCACAATCGTTAGGTTTGAGTACATATTCATATGTTTACTCATCAGGCACAGCAAGGAAGATGTATTTGTTTTGACAGTGAATTACATGCTTACAAAGAAGCAGTTGCTCATTCAGTTGAGCATGCTAACTGAGATTGTACATTTCTTAATATCTAATAGAGGGACATCATTAAGTGATAACAAACAACAAATGCATCAGAGCAGACTTCATTTGCTAAAGTTATACAGTTGAGGCACACTTGCATGTGTCTGCTTAGTTTTTACCAATATGTTTTCCCCCTAGGTAACATCTTAGATTTATGAAGATTAAGTACGTCCACTATGTATAACTGTCCAATTTGTTGTATGTTTATGGCTACACCTAGTGTGAAGAGCCATGAAAGACAGAGGATGCTGGTGGCCCAGAATGCTAAAGATGTGGCTCAGTACATCAAAGAGAGGAGCAAGTTGAAACGGCGAATGTCTCACTACTGCAAATTTGAGGTTTTCTTAGGCATTAAGGCTATTGCACGCAACAACCAGGACACAGACCACAAAAAAGGTGACTATAAATCTCATGCTTTGAACACAAAATTAGTTGTGGCACCTTTCCTTATGTCACAAATTTGAAAGGATATAATTATTTGATTTTTTTTTTTTTTAGTTCAGCAATCTGAGTGTACAAAGTTCAGTCATCCTGCTGTTCCCTTAAAGTGTGCCACTATGTCAAAGGCTGCTATGCCAAAGCTACTCAGCAAGTAGCAGCAGTCATGCTTTCTCCTGTTTGTTGTAGACAGTTCTTACCAGCCTTTTCCACAGGTCATTATAAGCTTCATCATTATTGCTCTGATATTCCACAGCATTTTGAGATGTTTTTAGTCCTGAAGCACAGACTGTTTAACACAACAGACAACTGTCACTGCAGGCCAGTTTTTTTTTCAATCCAAATGTTTTGACATCTAATCAAATGAACTAGTGACACCTTGTGTTTAAAAGATGTTACTGCTTGACAAAGGACAAAACGAGAAGGTTATTCTATTGCTATCTTTTATTCTTCTGAGAGCGCACATTTTTGTACACACACATACAATTAATTGTTTATATTTTATATTACAATATCACTGCATTATAGCCTAACTATATATGCTAATGTGATTTCAGTCTTGCTGAGCTTTTTTGGCACCGGTTTATGCATTGTACTGTATCTAATCATTTTAAAAACAATGTGCCATTTTAAATAATACATGCCTTTAGGTAAAAAAATGAATCTAGTTCATATGTGGGAGACCTAAGAGAATAAGACAAATGTTGTGTATCTCTAAAAACTAAAGCACTTTTATGGGGTCCTCACTCCTGCCTAAGTGCTTTAGTTTTCTAAATTTTGTATTATTATTTTTTTTGACTTTTCCGCCTTTAATTTGACAGGACAGCTAGGTGAGAAAGGGGAGAGAGAGAGAGAGGAGGAATACAGGCAGGAAATCGTCACAGGTCGGATTCAAACCTCTGCATCGAGGCATAAACCTCTCAGTATATGTGCGCCTGCTCTACCCACTGAGCCAACCTGGCAACGATATGAACTAGATTCTTAAAAAATATATACATTTTACTGCAAAAGTGGTTAAACTGACAAATATTGTGACACCCCCCATACTTAAAAGAAGTGCAAAATAAAGCCAGGCCGAATGGGAAGCTGATACACCTGAACTCAAATCATTTCGTAATGCAAATTCTGATTTATCCTAAATCTGGCGTGAGAGTGGGCAGGGGTTACTCTACAGGTGTGAATAAACAGAATGTGAAGATCTTGATGCATCGAGGAGGAGAATAAGAAAAATATTGTTACGTTTTGTTCTACCTCCGGTAGGGGTATCTCAAGATTTGTGATGCCTTCCCACTAGCCTATACTGTAAGTCGGTATGTAATAAACTGGATAAGGAGACGTTTATCAATACAAGTCCCTGTGGGAAGTTATGTAACCCAAGACTAATTTTCCACACAAAAAAGCGCTGTACGTCATTTCTTATATACAGCAACTCTTGTGCAAGATTCGCCCATTGGTTATGATAGATAAAGTAAGGACCTTGTGGTGTATGCGTTTCACTTCAGTTTCACATTTGTCCCCTTAGTGAAGCGCAAGCAATTGGAGTCTAAGGAATTGGGACCGGAAGATTTTGAGGATGCTATCAAAAAGATCCTCACAGAGACAGAGGAAAGTGACCTGGACAAACTAGTCAGGAACTTCATACAAAGTAAGTCCCCATTAAAAAATGACTGAGGCAACGGAAGTTGTGCATTTAGTCAGCAATCAAAATGTGTTGTGATATATTTCCATTAGTGGAGGAGCAGAACTACACTTTCCTGAAATTTGTCAACTATCAGCACAATGAAGCAGAGACCATTCAAAGGCAGATCTCTCAGGTTGGTGTTGTGGGGTGTTACGCAACTCTGTTTAATGGGCACCGTTAATTAAATCAAAGTGTGTGTGTGTTTTTGTGAGAGAGAGAAAAGTGGAAGAGATAAAGGATGAAGGAAAATGTAATTTTGGTGGGTTGGTCTTCCATTATGTCTCGAACTGAAAGCTTTGCAGTGAGAGAGAGATCTTTGCGGCAGAGGAGCAGCGGCAGCAGGAGCAGCATCAGGCTCTTCAGATGAAAGTTTCCATCAAGCAAGAGGCAATCGAGCAACAGCTGGCAGTTTATCAACCGCGTGTTGAGTTTATTGAAAAGCTCCTAGATCGGCTCAAAGAAGGTACAGCACAGGGCACCACTGCATAATATTGATCATGCAGTGGCATTCAATTTGATTTGTCCCTGTTTAAAAATAATTAAGTATATACAAGTAAAGTAACATGGTAGACATTGAAAATTCCATCTACTAGTGGAAGATAAACGTAATATCATCAGTCTTGTAGAAATATTGTAACTCTTTGATATCTCACAACTATTTTTACTAGGGGTTAAATCATTGCTTCAGATCAGCTATGACCGCTCTGTGATCTGCGACCAGCTGGGCTCCTCTGATGGAGTCCAGGATGAAAACATCGTAGAGGACCTGAGAAGGGCGGAGAACAGAGTCAATGAGCTTCTCACTCTTCAGTCCTTCCTTCACTTCCAGGAGAACCTTGACCAGTGGGTATGTGGATATGAAACGCCTTGTGAGTATAGAGAGTCGAGATACTGTCACAACAACCAGTACAAACTAGGTGAAGCTTCTGGCCTCTGCGTATTGAGAGCCGTCAGCCAGCTACAACCTCACACTACCTCTCTGGTGTTTTCTGAAATTCCAAAAACCATCGGGGTCTTTTAGCAACCTCATATTTGTGAAAAGAAAAATGGAACATGGGAGCCTAGAAACTTTTTAAAATGCCAGTTGCTGCTACAGCATATTGATATACTTTCTCACCTCCAGGACATTGACAGCCTCAGTGCCATTGCTGGGCAGCTCCTGGGAATGACCCCCCAAGCTCTAAACTTCACCACTGCTTCTGCGACCCCTACACCTGCGTAGGTGTTTTTTATTTTTAATCTTGACAAGTATGCAGGTATCAGACATGACACAAAAAAAAAAAAGTCAGACAGACTTTTAGCAATACCATACTCATTAATCAACCTCTTGTACACTTGAAAAAACTGCACATGTGAATTTGCAATCTCTGTGATGCCTCAGTGATGACCCAGACATGGTGGAGTCACTGCTGCTGTTTGCAAAGGAGCCAATGAGTAGACATGATCTCCTGAAACTGGTCAATACCAAGGTGAGTATAACTGAAAAGATTTTCAATTTCTTCAAATTTATTGAAAAATATGTACTGTTTTCTTGCCTTTGTTTTGGTAGTTGTGATGTTGGTGTAGCTTCATCGTCTGCCTTAAGTTTACCCAGCAGTCCTTTCACAAACTTGTCCGTGCTTTGCTAGCAGTGCAGCCGAACCATGCATTATTTATTTATATTTAAATAAATATAACCGTTATAACTCTGGCGCCCCCCCAGTTTGGGAACCACTGCAGCTAATTTCATGAGATTTACTATATGCCCTGGCAGACATTACAAAAAAGTTTTTTTTTTAATTATGTATCCCTCAGATTGAGAGGAAAAAGAAGACAGACTGAACTGATGTTTACAGTAGATGATGCTCCTTGGAGCTGCCATAAGCTACTGCACACTGAGCCACTGGAAACAAGTCTGTGCTGAGCTTTTTCCATTTTCTAAAAGCTTTATTGTGCTCTATGAATGTTTAAATGGGCATGTGAAGCTTCAATGTGTCAGTAATTCAATAAGGAAAAACCTGCTTGATTTAAAAAATGTGAGAGCTAATGGTATATTTACAGTATGTATATTGTATATTAATGTGTATTTGTTCACAGCCAGTGGTACTTACTTAATTCAGTTGTAATTCAATAAATGTATTTAAGTTATTTAATGTATTCTCTCTATAGCTCAGTTGTAGGTTTTTTTATATTTAACCCTTGAGCATTTCAAGAAGCTGCTCAGAGTGACAGATAAACTCAATAAACTGGTCAGCATTCATGAATATCCTGAAATATATTCTGCACACTGACACAGGGGGGAAAACTCATATTGTGTGTGGGATGACATTAAAAGCAAACAATGATTCAAAGACAATTTAAATTACACAGTTTTTACTAGAAATTATGAGAATATTTTACATGGACACTACTCTATCAAAAAACATTACTAAATACTTTAATTTTAACTTAACAGACACACACATACACACACTTCCCTGAACAATATGAACTAAACAATCAGCCTCATTACACAATTTTGCCCTGAGTTCAGTTGATAGCAGAAGCAAGAGGAGTTTCATTGTCCATTTCATTATAGTGTTTGATTTTTAAGGTGAGATTGGTTTAATGTCATGTCGTGTCTAGCTCTGGCCAGTGTTACCACAGTGTACCACCCTGCTCTCCAGTCGCGAACGCTCAGCTTCAAACACCAGCAAATGGCTCAGCAGCGTCTCCTTAGGACCTGCACGGATCAGGGATGGATCGTTTTGCTACACACACACACACACACACACACACACACACACACACACACACACACACACACACACACCTAATCAACCATCACAGTCAGTGTTTCAATACAGGGAATATTCATATATCATAAATCAATGCTGTTCAACAGCCAATTTAGTTTATTCTGGAGTTGGCCAAGGGGAAAATAAAACAGGAAACTATACATTGACAAAATAAAAGTATTTATAAGAACTTACTGCCACAGCAGAAATAAAGGCATCCATAAGGTAGTAGTCTGCTCCACCGTGTCCACTCATGCCAAACTGCCTGGGGGCGTCATTGTGTGCCGTGTGCTTTGTGGATCTTTGGGTCAGAAAGTCAAACACGCGTATCTCATGGCTGTCACATGACAGCTCCCCCTGTGAAGACACAGTTCATTATATAGGCTGTATTTAACTGAAGCATACATCTCAGAAGCAGAGTTAGAGCTAGGCAACATACAGTAGTGGTGACAAAAATAATCGATTCGGCGATGCATTGCAATGCGGGGCATGCACGATTCAGCATCGATGCAGCAAAGTGCCATAATCGATTATGTCACTGTTTATTTTCTGGCCTTGAGTGGACAATAAAGTTGTAAAGTTTCAATTACTTCTGTATCAAAGATACAGGAGAGTGATAATACACACATAGCAACATGTTCAATATCCTCTCAAGGATCACTGTCCCGTTGAAGGGACACTGCGTCGCTGTAACATCGATAAAACTTCCACTCATTAGCGTTTTTATAACTTTAAAGCATTAAATCTTCCAAATATACACACCAATTGAAAGCTTAGCCTCTAATGATTAATTTAAGCCCACATACAAAGCATAAGATGATTTATAGCAGTTACACCACTGTTACAAAGTAACAGAAAATAAAACAATTCAGCCATAATCTGCGCAGCTGTCGAGAGTGCATCCATACCTGTTTTCGTTGTCCTTTAAGCAACAAAGTGGTTTGTTGCCCAAAACTTGATTTTCATAAATCCCCAAGAGTCCAAGGAAATGTAATATCCAAGCTTTATATTCCAAAACGATCTGTTCGCCTCACAATGTTGAAGTTTCTGGCCGAATCACAAGGGAAAAACGCGAAACAATTTTCCATTTCCGCACTTGTTATCGCCGCTAGCTTCTCTGCCCAGCTTGCTACATGCTCAAAGTGGGCGTCATCGAATTCTCTAGCTTCTAAGCTTTTGATAGACATCTCATATGAGCCAATCCGTTCAGGTTTGCCTCTGATATGGCCAATGAAAGCGGACAAGCCGATGACAGCAAAACGGACAGACATTTCTGTAGAAAAATCAATTTTTGAGTCTTTTGGCATCTGGATTTTTTCTATAATAACCTGGGACATGTTGCTATGGCCTGGGTGTATCTGTATATCACCAGATGTGTTTACAGTATTTTATTTTGATCATTTTACAGATGTATGACTTGGACGGAAATAAAAAACCTCCATTCTAGCCTCTGTAACTCTGTGTCAGTAAGGCCTAGAATCACCCTGACACTTGTAACAAAACAATTGAGTGTGTTTCCTTTCCAATGATGTCAGGCACACCCCAGAGTGTCAAAGTATGTGGGAGCTGTACCACTTTTAATTTGGGTATGTCGTTTAGACCAAAAAGCATGAAATTTCAGCTGAATCTTAACAGGATATCTGACTGATTGCCTCATGACTGATGAAAAATTTGCCTTGTTGTGTGCAGTAGAATTTGGATTCATCGCAATGCATCGTAGAATCGAATTGAATCGAATCGTTACCTGGTGAATCGTAATCGAATCGAATCGTGAGGGCAGTGCCAATGCACACCCCTAACATACAGTATATCACAATAGGATTTTGTTTGGTCAAACCATGATATAGTAGGAACACTACTATTTGATTTTCTCACCCCTTTCTGTCTACAATGTATAAACACCTTTTTTTGTTTTAGGTAGAATTACTTTACTTACTTAATTTTTTTTGTGAGCCAGTAGCTGAATATGCCAGTGGCTGTATATTTTTCCTGCTGGCTTCCTTTCTTGGTAGCATTTCTTGTATCTTCATTATTAGCATTTCTTTCCCTTTTCTTTTTTGCAATGCACATTCCTTCCACTTCCTACCTTGCTGCCATAGATGGTTGTTTTTCGCTTGCACAGCTCCTCGGTGAACGCCACCATGGAAAAGGCTGCCGTCAGACCCCCTTCAAACTCCATGTTAACAACCTGGGCAAACAGAACAGATAAACAGGACGTCAAATTAGGGAATTAGCAGCAGTCTAATTAAAATATCAGTAGAAATGATGAAGTTTTATTTCAGCAGCAATGAAGCTTAATGTGTTACAGTGGAATAGCACAGTATGTTGATCCATGGAGATTAAGAGCCATGTCTTAAAGGTCCCATGGCATGAAGATTTCACTTTATGAGGTTTTTTAACATTAATATGAGTTCCCCCAGCCTGCCTATGGTCCCCCAGTGGCTAGAAATGGTGATAGGTGTAAACCGAGCCCTGTGTATCCTGCTCTGCCTTTGAGAAAATGAAAGCTCAGATGGGCCAATCAGGAATCTTCTCCTTATGAGGTCATAAGGAGAAAGGTTACCTCCCCCTTTCTCTGCTTTGCCACCCAGAGAATTTGGCCCACCCATGAGAGAGAGACATGGCTTTCAAACGAGCAAAGTGGCAGTTGGTCAAGGCCACACCCCCACTCTTCACCTTGCCCCCCCCTCTCCTCCTCAATAGCTACAGACACAGAAATGGTACATACTAAGGAAAGCTCATTGTGGGACTGGCTCTAGTGGCTTTAATTCTGCACCAAGGCTGAATTTCGGGAAAGAGACTTCAGCTACAGTATTAGGGGACCACTAAGGTCTATATAAAAGCATCCAAAGAGCACCATGTCATGGGACCTTTAAGGTGTGTTATGGTGTTTTCTGACCTGGTTACTGCAGACATCATTGTCACACTCGTAGACACAGCGGCCATATGGTCCAGTCCTCAGGGCCTCAGTTACTGATTCGATGTCTGGGAACGAGCTCGGACATATGACTGATACAGGCCAGCCAGTGTGACCCTAACGAACATACATACACATATACATAGATACAGTAAATAGAAAACCATGTACAGCAAGTATTATGTTCACAGATGGTAAAGTATAATAGATAACTGGTTGAAATGTTAACCTGTTTTACTCTATCCAGGTAGATTTTGCATGCTGAGTATGGACAGTTTTTTTCTACTGAACAATCCAGGCAGCGATTTCCAGCACCTGTTGGCTGACAAATAACGAGCAAAGTCACGTTTCATATTCATGCTTAGTATAGACATTTCTGTTTTCAATAATGCAGAGAACTGTCATGGATGTAATACATCTTAATGACACAAACACACAACTTTGAAAGTTGAAAGGGATTTAAGTGTTGTAATATTATCTGCTGTCACGAAAATAGTTAGTTTATTTCTGCAGTGGCTACCGGTTACCTATGCCAAGGTGGTTATATTTTCGGTCTGTTTGTTTGTCAGCAGGATTAGGGCAAAAATTCCTGGCCCGATTTTCATGAAATGTGGTGGAAGGGTGTTGCATGGGCCAACTCATTACATTTTGGAATGGAGAGACCACAGACCTTGTTTTCTTTTCCGAAGTGGCTGACAGATCCAAATGATGACACTTTCACACACCTGTCAAGTAAAAACAGGAAAGTTAATGATTATTCTTAGGAAAAACAGAACAACCTCACAGAAAACAACCCTGTCCAACTGAAAACTAACAAAAGTGTTAACTGCATCTTACTTCTGAACATCAGATAAGCTTGGAGTTGATCATTGCCAGATGCCTGATGGTTTACCTGCGTGGTCCAGCCCAGTGATGTATTAGGTCGATGTCGTGGCACGATTTAGCCAAAAGAGCAAAAGAGCTCTCTGCTTCATTCCTCCAGTTCCCCCGAACAAATGAGTGAGCAAAGTGGTAAAATCCAACCTGGAACAAGAGGTTGACAAGTCTAATCTGTAACAGGTATGCCTTGAATAAAAAAAAAAGCAGAAATACTTTTACTGTTTAATGAATGGGTTTAATGAAGAGCCCTGAGGATGTTAGTCTTTATTTCTCTTCTATTCAAATTCGTACCGGCTCAAAGTGCTGAATGTGCATCACATCGCCTATGACTCTAGCATCTATCAGCTCCTAGAAGGAAAAACAAATCAAGGTAAAACTCAAATTTGGATTTTGTGATTTTCTTCACCACTTGCCCTCAGTGTGAGAAATAGTTTATGTTCTGTAATTGAAACAACCAAAATATGCTGCACCTTAAACTCAAATTACAGGTTCACTTTTTAAAAGGTACCATATTTTACATCTATAGTGTCAAAACTGTGTTTTCACAAAAAGTGTGACAGAAAATGTTCACCTTTATCTTGTGGATGACGGGATCATACCGAAGAACATGACCCACTGATAGCATCACGCCACTCTGAGTGCAAGCCTCCACAATCGCCGTGCAGTCTTCAACAGTTGTCTGGAGTCATGTGAACACATTGGTGTGCAAGGCAGGCATGAGTGTCACACAAATGCAATCATAGAAAGGAAAAGCAACAGAGAAAATGTTTTCAGATTTCAGATTCTGACACAAAATAGTTCATTTTCTGAAGTTTGCAATGTGCTTGAAATAAATATACAATAATCTGAAATGAAAGGATTTTTTTTTTTACAGAATAACAAACTAACAAGAAACAAATTACTGTTAAAAAAAAATCAATATGTAGGATCATTAACAGCCAAATGAAGATTAAAGTTATGCTCTATGTTAAGATGGTTTATGTTTATTTACTAAACACTCACTGCCATTGGTTTCTCCAGCAGAATGTGGTAGCCCTTCTTTGCAAAGGCCACCGCAGGTTCCTAGGGAACACAAACTAGTTTAAAACTTAATAAAAAAAAAAAAAAAAAAGAGTTACACATATATATATATTTAGAATATGTATGTTTACCTTATGAAGGCGGTCTGGAGTACAAATTAGCACTGCATCTGCAAACCTCTCTCTTTCAACTATACTGTGCCAGTCTAGTTTTTTAAAAAAAAGCATTCAATAATTTAGTACAAGACAGATATAAACAATTCACTGCATTTTTTTCTTTATGGTTTCATAAGTTTTCATCTACTATTTTGTGTCGTTGTTGAAGTACTTACCTTCAAATATGTTTTCATCTACAATTTTGTGTTGCTGTTGAAGTTTAGTGCGAGCAAATTTCCTTGGATCAGCTACTCCAACAACCTGAAATGGTGAAGTTGAGTTAATGAAATGGACAAGTGCTCTGTTAAGAATTACAACTTAATACCTGGACAGTGGTGGAAAAAAAGGTATTTAGAAATACAGCAAGGAAAAATAAGGGTAAAAGTCCTGTATTTTTTTTAAACCATTATGATCAAAATTAAAATATATTTTTACAGAAAACATGGATTTGAGGATCTACTTGTATCGTGACATAAACCTTTCTATTATACTTTACATGTTTCTTTCTTGTCAATGAATGATCTCCTAATTTGTTTCACAGAGATTTTAAGGTGCCAGCATATGTTTTTATTAATTCAGTCAAATAAGAACACAATCCACAACTACTTAATCGCCTCCTTGTTGACAAGACCAGGCTGCTGGGCAACCTCTCCTGACCTTAACGCGATCAGGGTGGACAGATGCATACTGGGAGTAGATCTCCCCTCGACTGCCAGCTCCCACCACGACGACACGGACAGGGGAAGTCATTCTGGCACCCTGTAAACTTGAACACAAAACCAAAGCTTGTAGACGCACCTGCACAATGCCTTAAGGTAATAAACACCAGTCAATCATCAGCCAGAGGTTGATACAGTCTACAGTGCCTGTCAGGGACATATCATACTCAGTGTAATGTATCTGGGTTATTATTCACTACATTTAGTTAATTAGCCATCATTTGAAGGTGGACTACATTAACAATTTAAACACATATCCTTCAAAATGCGCTAACTAACATATTATATGAAAGTAGATAGTTGGTAGCTTATGAACAACATTGTTTCTGGTAATGAATATTGATCAGTTTATGACATGGCTGTTTGCTTCAGTACCTGTTTTGTCCCATACAATGACTGTATATATTACTTTTACAGTCATCCAGCTGTCAAAACCTTGTGTGTGTCTTCCGCGTTGGTCTTATTTAGTCACGAGACGTCTACATCGGAGTCCAGTGAGCGTTTGGTTGACTCGACAGCAGCCCATGGATGTATTAAGAGAACGCAGCAGCCTATGACAGCAGCAGGGTGGTTCACTTCTTCGAACAAAAAGCCAAACACAAAGCACTCACAAAGTGGCGTAACGCCCCCTACAGTGTGCAATGTGCACGAGGCCCTTCACTGTCCCTCGTAAACTGTTGTTTCCTTGTTTGAAAATCGAAACATGTTAGGGGAATAATTCCCCGAACTCATACACATGGAGATTATCAGTCATCCATATTGGGTAACTGGACGGCTGGAGTTTAAAGACTCTTACCCTTAATAGCAATCAATTCTGACTGGTGGAGAGTTTGGGTTGCGTCCATAGACATACAGTCTATGGTTGCATCAATGTCACATTTGCCACAGCAGTCATATGACATACGGACTAGTCGTCAGTCAGTAATGTAAATTAACGTCTATGAAATTAACGCGTGGTGGAGCGATCATAGACATAAAAATATATATTAGCCAGACTCTGAAACAATCTGATCTTCGCAATCCAAACATTTTTATTTAGGCAACCCATAAACATGATAGAAATAAAATTGAGGTTGCGCCAATGTTATTGCAAATTTCCGACAGCACCAGAAGGCAGCATTTTAGCTACATCTTCAGAGTGTTGTTCTTTTTCTTATGTAGGCCTATTTTGTCTCGTGTTTAATAATAACAGAGGTGTTAAATTTAGGTTCACTTATCACAATGACCAGTTAGCAGATAGATAGATAGTCTTTATTGTTCCATAGGGATAATCATTTCCACACATCTTCCCCTTCTTTCCATAGCACAGCACCACATATAGAACACATAAAACCGTATAACACATATACAAAAACATCACATAAAAAAAAGTTAAATGACAAAAGGTAATTACTTTATATTTTTATTGAACATTGAAGAACTTACATAAGCATTCAACGTCTTGTAGAGGATGTACATTCAATCAAATACACACAAGAATATAATATTCAGCCTTGAAGAAGACAAGGAAACAGATGAATAAAAATAAGTAATGCTTAGTGCAGTACAAATTCAAAATACTGGAGAGAGTCGTCTCCCCCGCAGCTGTTGGATTCATTTTATTAATTATCTTATTGTTAGTTTCTTTAACTTGTGGGTGAAATGGGCCACTATACATTTAGAATATGCTTTATCTTTAACAGATAAGGTTATTGACTCTGGGACCTGTATGTACCCCTCTGTACCAAGTTAGACTTGAATGCTCTCCAAACGAAGTACATGTTTTAAGAGGGTCTTCGGGAATCTTCGGCTACCTTCGTCAGATCAGAGCCACACGTCCATGGGTCACATGACGCGATTATATATCATGCAGTCTGCAGCGCAGCGTGAGGTTAGCTTTCTGCTGCCAGGTAGCTACAAACGTTTCTGATGCTAGCTAGCGCCTGATTCTGTGATTTAAATATCCTCAAAGTTACAAAAATAGCTGTACTTCATAACACAGTGTTTTGCAGCGAACTAGTCATAGAGCTGTTTCGCACGGGATCGTGCTTTTGGGCATATTTTGACTTTTTTTTTTCTGTGCTAGCTAGCCAAGGTTAGCGCGTTAGCTAACGCTAACATGAATATTGACAACGTTAATCAGTCTGTCACAACTGGAGTGTCATCAACGACGTCTTCAACTTCAAGTAATTGTATCGCAAATGATAATACAACAACCAACGTCAGCAGCATCCCTTCGGTCACGAGTAATGGTAACGTTATGTGACTTTTACTAATGTTATTGTGCATGTTGTGGTGCTCAACACTTAGTTCAACATAGATAACTAGTTTATTTCTACTGAAGATGGATGATTGTTTTGCCTGTCACAGTATATATGCAAGTACGTCATTCATTTGTCATGCATCATCATGTGTGGACTTGGATTTGTTTGCAACACTAAACTGCAAACGGGGATTGGACTTTAAGCAACCTTTCTTTAGGCAATACAGTACTGCTAAAAAACCTACTAGAAGTACAAACTGCAACCTCATTATTTATGAAATGGACGAGACAGGTGTACACTTTTGTTTCTTTAATTCAAAATAAATACATACAAACACTTGTATTACAGCTTCAGCCTCAGCGGCCATGGTGACACCATCAGCAGACTCGTCTGTCTCCAACGGTGTCTATGTTCCTGGTGGCATCACCAATGGAGATGTAAAGCCTGCCCTCTCCACCATGCCACTGGCAGATTTTCTTATGCAGCTGGAAGAGTACACTCCCACGGTAAGTCAAGTTTTGTCAGTCATGTTGTAATGTTGTTCAAGCTGGATTCACAGATAGAGACACGTTGTTGGAAAGACCACAAATTACACCATAGCACACATCCTCCACACCACCCTATCTCACATGGAAAAGTAAGTAAGCTATGTCATTTTTAACACTGGAGCACCCCCGTGCAGTGTTTTGAGTCCCCTGCTGTACTCCCTGTACACACAGACTGTGTAGCCACTTTAGATTCTAACACCATCATCCAAAAAAAAATATATATATATGAATGAGATGGGTACAGTATGTCTGTTTTTGGCTTAAAAGCAAGGAGCTCAATCCAATTGATGCAAAAATCATTTAAATCTAATATTGCCATAAAGAAGCACTGCTGAATAATTTGCCTTGGTGCAAACAGTTCATTTGGATGATCATTACTGAATGACATTTACACTAATACTTTTTTATTGTCTGTCCAATTTTTTTTTCTTTACAAATAAGTATCCGTAGTGCAGTAAAAGTAGGCTATGTGAATCTTTACCAAAAGTTGAAGTCTGCTAGTTTATTTTTTCTTCAGATTCCTGATGCAGTGACAGGCTATTACCTCAACCGGGCTGGCTTTGAGGCTTCTGATCCAAGAATGTAAGTGCAACAATGACTTCAGTGTGAGTGTGTCTGCCCGATACTGATGATTGTGTGAATGTAAAAGCAGTCCGTTTATCATTGTATTTAGTTTTTTAAATTACTATTATGTGTGTCCCCCCCCCCCATAATAGACAGACAGACAGACAGACAGACAGACAGACACATACATACATGCTGGCTATGTAAAAACTACAACAAGGATTTCCTTTTTCATTTCTTTAGAATTCGTCTGATTTCCCTTGCTTCTCAGAAGTTTATCTCAGACATTGCCAATGATGCGCTGCAGTACTGTAAAATGAAGGGCACTGCCTCAGGAAGCTCAAGGAGTAAGACAAAGGTAAGTGTTTCTCTCATTTTTAACATGTGCTTTAAATGTAACACTTCCAAACAATATTTGACATGGATGGAGTTGCTAATGCATGCTTTTATCCCACTAAGTATGGATTATTGTAATTTTCTTTTTACCTGCCTAAATAAATCCTCCTTACACCGTTTACAATCTGTGCTTAAAATAAATAAACTTTGCTTGCTTGCTGTATGTGAGGGGGAGAAAAGGGGGTGTTAGAAGATGGTGACCGATGTAGCTTCAGAGATGTAGAGTACAGGCCAAAAGTTTGGACACACCTTCTCATTCAATGCGTTTCCTTTTTATTTTCATGACTTATTTACATTGTAGATTCTCACTGAAGGCATCAAAACTATGAATGAACACATATGGAATGATGTACTTAACAAAAAAGTGTGAAATAACTGAAAACATGACTTATATTTTAGATTCTTCAAAGTAGCCACCCTTTGCTTTTTTATTAATAAGGGAAAAAATTCCACTAATTAACACTGACAAGGCACACCTGTGAAGGTAAAACCATTTCAGGTGACTACCTCATGAAGCTCATTGAGAGAACACCAAGGGTTTGCAGCGCTATCAAAAAAGCAAAGGGCTACTTTGAGGAATCTAAAATATAAGACATGTTTTCAGTTATTTCACACTTTTTTGTTAAGTACATAATTCCATATGTGTTCATTCATAGTTTTGATGCCTTCAGTGAGAATCTACAATGTAAATAGTCATGAAAATAAAGAAACACATTGAATGAGAAGGTGTGTCCAAACTTTTGGCCTGTACTGTATAGTAACGAAGTAGACCTACTTCACTACTGTACTATACTGGAGTATTATTTTTTTCTTCTCTTACTTACACTTTTACTTCAGTACATATTTTCAATGAGTTTAATACTTTTACTCCGATACATTTTTTATATTTTTTTTATGTGCTGCATCGTTACTAGGGCTGCACGATATTTTGTTACATCGCAGGACGTTGCGATGTTGATGTTTAAACTTTTTTGCTGCTTGATAGAAAAGTAAACTTTCACCGTTCTCCTTTTACATGATTGTTACTGGCCGACCCTTCCCCTTTAAGACAGGTGGTCATGTGGGCAACGAGTGTATGTGACGGAATGTTGAACGTACGGTATACTAGCTGCATCCAAGGTCACGCACGCCATCGTGACATCAAAATGGCGTTATATCCTGCCGGCGCGTCTGGATTTATGGCGCGAGAGCAGAGGTCGCACGGCTGAAAGGCAGAAACAGGAGGTCTGAATGAGTTCGCCGACAACCGGATGCCAGGACTCTCAGAGTGACTGCAAGTCTCTCTGGTAAACTTACTGGGTTAACCCTTGTGTTGTCTTCCCGTCAACCTTGAAAAAAAACATACGGCCTAGTTGTCAGACTTTTTTTTTTTTTTTTTCTACGCCTTTTTTGTTTTTGCTTGTTCCAACGTTTTAAATTATTACATTTTACACAACATTGAAAACGGGTCAATTAAGATGAGTCATTTTATGGTGAATGAAAGGCTTGATCCGATGAAGTAGGTCATGGAATCAAATCGAAGCATTTACGGCAACTCTGCTGCCAGTTCTGCCGTTGTTTACCTTTTTTGTTGTTTAGGAGAAGACTGCAACTAGTGTCGCGAGCACCAGCGCGGGTATAAATAGTCAATGGCAATCCTATGATGTCACATTTGCATCTCCCGGCCATTTTTCACCACAGAAAGCTGCAACCGGTCAGGCTAAAGCTAATATAGGTAGCCTAAAGAAAAGGTCCCAACTAACGTTACGGTTCGGAGCCGCGACCAAAGCAGGCCCCGCTAGTCGACCACAACCTAAAATTTAGAGGAAGCAATATGCATACATTATTAATATCATTCACTTTAGCCTGGATTGATAGTATTATATGAATAGGCTACAATGGTGTCATGTCAGTCAACCAGTGTATTTAACTACCTAATTTCCCTCTCAAATCACTTCAGAAGAGTAGTCCCAGCGCTTACTTGCTTTGGTGTTTGTAAAGGACAGGCCTACTTTAGGCTAAACATTTGAAATAATATAAACAATATGATATTCAAACTTTTGACTGCTTTCTTTAATAACTACATAACACAATACTTGTACTTTTACTTTCAGTATTTGAGTAGTACATTTTAAAATAAACTACTTGCAATACTTAAGTACAAAAAATGTTGAATACTTTAGTACTTCCACTTAAGTGTGGTGCTTAAAGGTCCAATGTGTAGGAATTTCTCCCATCTAGTGTTGAGATCATATATCTCAATCAACTCTCGCACCACACAGTTCAAAGTACGTATTACAGCTACTGTAGCCTTCACGCTTCAAAAAGCCGGTCACTTGCTTTTTTCAATATCCTTTTTCTTTTTCTGGGCGAAGAAGAAGACTCCTCCTCAAATTTAGATTTTGAATATGTGTGGTCCCCCATGTTTCCTTCTTCAAACTCGCCAGGGCCAGGAAGCTACGATATCCCTTAGCAGCATTAGCAGCACCTGTGAGTTTATCATGTGACAGAGAAAACGTGAAAGGCGGAGCAGTATGTCCTGTATGTCCCTTACTGGCTAACATATTTTCAAGATGGCGCATGAATATGGGAGCGTCTACCCCAGTTCATGCGAATGCAAATGTAAAATTTCAAGCCATTAGGAATACTTGGAATTGATGGTGGTGGGAAATATTCATGAAAAAGGACAAGTTTGTGAACGGGCAACACAACTAAATTCACTTTTTTGAAAGAGCACTTGTACTTTTACTCAAGTCTGGGTCTCTAGTACTTTATACATGTCTGTGTAGTTTGTATGTGCTCTGATCATGTTGTTCTAGATAGTTAATGTTTATTTATTTATTTTTTTTCTTCTTCTTTATATATAGGATAAGAAGTACACTCTGACAATGGAGGACCTGACTCCTGCCCTCACTGAATATGGCGTCAATGTGAAGAAACCATATTACTTTACATAAACATTTCTTTCTTTAAGGCTTTTTGCTTTTGCTAGTTTTATCTCTCTGCTGACCCACTAGAGTCTGTCAACACATTTATTTTTTTTATCACGGTTCTTTAGTACAGCTTTGACAAATCTTTCTAATCACTTTGTCTTTTGATTTTGTGGAGCCACCTTTTGATTTATGTTAAATTGTATAATTACGTTTTATTGTGAAAATAAAACCCTTTCCAAACCTTGATGTCTGTGAGATCAATGTTAAATCTGTCCAACACTAGTGAACGTGCTTTTCTGACATTCTGCAGACTTAAGGGCACTTGTTTAAAAATCTGTTTTTTAAATGTACTCCATAAACATTGGTTACTTATTAGGATAATTTGGGGCACCTGGGTAGCTCACCTGGTAGAGTGGGCGCCCATATGCAGAGGCTCAGTCCTTGACGCAGTAGCTCAGGGTTCAAGTCTGACCTATAGCCATTTGCTGCATGTCTTCCCCCTCTCTCCACCCTTTCCTGTCTATAGCTGTCCTGCATATTAAAGGCTAAATGCCCCAAAAATGATCTTTTAAAAAAAAAAAAAAGACAGATTAACATTTTTTTAATTGCTATAGAGGGAAAATTCTGTTAAACCAGATTACTATTATTAATTGTACAGGTTGACTGTCCTGTCAACAGGAGTAAACGTTTTTGAATGGGATTTATGGACAGATGTAGGTATTCTACTGTTGAATTCTACTACTAATTGAATATCCCCAAGAGGGAATAATAAAGTTCTTCTTCTGCAATAAAATCCTGGCTCTATACCGTAAGTGTAATAGCTAAAAGTACTCTTGAAGTTACGTTACCTATTACAGTTCATGTTTGTTGTTGCTCTACATTTAAACTATTAAAGTTACGTTACAACTAGACTGCACTGGTGGATTTATTCAAGTCTATACTATCGCGCTTTCTCGCGTTGGCAGTGTTTTGTCCCTAACTGCGAGCCGTAACATGTCTCTCCATAGCCACCGTAGGTCGTAACTGCGCATATGCTGGACATTCAAATGATTCGCGTGTTATCCTTATCTGGCAAATAATAGCATTTTATTTAGTCTTAAAGAGCGAGGAGGCTGTCACAATGTCTGTGCAATCAACAAATCCCAACAACCCGATTGTCTTCTTCGACATAACCATCGGAGGGCAGGTTAGTAGAAGAAAGAGTTTAGCTAACACCGACTGTACTTCCCAGCTAACTAACGTTAACGTTACCATATCTCGTCACTATAATGTCGTGTTTTCGTTAAAAGTTGTGATCCAGTGAACTAGCTAGCTACGTTTGTGGTATTAACACGTCTTCCTTTTAATACACATCTGATACACACACAAATGGGCAGATTCTGCATTTCTCTCACGGTTTATATTCTTGTAACGTTAAGTATCACGTTAGTAGGTCGAGGTGGCTACAGGGGACAAGCAGGTGGTGCTGGTGGAGTGACTGTTTGTTTTGTTTTTTTAAAGAAGGGTGGTGGAATGACTGCTGCTTAGATGCTATGCTTAGATGTCACGAAACACAAACAAGTTTGTAAAAAAATATGGGTAAAAAGGATTACTATTTCTAATTAAGCAGCTCACGTTTTTTATTTTTTTTGTGATAAATCGGAGGATTTGTTTTTCATTATTGTTGCTGGTATGCCTATACACATAAAAGCCTGTATTTTTGTTCCTTTTTATTTAAAAAAAGGTCGACCTTTGTAGGGATCCTTTGCATAATGGTGTCAGACACTTGGAACAATAATCTAAGCAAGCATGTCAGTGGTTAAAAACAGCACATTTTGTGGAGTTACATTACATTGCAGCTTGTTTTGATTTAATAGTGGATACATTTCAAAGATTGTTTATTCACATAAGTCAATTACACAAAACATAGGAAAATGTGCATGTAGCATTGTAGCATACGATTGTAGCCCTTTTAGGGTACCATGTATCCTCCTACCATTGGCCAAAAAGGTGCAATGCATATGGATTCCTAGCTTGATTATGATTTGCATTTGTTTCAGAATATTTAGACTGTAATCTTTAGTTATTGGTAGAATATTAGCTTTGGGCAGGTGACACTTTAATCTCCAAAACACATTGGCAGCAGCATACAGCGTGCTTCACAATACCTGCAACTGTTATTACTAAACCCGCACACTACTGTCCATTTATGCTGCTGTATGCTGCCCTATAAAAGCAGCAGTATTTCTTTTAGATTCACTTCCTCTATTGGGTACTCTACCTTGATTTCTGCTCATGTTTGGTGATAGTCTTCCTCTGATGGGGTGTTGTAGCACTCACAGTGGAAAAGGAGAAACTTGTTAAGGTGTAATAATCAGACCTCTGCAGTGAAAATGTATTACTTGCTTTGCCTTGAGCATATCTGCACGAATGGTCCTTTTTTTTGTTATTTTAAAAAATAGTCTGTGGAAATCAGTGAAGAAATATGTCAGTGAATGTTTGCAGCACATTTCTGTGAGTTAATATGGGCAGTGTGAGGAGTTTTGGGGATACTTGGTTCTTTTTCAAATTTAAAATCCACCAAAACTCGCAAGTGATTCCATCTGCGACCTGCAAGACCCCTTCGACTCTTGCAGTCTGCAGACAAACCCGTTTTAAAACTTTGTTGTGCTCTCACTCTCATATTGACACTGAAAACTTCAAGTTAGTACTTCTCTATACCCTGAAACACTCGTGACTTAAAAAAACGCGGATATGCGCATATCTCTCGAACCGTTAGTCCGATGGATTTCAAACTTGACAGGTGTCTTGCTACGGGCATGACGTTGTTTGGATTAGAAATGCAAAAGATATCGTTAAATATATAGGTAAAAGAAGCACACATTGGCTTTTGCTGCTCTAGCCGCTGGCCACTCCCCCTCTCACCCTGAGGACCAGAAACAAAATGTGCAAAATTACACTACTTTGGACTGTCTTTGACTTTGAATAAACAAACGACAATTCCCGAATTTAAGGATGTATCAGGGGCGGATCTACCGGGGTGGCATAGGGTGGCAAATGCCACCCTAAAAGAAAGCCTTGCCACCCCAGTTGGCAGCAACGAATTAAAAGTTACGGCCAATTTGACCATTTTACAAGCGTGAATCTCCAATGTCCGACTGCAGTCAGTCAAAAACTGTTTGCTTCCACCTCTCACACATCTGCCACTCATCACCTGTGTCTTACCTTAATGCCTGTCCTGTGATGAAGCCCCTTACTTCTATCATACTTCTATCTCCTGTTAAGTGAGATCACATTGCATGGTCACTTATTCCTAATATGAACTGTTTCACATGAAATCTCAAATGCAGGACATTGATTGCATGAGATTAAGTTTGTCTGTATGAGTTTGTAAATGGCAGCCTGTGCCCTTTTGTAGTGTGTACATACTATTTCTCACCAAACTGTGATAACTGTGATTAAATTCAGTGTATATATACGTCAAAAATTCCTGCCCCCCTCTCGCCACCCATAAATATTTTTCTAGATCCGCCCCTGCCACACAAAGCACAACCACAGACAACAAGTGCAGACAGAGTGTGATGCCAGTTATAGGCATGCTATCTATTTTATAAAATGAGACGTATCTGTATGTGTGTCCGTGTTTGGGGGAAGGTAACCTGCACATCAGCAGACACCACATGCAGAACGCTTTAGAACAGCGGGGGTACTCTTTTCCTGCTCTTGCATTAAGTTGCTGTGAGCTGGCAGAACATAATGTAATCTCTGAGATTATTCCTTCAGAGCGCTGTGCAATGCGAGAAAATCTGAGTTGAACCGGGCAGATACATCAGATTTCATCAGACTCACCCTGGGTCGGGTTAAGTCGCCAAAATAGGCTCGTTCGAGATGAACTGCGCCTCGCCTGTAAAGTAGAAGAGAGCAGGCGGCAGCAGCCGGGGGCGGTGACAAAAATCCGCTCTCAAGTCGGACAGTTTTCAAGCTGATTCCAGCAGCCTTCAGGCTGAACAGGAAGTGACATAAACACTGTGGTCCGATTCCGATTTAATAAAATGTTATCAGACCAATATATCTGCTCCTACACAGTCTCCAGTTGTTTTTCTTATGACAGAGAAGCTGTCAAAATGCTCTACATGCGATCTGTTGCTGATTTTAATTAACAACACACTGTAGGTGATCCGTAATCTGAACAGATTTAGTCTCTCTGACTTTTAAACACAACTATCAGCCACACAACATGTGTTCTGTACAGAATAAGCCTTTAAATCAGACAAATCGCAGTTAAAATCCCTCCGATTGAAAATCAATAAAAAGTTTATATAAAACGTCATCATGTTGAGTCGATTCTGAACCAATCAGCTGTTCGATCAGCTGAGAGGCCGGCGTTTCCCAGCATGCACTGGGTCCGCCTGCGTCCGCCTGGCTCTTGCAGTTGGTGAAAAGCATTAGGCTCGTTCGAGATGAGCCAGATCTGCGCAGAATCGATCACCGGCGATCGGCGCCCAATGCATGCCGGTTAGATTTGTGTCCGACTTGATCCCGACTTGCTCTGACGTCATGCACACGTGGGCAACGATAATCTCACGAGACCAAGGCGGCCGCAGTTCTGAGACGCAGGTAGCGCTGTTGCTTTTCACCGACTGCAAGAGCCAGGCGGACGCAGGTGGACCCAGTGCATGCTGGGAAACGCCGGCCTCTCAGCTGATCGAACAGCTGATTGGTTCAGAATCGACTCAACATGATGACGTTTTATATAAACTTTTTATTGATTTTCAATCGGAGGGATTTTAACTGCTATTTGTCTGATTTAAAGGCTTATTCTGTATAGAACACATGTTGTGTGGCTGATAGTTATGTTTAGAAGTCAGAGAGACTAAATCTGTTCAGATTACGGATCACCTACAGTCTGTTGTTTATTAAAATCAGCAACAGATCACATGTAGAGAATTTTGACAGCTACTCTGTCATAATAAAACCAACTGGAGACTGTGTAGGAGCTGATATATGGGTCTGATAACATTTTATTAAATCGGAATCGGACCCGACCGGACCACAGTGTTTGTGTCACTTCCTGTTCAGCCTGAAGGCTGCTGGAGTCAGCTGGAAAACTGTCCGACTTGAGAGCGGACTTTTGTCCCCGCCCCCGGCTGCTACCGCCTGCTCTTGTCTACTTTACAGGCGAGGCGCAGTTCATCTCGAACGAGCCTATTGACATATATATAATCGACCAATAGACCCCGTTGCTCTGGACGGAGACCAGTGAAGGCTATTAGAATCACTTTTCCGGTGATCTCTTGCTTTACTGCGCAGCTTCCAATTGAGAGAGACAACGTAAATGTGACGTGAGCAACGTGTCTGAAAGTTGTAAGTCTTCTGGTAGCTGTGCCAAGAGAAATCTCAATCATTCCCAATCTTACAGAGACGGAGAGTGTAGGTATATGTAAGGCGATAACATAAGCACAGGCCAATTATTGCTAACTAACATGCTAGTTAACAATAGTAATTAAACCTAAACAGCTAATGTAAGTCGAAACTGCCTGCGAGCTTCTCCTGTACTATACGGTAATTCCTCTACTGTGCGACAGTAAGTCACTTGGTTATGACACAATCGTTAGCCTATTTTTACAAAAACGTCTGCTACGGAGCCATAACGTGAGGTACAAGTTAGTGGAGCCTTTTATACATTGTTGTGTTTCTTTAGAAATAAACAATGGACAAATCAAATTTTTAAATGCTTCAGATGTAAAGTTATTCGCAGTCAAGTGACGTAAAAAAAATGGCGGTCAGTGGAATGCTAACAGGAGGTGATACCTTTGTAGCAACAAAATGGCGCCATCGAAGGTTCGAGTTCTGAAGTGAAGCTTACCCCCTTGGTGAAAAGCAACTGCGCTGCTGTCAGTACCCGATCCGTTCCACCGGCACGATCCGTTCTGCGCATGTGCAAGATGACACGTATGCCATGACGTAGGCGCAGATGATAATGCTGCGTTCATGCCACCTCGGAATAACAGGCACCGCCCCACTGGTTACGTTGTTTCTGACTAGCAGCATTCACATGGTCGGTGGCTGTCTGTCAGTACCCGATCCGTTCCACGCTAGCCTCCACCGGGATAGCTAACAGCTAATTCGGCTAACCGCTAGCCGACAGCTAGATTCAGTCTAAAATAACGCATGCGCAGAACGGCTCGTGCAGGCAGAGCGGACAGCTAGATTCAGTCTAAAATAACGTTGAGTCAAACTTAATGGGAAAAGCAGGCTACAGCTAAATTAAGACTTTACAGTAATAACAATAAAGACAAGTATTGAGTGATTGTATTTTAAATGAGCACAAGTAAAGTAGAACTGACGTAACAGCTGTTATATATGTTAACGTTTATTTTCAAGTTTTATTTTGAGGGTCTTTTAAAGTTTACATGCTGTCTCAGCTAGCAGTTAGCCGAATTAGCTGTTAGCTAAACTAACGTTAGCTTAACTGTGGAGGCTAACGGCAGACCGCTGCAATCAGCTAGCGGTTAGCCAAATTAACCGTTAGCTAAACTAACGTTAACTTCCCAGTGGAGGCTAACGGCAGACCGCTATAATCACCTAGCGGTCCGCCGAATTAACCGTTAGCTACCGCTATAATCACCTAGCGGTCTGCCGAATTAGCTATTAGCTAACTAACGTTAGCTGGAGGCTAGCGTGTGAACATCTTGCGCATGCGCAGAACGGATCGTGCAGGTGGAAGCGGTGCCGTTATTCCAAGGTGGTGGTGGAATGAACGCAGCATTATCATCTGCGCCTACGTCATGGCATATGTGTCATCTTGCACATGCGCAGAACGGATCGTGCCGGTGGAACGGATCGGGTACTGACAGCTACCTGTGTCTCAGAACTGCGGCCGCCTTGGTCTCGTGAGATTATCGTTGCCCACGTGTGCATGACGTCAGAGCAAGTCGGGATCAGGGATCAAGTCGGACACAAATCTAACCGGCATGCATTGGGCGGCGATCGCCGGTGATCGATTCTGCGCAGATCTGGCTCATCTCGAACGAGCCTATTAACCCTGCGAATCAAATCCATAATTCACCATTAACCGTCAAGCCACTAAACCTGTATGGAAATGAACACGTCTGCTGAAATGTTAAATTCGTTAACGATCCGACACGAGACAACTCTCTCTCTCTCTCTCTCTCTCTCTCTCTCTCTCTCTCTCTCTCTCTCTCTCTCTCTCTCTCTCTTTCTGACTGACACACATGCGTGGTCCGGTTCTGGTGGTTGATGAACGCAGATATGTGCTCATTAGTTCTCAGTTCTCAGGCTAATGTCTGATTACTCCACATTTTTATATAAAATAATAAATATTTTGTGATTGCATTCTGAATCTGCAGCGTTCTCTGTTAGTTAAATACAGTAGTAGGCTACAACAGTCTCTGATGTAGAAGTAGCCTACACTGTAAGTCAGTAGGCTATAAAGTGGAGTTGCATATTAAGTGGTTTGGGGTCCTTTTGTAAGTCATTTTGGGGTACCATTTGGTTTGGATGAATTCTACAAGCAGCAATACCACAGGCCAAGTAATTGCCCGTTCCAAACAGGCATGTTTTCAACGGGCACTGCACTAGTGCTTTTAAACAAGGGGTAGAAAAATACATGGTTCAGTGAAAGAAAAATGACAGAGTGTTTAGCGATATTTATTGAGAAGAATTTATACCTGGGTAAGGCAAGGCACCTTTATTTGTATAGCACATTTCAGCAACAGGGCAAGTCAAAGTGCTTTACATAAAACATTAAAGAGCAGTTAAAAACGATAAAAAAATTAAAAACATAAAATACGAGAATAAAAGTTACAGTGCAGTATAAGAAATTAACAATTATTTAGCTCACCTGGCAGAGGCCCAGGCCTTGACGCTGTGGCCGCAGGTTCGATTCTGACCTGCAGGCCTTTTCTGCATGTCATTCCCCCTCTCTCTCCCCTTTCATGTCTAAGCTGTCCTATCCAATTGGCCTAAATGCCAAAAAATAATCTTAAAAAAGGGAATAGATATAATGAGTCAATGTAGCATTCTAAAATGATCTTTTAGAAAAGGGCTGTATTACATACCTACATAAGCATCTAACACAGAATAAATGTACACAGGTGAACTATTCACAAATGCTAGCTCAAGTCTTTATTTGATTGTATCATGGGTTTCACTGCGATGGGTTAGTACGGTGGCCGGGAAGTGCAATGCAACATTACAAAGAATGAAACACTTTTACATTTTGGAAAACAAATTTACATTTTGGAAAACAAAATAACATTTTAGAAAACAAATTTACATTTTGGAAAACAAAATAACATTTTCGAAAACAAATTTACATTTTAGAAAACAAATTTACATTTTGGAAAACAAATTTACATTTTGGAAAACAAAATAACATTTTAGAAAACAAATTTACATTTTGGAAAACAAAATAACATTTTAGAAAACAAATTTACATTTTAGAAAACAAATTTACATTTTGGAAAACAAATTTACATTTTGGAAAACAAAATAACATTTTAGAAAACAAATTTACATTTTGGAAAACAAAATAACATTTTCGAAAACAAATTTACATTTTAGAAAACAAATTTACATTTTGGAAAACAAATTTACATTTTGGAAAACAAAATAACATTTTAGAAAACAAATTTACATTTTGGAAAACAAATTTACATTTTAGAAAAAATTTTACAAAATTTAATTTTGGAAAACAAAATAACTTTTTAGAAAACAAATTTACATTTTCGAAAACAAATTAACAAGATGCAAAACACTTTTACCAGTCCCAAACAAATTTACAAATGACAGATTCTTCACGGAAAGGGAATGTACACCACAATACGAAAGTGATGAGGTTTTGTATACATGTTCGTCGCCTTGACGCGACGTTATGGATCGAGCGCGTCAATAGAGCCGCCATCTTTGGAACACAGGGAGGCACTGCCTTATATACTGTCTATGGGCCGTCCTATAATGCATAACATCGTGCAAGTATGTAGGCAAAGGTCTAGGGAAATAAAATCACTATAAATCGCGTCAAAATCTCATGCGATGTTCTAGTTTTTTTTAAACAAAAAGACAAGAGACTAATTAATGTGTTAATACAAAGAATATTTATTATAATCAGTTCACAGATATGAGTACAAACGGAAACTTCACCCTTCTGAACTAAGAGGTTCTGCTTCAAAGTGAAGTTTAAACAGACTGAAATGTCCAGGCTCACTCCCCACTAATGATTCATTTATTTCTGCATGTATTTATTTATTTAACGGACTTTAAGTCGTGTTTCGTAGTCCCACAGTCAGAGTCCCGCCAGACTCCCTTTAGGAAACCTGTGATTTAAACTTCAGCAGGCTGTGACAGTCCGCTCCGTTTAGTCCTGGATCTGATTCTCCCGGGCTTCCCTTCCCTCCAGCGGGCGCAAACTACGGCCTGGGTCTCCAGCTGCGTGGTGTCGGTTTTGGCTCCCAGGAATGGGCAGTGAGCTCCAGGTCCTGCAGCTGCAGACGGACTCCGCTGCCCCCTGCGGTAACCCGATCCGCCGCGGCTGTCGATCGTTCCCTGTTTTTCCAATGTTTCCGTCAGGTCCCGCGTCATATAAAAACTCCAAAACACCGACCACCGTAAAGTCACCATAAACTTCATTCACGCCATATACTCACTCACAACAACACAAATTGACTGCGCGCACAACAACACCTCATCACTTCCGTTGTATGTGGTACATTCCCCTTTCCGTGAAGAATCTGTCATTTGTAAATTTGTTTCGGGACTGGTAAAAGTGTTTTGCATCTTGTTAATTTGTTTTCTAAAATGTAAATTTGTTTTCTAAAATGTAAATTTGTTTTCTAAAATGTTATTTTGTTTTCCAAAATGTAAATTTGTTTTCTAAAACGTAAATTTGTTTTCGAAAATGTTATTTTGTTTTCCAAAATGTAAATTTGTTTTCTAAAACGTAAATTTGTTTTCGAAAATGTTATTTTGTTTTCCAAAATGTAAATTTGTTTTCTAAAATGTTATTTTGTTTTCCAAAATGTAAATTTGTTTTCTAAAATATGTTATTTTGTTTTCCAAAATGTAAATTTGTTTTCTAAAATGTTATTTTGTTTTCCAAAATGTAAATTTGTTTTCCAAAATGTAAATTTGTTTTCCAAAATGTAAATTTGTTTTCCAAAATGTAAATTTGTTTTCCAAAATGTAAATTTGTCTCGAGCTTTGTAAAAGTGTTTCATTCTTTGTAATGTTGCATTGCACTTCCCGGCCACCGTAGGTTAGGGTTATTGTTGGCCTCTTTTTCTATTACACATCGAGAAGAGTTTTTCTCTTTCCTTTTGATGGGTTAAACCCATCTATAGGGAGTTGCTGCTGTCCTGTTCCTTTGCTCAAATGCCAGTAAACGTGCCACAAGCACACGTTTTCTGGGAGCCGGCTGTATGGTCCTTGCCCATTGCTCTTTGTCCAGAACACCAAACCCGTCAGGAAACTGTTGGTGCACTCCAACCACAGAACGTTAACAGTGATGTAGGAAGGTACTCCAAAGCCAAAGATCAGACAGGCCACAGACACAGCGAGATAAGGCATCCAAAATGCACCAAAGCTCAGTGTAAGGCTTGCCCACAGAGGCGGGCACGGTTGGATTGTCTCCTCCAGGTAATTATCCTCCAGGTAATTCTCGCCAATTTTTGTCTCTGTGCAGTTGTTTGAGGTAAACAACATCTTTCTCGGGTTGACTCGTTCTTTGCTCGCATCAGATAACCTCTCAGCCTTTTTCATCCACTGGGGAATCATTGACCAAAAGGGGAGCATTATACAAATTACCACTGTGGAAAGCCCCAAAATCATGTAGGTAAGCAGTGTAGACTCCTCTACTTCACACACTATAAACGTTATCCCTTTCTTATAATCCACTTCTATCAGATCAGAATTGACAGAACCAAAGGGGTTAATAACAGCTAGCATCCACACCAGCAATGTCAAAACCACATTCCTTAGGAATTTGCACAAGGCGCTCTGGTTGCCGAGGGAGGTATCTTCTAAACAGTAGTCCAATAAACCTAGACACATAATGGGCAGCGGGATTGCTCCATATGTCGCTGAGGCATTGGCCAAGAAGAAGCAGAGTGACACAAGATACCTTTCAGGCCCAAGAAACAACACGCTTGCTGTAAAAAACACCATCACCAAATCAGCCAAGATGATGGACAGGCTGCAAATGCTTAAAAAGGAGGTATTCAGCTTCCGGTAGCATAAGTAAAAGACCACTGCGTCCATTCCCAACTTGAAAAGCATGAGTATCAGATACTTGTCAGTGTTGTCTGTATAGCAGCCAGATGCCTCATCCCATTGCTTGACTACTGCCAGCATTTTGACGGTATAGCTAGTTTCCAGACACGGTGCAGACTCGGGCAGCATTCCTGTTATTGCAACAGTGCTCAGTGGTGCAGGAAGTGCTGTGATAGACAAGATAATATTGGTTAGAAACATTGGCTATACAAATGACAGACTGCAATTAATAATGTGGATGCATGAGTCCTCCACCTTTGGCTGGTCACGCATGAAGTAGCAAAAAATGGTTGAGTAGGTAACAGTGTTTTCTAATCTCATAATCATTTAGATAACAACTTTAGGGTTTCTCTCTCACACACACACACACACACACACACACACACACACACACACACACACACACACACACACACACACACACACACACACACACACACACACACACACATTCTGCCATTTAAAGAATGTAGCATTAACTCAACAAGTAAAATAAATAGAAAATAAAACGGTGTGAACCTCAGGTTTGTCCTAGTTCATTGAGTTTCAGTAGATCTCCTGTCAGGCCCTGAATCCTTTATGAAGACTCGTTTATGAGGTGTACGTTGTTAGGTGCAGCAGTTCTCTTTGAGGCAGCTCTTTAGAGCTCCACCTTACCATTTTCAATGCAAACAAATGATGGGACACACCTTCTGTGTCTGCAAAGAAGCCTGCTTGTTTTCCCTCGCATACTGTATTCCCCGAAGGTGACTGCCTCTTGTTATGTCGATTTGCATTTCCTGTAACAGGTAACCCAGACTGGAAATATAATCAAATTGTTAGTTGAAAACCACACCCTGTGTCTGGTTTTGTTCACCTGCACCAGATCTATACCGGATCTATACAAACTACAATTACAGACAGTACTATATAGAAGGAAACCTAATCACATCACAGAGCCCTGAGGTTGCATCCTAGAAATACTTGCCTAACCTGATTGTAACAAAAACAGCTCTTGTACCACACATACCATACCAGAAACACTAACAGTCAGTTTTTTATGTTTGCAGAAATACTTAAATGCAGTTAACTAAGGGGTAGAAGTTAAAAGGAATGCAATAATTCCTCAATGAGTAAAACCATGTAATTTTGATATTTCATCAGAAATAGAATTATTTATTTTTACAATATCAATTGGCTCAGAACATTTGCCTAAAAATGTAATTTGATGACATACAAAAGTGTCTCCTACGCATGGCATCCTAGGTATGAGGTAGCTGCAGGTGAGTTAAAGAAGGTGTGGTAGATGTGGTTGTCAGTGTTCCTGGAGTTTGTACTGTTGAACATGATAGTTAAGTGAAACCATTGGCCTTGTAACTAAATCAGTTTAGTGCATTCTTATCATCTTCTCTACAGTGTTGGTGGAGGGGTTAGACGGAGCCCCGAGGAGATACTACTTTCATATCTTGCTAGCTTTACAGCATAACCAACCCTGCCTTTTTAAAGAAATCTAAAGTGATCTTTAGAAATAATTTTAAATGTGACCCCTTTATTCCAGCATCACAACAAAAGTAGTTCAACAAATGCATTCATTAAGGTTAGGCTGTTTTACCTGCTGTTGTTTTTAGGCACGTCAGATTCCAGCTAGAAAAAAAACCCTTAGCAGATTCAATATTTTGGGGTTTGTTCAGTACCAACACTTAGCTTTGGTATTCTTAATTTAAACTAAAAACGTATAGTATAGTCTAAATGGCACAGACAGGAGACCTAATGGCTGATTTGTTTACTGTGAGTCGTCCGCGTTGACCGAAGCGAGAGTTGTGCAGTGATGTCACAGGGACAAAAACGCTCTTTTGACAACAGCACAATGTTTGTTCTCACACACTGATACAGACATGCAGACATTGCTGTAGCAGTCGGACACTTGCATGTCCCTCTGGGTTGGGAGGCCTGGGTTGACAGACTCCTATGCTACCAAACGCACACAAAGCTTGTATAGGCGATTAATGTCTCATGCTTCAAGATTGTGGCTATTAATAGCCGCTTTCCGACCAAGTAGTTACAGGAACGTAGTTATAGGATTGAGTCCACTTCTAAACAGATCTACTACTATTTTTATTTTTTTTTTAAAGTCAGCATTTGAATAGTATTGATTTTTTTACTAATCGAATTATATTCGACTTTTGGAATTCGTTCCAACAGCCCTAGTCCAAATGCATCTTGAGTGACCATTTGTGATCGGATCTCTCTTCCCTGCTCTATGAGGCCAAACTGTTTGTCCAATCTTTTAAGTTGTATATGTTTCTGTCTATCGTATTATCTCTTTGTTTTGTGTGTTTACCCAAAGTTTTCTCAACTGTTTGTCAGGATGTCGGACGGATGAAGATCGAGCTGTTTGCCGATGTGGTTCCAAAGACGGCCGAGAATTTCCGGTAAGGAGAGAGTCTGCATCACATGGGCTGTTTTGAAAAGTTTGAGAGAAAAGCGAGATCCCAGGTATATATGTCAACAATGAAGATGTTACTTACACTCTTATTATCTGTTACAGGCAGTTCTGCACTGGAGAGTTCAGGTAAGGGCTGTATTCTTTGATGGTACACAAACACGACTTCACATGAAAATGAGGAAACCTGTTTCCCTCAGAATAAGGGCTAAGGAGAAACAACACGAAACCTGATTATTTGGCCACATATATGTTTTATCAGGTCTCTAAAGGGTATTTATATGGGTGCATAACAAAGAGCCAAGACAGGGACAGTATTGCTGTGGCAGGAGCGCAGCAGGATGAAAGAAAAGATCATTACCTGGAGATGTGTCTCCTTGAATTTTTAAAATAATACAAATCAAGATAAGTTTATCATATCTGTTAAATTCAAATGCATATTTGCACTAAGAAAAACGATGTCCTCTGACTGTCCAGATGCTCTGCATTCTTTCAACATGTGTCATAGCCAACACTTAACGTTTGCCAATTATCAGCCAAAACCACACCTTGAGTGTCAGTACAATCTGTTCCATAACCTGCTGTGAGAAGCTCAATTCCTAAACCCTGAACACAGAAGTAAAATCTTGTAGTACAGTACAGTGTGATTGTCTTTACTGCCAACCTCATTTTGTTCTCAAACTTCTTACAGAAAGGATGGAGTCCCCATTGGTTTCAAAGGTTGCACATTCCACAGGTACACAATGTGGCGGCTTGATTTTTCTATAGCTCACAATATACTTGGATGTTGTTTATTAATATGTTTTTATTATTTCAAGTAGAAACCCACACATGGCTTTTAGAGTTGTTGTTGTCCATAGTCAGCCTTGGCCTTCAGGCTGTTTATGTCTTAATATTTATAGTTCTAGAGGCATAGTTACTCATAATTAGGAAATGGACCCACAATGAAATAATAGAACTTGGATGAGCCATTAAAAGTTTGTTTTTGAAATGAAAGTGATTCTAGTTATGCTGACCTTTTTGAAATCCAGGATAGGCACCTAATGTTGGCTCATGAGCTTCTACTACAGCAAATCCCATCGGTAGCATCAAAGTGCCTACAATCATATTAAACTACACCTTTAAGGGTATTATGTTACGTTTTATATAGTGTTTGTTCATTCATATGCACTATCTAGAATACATACATTAAAGGTTCTGTAGGTACATTTTATTTAAAAAATAACTGTCACTCTATCCTGACTGTAGCACATGAAACAGATCATCTGTGTGAAAACGTAATGTTCCTCTATGTCCTCCTAGTGGCAAGTTTCCACCACAATGTCAATGACTGCTCGTGATCAAACTGTCAAACTAGGCAGCGCTGATCAAATATAAATCAAATGAGACTTTGTGACCAAGTTGAGCCAAAACTACACCTCATTTTACAGCTAAACAGTACACTAAAATATGTTTCTGAAGACATTTTAGGCTAGAAATAGGCAAAGCCCAAACCGAATCTTGATTCATATTTGGTCAGTGCTGCGTAGTTTGAAAGTTTGATCGGAGTCATTGACACTGCGTTCGACACTCCTCTTCTCTAGTCTCGCTTTGCCAGACCCTTCTCCAAAGCGCTGGGGAGGAGGGTCTGGCTTGTTCACACCGCATTCCGGGATGGGGGAAAAAAAACCCGCTCTGGTTTATTGGCATTGGACAGTAAGTATAGCTAGCTGTCTCAATTTACCATGCAGAGATCTGAGGAGCAGTTAACCACAGTCCTCATAAATTGACCGGAGTTTAAAATTCCAACTCAAAGAAAGTGGAAGAAACCGGACATCGGTGAAAAGACATGCATCCGGCGGAATTTCCTATGGCACCGGAGCAATCCCGGAAGTGGAACGTCGTGGATATAGATATTACATCAGCAATTTTTGTTTCTTTTTAACAATAAAAAAAAAAAAGAAAAAAAAAAAAAATTAAAAAAAATTTTTTAAAAAAAAAAAAATTGGGGGGGTGTGTGTGTTTTTTTTTTTTTTTTTTTTTTTTTTTTTTTTTTTTTTTTTTTTTTTTTTTTTTTTTTTTTTTTTTTTTTTTTTTTTTTTTTTTTTTTTTTTAAAAAAAAAAATTTTTATTAAATAAATAAAAAAAATATTTTTATAAAAAATTTTTAAAAAAAAAAAATAATTTTTTTTTTTTTTATAAAAAATTATTAAAAAATAATAAATAAAAAAAAAATTTAAAAAATTTTTTTTTTTTAAAAATATACTAAAATTAAAAATAATATTGACTGTACTGATGTTTTCATTGTTAATTGGCAGGGTGATCAAAGACTTTATGATACAAGGAGGGGACTTTGTAAATGTAAGTATATGCATGAAAAAGAAAAAAGTGCTTTCTTTGAGTGCTAAACCTCACCTGAATGGATTAAAAAGGTGAAATGCAAATTGAAGTGGAGAAGTATGGAAAGCAACAGTAATCTCTGATTTAGTCGTTTTCCACCTGGTGGTCTTGTTGTGAATTACAGCACATCTAAAGTTATAGCTTTCTCTTTCTACTTTGTGAGCCCTATCATGTACTGTTTTTGTCTCTTTGTGAAGGGGGATGGAACTGGGATCTGCAGCATCTACAGAGGTCCATTTGCAGATGAAAACTTCAAAATGAAGCACAGTGCGCCTGGTCTTCTTGCCATGGTATGTATGTAGCTCAATGCTTAGATCAGGAAAGGGTCTCTTTTCTTTAACTTCATTCAGATGTTGTAATTCCTGCAACAACAAAAATTCATATCCTATATTGTACTGTATACAATATTTGATTAATCCAAATATTGATTAATCCACTCAAAGTGGATTGACCCTAACCAATATAGATATTTTAGATAGATTTTTAAAACTGCCATTCTTCCTTAATAATGTTTGTCTTACTCAGGCAAACAGTGGGCCTGGGACAAATGGTTGTCAGTTCTTCATTACCTGTGTTAAATGTGACTGGTTAGATGGAAAGCATGTCGTTTTTGGTGAGTAAGGCTATGATATTTATTGTGCATTCATATTTCATTTGGAGTGCTACTTAAATGTGTCCATGTGCCAGAGTTAAACTGTTTTGTTCACTACTGTTTCAGGAAAAGTGGTCGATGGTTTGCTGATCATGAGAAAAATTGAGGTAAAAACCTATTGTAATATTAATATTTTGGTGTCAATGGCTAGAATTGTGACATACCACAGATATTGATGAAAATAAGAAGCTGTCACTCACCACTGGGTGATGAACAATTGTCCAACATGTTTAAAGTGACTACTTTTGTGTACTGACTCGTAACTTCCCCCAAATTATTTTCACTCATTTCTCAAATCAATTTTTAAAGAGAACTACGTACGTATTTTACAATATTTGTTAAATGCTTGTTTTTCCTTTTTAACGTTCACTGTCCTGCACATTTTCATCTCCACAGTTAAACGTTTAAAATGTTTAAAACTTCATACATATTTCAAAGCAACCCAATCATTGACACTTGCAGTACATTCATCTTGCTTATTATTAATCTGCATCATGTTTATGTAATAAGTAATCAGACTATTGATTTTGTGCATAAATCCATGTGGATCATTTTAGTTGAGTGTAATGTTTACATGATTACATTTGTGCTCCTTCCTGTCTACAGAATGTTCCTACTGGACCCAACAACAAGCCCAAGCTCCCAATCCTCATTGCACAGTGTGGAGAGATGTAATCCATCAGTCTCACAACACCATGCAAGAACTATTCAACCTCTGTATACATGATACATATTGATATTTTTTTTCCCTGTATGGATGCCTTCTCCTATAATGCACATTGAAGGGCATTATCAAGTTCAGCAGTACATCATTTTGGTCTGTTTTCAAATTAATTTAGCAAAACTTCATGTTCAACACTGTTGTTGATTTTCCGAGTCCAAATGGAGACAATTTGTGTATCCTGTTATAGACAAATGAGAAAATGTGACTTTTTGAAGCCTGAAGAAAGAATGCTTGTC
Organism: Perca fluviatilis; assembly: GCF_010015445.1. Lineage (NCBI taxonomy): Eukaryota > Metazoa > Chordata > Actinopteri > Perciformes > Percidae > Perca > Perca fluviatilis. The sequence continues at coordinate 26,078,889 of NC_053116.1, read as the reverse complement.
ATGTGAAACATTCTCATTCCTATTTCAGCCACACTGTGTATCATTAATGATCAATAAATTGTTTTACATTTTTATAAACCTTTGGAGGAGATCTATTTTGTTTGAAAAGAGCTGTTTACATTTGTAAATGGCATCAGACTTTTAATCTTTGGGTTGTTATATTTCCAATATTAAGTTAAGATGTAGTAAAAAATTATATACTATTTAAAGTATGAATGTGTAATTATTTTTGACTTTAAGTTCACTGTAGTAGCAAGCAATTTTAATTGCTACCAGCTTCCCAAAAAATATGTATGTATTACAATGCTAACGGTAGGAGTGTAAAACGAACTACAAGTGAGTTACAAAAATCTGCAGTCTGTCAGGCCCATTTTATTTTCATATTTTAATCTATCATTTTATCCATTTAACGCGTATTTAAAAACTATAGTTTCAAACCAATGTTTTAAAATCGCTCTGATTTCATCTCTGCATTTAATAATGTATAAGAACACTGTATACCAAGTGTAATATGGCAGCGTTTATGAGCTTATTTCCCCCTCTTCATGTTTGAGTTGTGCAGAGATGTAAATTTGGACTCTGACGTGATTTTGGGTTATACAATCAACTTCAGAGCCATGAAGCAAAGGAGGGAAACACTATGGTGAAAGGCACAAACCCAAGTGCCAAGCAATCCTCTGCTGAACTTATGGCTACCTCTTCTTATCCCAGCCATCCATACAAATCCAAACCAACAGACCCCCTCCCCCATCCACACTCTACCTCTTCGGCCTTGGACCTCGTTCCCTTGGCACAAAAGATTTTTTTCTTGGGTGGGGGGGGGGATCTCTTCATGGGGAGGCTCTCGTCTGAGGTCAATAATAAAGCCCATCTTTGTGTGGGAGAACGGGGCTCAGCCATTAAACAGCGAGCTCTTCCCACATCAGCCAGTGCTCATGAACAGTGCCAGTGGAGCATTAACATGACAATGGGGGTTGTCTTGTCTCACACTTGGTCGGTGTCTGTCAGCTCTGCGCTCTGCATTTCACCAGTTTATTGGCCAGGGTAATATGAGAGAAGAAGCAAATGGTATTATTACATCATCATAACATTTAAGAAATGTATCTAAGAATAATGTACAGAAAAGTAAAACAATACATTTTAAATGTCCTCCCTGTCCAGTTCTGTTGACAGGCTGTGCACTGTATATGCTGGTGAGAATAATGATATGTTCTTTAGGCCTACAGCACCCCCAAATTAGCTCTCTTCCTAATCTTCCAATGTATGTTTAAGAGACACTAGCAACTGACAATGCAGTAAAAATAATATAAAATAAATATAACATTTACATAATGTTATGTAGGCTTTAATAAAATATCGAGGCTTTCCTAATCCTTCGTTAAGATTCGGTAAGTGGTCCCTCAATACATTTCCACAGGGCTGCACTCGGTGCACATGGGGCTACAGACAGGGTGCAACGTCTAAAGGCATTTTATATTTCGTTATTAGTGATGTCAGCCATACAAATCCTTCTTCATTCAATCTCAGACAAGCCCATTTACAAAATGACAATTATATTCCAAGGTTTATGAGACAAAAATGAAAACTGGTTCAAGTTTCAAGGCGACTGAACATGAAATAAAGATAATATTAAAGTCGTAATGTGTCTTTTCAGAAAATGTATGGCGCCGGAATGGTATATAATTCTAGCTACCATGTTTTGCTGTAGCCTATCTGTACATTTTGTTAAAATCCGTCAAATGAAGACACAACCAAGCAGACAGTCCAAAAGTGTCACGAGTTTGTATTATTATTCTACATTAAACATTGTGAACAGACCGAAAAAATACATATACATACAAAGTAAATTAAATATAAAACATGTTGCCTGTGATATATAAACAATGATATCAATAAGTCAATATCTTACTCGGGCTACAGAATATTATTCTTTAAAATATAACTGTGTGCGTTCACGTTTTTGTCATAAAGGTTAATGTACCGATGTATCAAATTGAATCCAAGTGTCACGGTTATCTGTCTGGCTTTGACATCACTATATGGGGCGGTGAGGATGGACAGGTAGCTTCCTCCTTTAGCAAATCACTTTTAGCAAACTCTTCCCTCAACCGAAATAGGCAGTTGTCTCAACCAATAGGAACGCGTTTTATGTTTCGTTACAGATTCCAGCCAATTCGAAGACTAGTTGGGCGGACCCCCGACCAGGAACATTCCCCGGCTCAGTATCTCATTCTGCCCAGTTCGATCGGCAACGGGAGCGGAAAGAGGAAAGCAGAGAGCCCGAAGGCAGCAGCCCCCACCACCGCCGGCCCAGGTTACCATCTAGCACCGGGAAACATAGCAGAGAGCCGCCGTCGGCAGAAGCCAATACCAACCAGGAGTAACCATGAGCAGCGAGGCCGAGACACAACAACCGCCGCAGCCTGCTGACGATGTGGAGAACCCATCCAGCCCGGCAGCCGCATCTTCCGCGGGGGATAAGAAGGTCATCGGTAAGACTACTGGAAATGAGCTAACGGTAGTTAGCTAGCTAGCTAACGTGGTTTGGATCATAGAAGAGGCGATGCGCAAAAGCGGCGGTTGCAAACGTTAACTAGACGATCATAGGCTTAGTTAACCGTTGAATAACGTTAACAAACTGATAATGCCGTTAACTCGCTTAGAATAACGTTAACGTTCGCTAGTTGAAATTGACAGATAACCAAATAAAGGTTACTTCTGCTAATAGTAACGTTAACCGTGACATTTTTGTCGATTATATATAACTGGTGATATTACTAACGCTAAGTAAATTAACGTTAGTGTTTAAATCTGGTATTGACTGGTGAAATAAATGTCCCTTTGCTGCCAAGAAGCGAAACGTTTCAAAATGTCAGTTGGAATATGGGTCATCATAGCTGGCTTTACAATTAACTGCCTAGTAAATTGTTTTATATCAGCTGTAAACCATGAACTGTTTCTCCAAGCAACAATTCCTTCCAAACAGAATATATGATGGGCAAATGTAGCTAATCCTTCAATTTCAACCGGCTAATCTCTCATGTTCATCGGCCTACTAGCTACCGTCCGAAAGCCGCCGCAAAAATACCATGTTGCAGATTTTCCATCACATGCACGGTCGCTGGGGTTGCTTCAGGATTCGTGTTTCTACGGTAACGTTAGTGCCACTCTTCACACATCTTTAAGTAATTCGGCAATAGTAGTTGACGTCGAGACGTTAGAACGTTACCTATAACGTTTTAACAATTTAACCACACGTCACTGTGGAACACGACGTTATTTCATAGTGCTCACTTAGCCGGCCACGACTACTATCGTCGAAAACAAGCTAGCGTTAGCTGCTGACCGTCTCTTTGTTCACACGAAAGGGGTTGGTTCCGCGTTAGTAGTTTTTTTTTCTTCCAAAAATAGTCGAAACACCTTCACAGACTCATGCCCAACATAGTTGTCAAACGATCATAGTAAGGTTGGTATATAAATAAATCCGAATAAAACTGTCAGTGGTCCTCTGATTTTACTCAAAATGAAGGGCCTAGCCACTTAACAGCAACGGTAGCTCGTTCGCTAACGAAGCTAGGGTAGCTATTTACATGGCTGAAGGGGCAACCCAAAATGTCCGCCGAGTGATTCCATGGGATTTCTTTCGCAATTTAGCTAGCTAGCTGTTTGTTTGTTCGATTAAAAATATTACGACATCTTTCTTTTTATTTTTGCATACGGTTTGGTCTTAATATAGCTGTGCTATCTGATGTGCTACGGTAGTTTCCGCTTGCTGGCTTTAATCCAACCACATGGTTGAGACCCCGTTAGCTACTATGCTAACAAGCCAGCTGTGATCACTGCTTGCTAACGTATCCGGGTGCGACTTTACCACGTGTGTATGCTCAAGTACTGAGCAGTGCGGCTCAAAATGGGGCAGTAGGTCTGTAGTAGTTGAACTTTGAAATGTCAGTGACCACAGCGTAGTAGTATATTATTACTAGATCCGTCTTTGATATGCCATTCTACAGCAGCTCTGTAAGACAGAGGCACTGCTAATTTGATAAGAAATCTTAAGTTCTGCATGAGAAATGGCGCAGTCATTACTGGGTCATAATGCTCCTGGTTCATACCTCACACCAAGCGCAGCTGGCACACAGTGACAGTTGGGAGTTAAATATAACTTCCACATTATCTGGCCATGGTTAGTTTTTCATAGTCTGTCCTTCTCTTACTGTTTCTTGTGGTAAATATGGACAAGCTGGTTGAAAGCTTTTCATCTATAAGATAACCTACTGAGTGAGTAAAGCTTTTCATCTATACTCAGTATGCTATCTTATCAGTGTAACTTTGAAAAGGAAAAGACTCAAGTTTAAACTTGGTTAATAATTTAGTTTTATTGTGTGTCATTGCAGCAACAAAAGTCTTGGGTACAGTCAAATGGTTCAACGTCAGGAATGGATATGGTTTTATCAATAGGTAAGTGGACTCCACCCCCATCCCGCTTCCTAAAGACCCTGATATCATCTGTGTGTGAAGGAACATTCCCAATCCTATTATGTCTTTGATTTGCTTACAAAGCTGACCAGACGATTTGTCTGCTTGTCTCCATGCTGTTAGCACAGTACTTATCCCTACACTCCCTGGAAGAATTGCAATCTGTCTGCAGATACATTGTTACATTCTGTGGCTCAGCAACGTACTGATATCTAGAAATAACAGATTTGTTTTTTTGTTTTTAAGGAATGATACGAAAGAGGACGTTTTTGTACACCAGGTAAGTTAAAGGTAGTGTTTTCTTTTTTTAATTATGATGAATATAAAAAAAAAAATCTCACATATCCAATATTCATGATTTTAGACAGCCATCAAAAAGAACAACCCGAGGAAATACCTTCGGAGTGTTGGAGACGGAGAAACTGTGGAGTTTGATGTAGTTGAGGGAGAGAAGGTAAGATGTGCTTTGTTTGATAATTTAGGTCCAAAGTTCTGATTTTAGTTTGCAGCTATTAAAAAAATACATCCTATTAATTGTTCCCTAGATTGTTAATTTAGGTAAGTCTTTTTTTATTTATTTAAAGGGAGCAGAGGCGGCAAATGTCACTGGCCCAGGAGGCATTGCAGTCCAAGGCAGTAAGTACGCAGCTGACAGGAACCGCTATAGGCGCTATCCCAGAAGAAGGGGCCCTCCCCGTAATGGAGAATATCCTGAGAACTACCAGAGCGACGGAGAGGGTGAGCCAAGCAGCGGAGGCAGCGGAGGTCGTGACAAAAGCAGCCGAGATGGGGGAGAGAGTGCCCCCGAAGGAGATGCGCCACAACAGCAGCGAAGGCCCACTTACCCTGGAAGACGGCGCTACCCGCCATACTTTGTACGTAGACGCTACGGCCGCCGGCCCCCGTACACCAACGCACCACGTGGAGAGATGACTGAGGTACGCCGTCACAGGGCTTCTATCTTGAAGCAGGCACCCAGCAGTCCCAGTCGGGACCCATGATATGTTGATGTCATACACAACACCCTCTCCTTTCAACACTCACGTGGTTGCGAACAAAAGATCTTGGTGTATCGGGGGTCCGGCCAATATCTTGCATATTGACTCAAATAGGTCCCTAATCTCAGCTATGTTGGAGCTACCTGATGTTGCTCTTCTATCAGCCTCAACGTTAAATGGCAAGCTCGCCAGTTTCAATTACAAGGACTGTACACTATATAACAAATGTTCTAAAGTTTGATTGCCCACGTGTTTGCTTTGGAAAAAGCGACGTGTCAGTTGTTTGCTCTATTTGCTTTCAGGGAGGCGAGGGTGACGAGAGCCAGGGAGGTCCTGACCAGGGCAACAAACCAGCGAGGCAGAGCTACTACAGAGGCTTCCGACCAAGGTTCAATCCAAGGTTTGCATGTTGGCTTCATTGACGCAGGGTCGCAACAATGGGAGAGTAAAGCACTGGGCTGTCTGAATTTTAGCCTCGAGTCCACCAACTTAAATTGACCTCTTAAACAAACCTGCATAAATAAATGCTACCTGTTTTGGCCAGATAAGCTCTCCTTTTATTGCAGCCTAACCTCAAATTGCAGCTGTGCATTCAAATTTTGCTTATGTATATCTTTTTAGTAGCAATTGTCTTGTGACTTTAAAACTGCATCTCGTTTTAGTGGATGTATTTTTTGCATGATATCACCACTTCTTGGTTACCATACAAGTCGTGATTGTATATGGCCCCTTGCTTTTTGCTTGTTCACGCCAGGGGTCCACCCCGTCCCAGACCGGTGCGGGACGGCGAGGAGGACAAGGAGAATCAGGGCGGCGAAGGTGGTCAGAACCAACAGCCCCGCCAGCGGCGCTACCGCCGTAACTTCAACTACCGTCGCAGACGCCCACAGACTGGAGGCAAACCTGGCCAGGAAACAAAGGAGGCCAAGACAGGAGGTGACCCAACTGCAGAGAAAACGTCCGCTCCCGAGGCTCAGCAGGGTGGGGCTGAGTAGGAAAGAACCTGCCCACCGGCACCTACCATCTTTTACCATCGTCCGGGTGAGTCTATAGCCACGTGGTGGCTGATCGGAGTCCATCTTAATCATTTCCATTAAGCTTCACATAAATCTGGATTCAGACAGAGCCAACAGTAATTACCAGGAAACTTAAAACATTAAAATTGAATAGCTAAGCCAGCTAAATAAGGCTGGCTAGCTTGTCATTTGCACTCCTTAGGCTCTGTTGTGGATGATCCAAAGCATGAGGTCATGCAGTGGATTTGATAAAGCAAACTGTCTGGCACCATAGAGCCCTCGCTATTGTCTCTTCTCCATAAGGGCAGCAGCTTTAGGCTTTGGATTCTTTTTCTGCTATCTGGTGATGATGATGATGCACATTTTCAGGCAATTCATGGTGCAGCATGCTACATAACTAAACTCAAATTATTTGAAAATGCAGCATACAGATTGAACAATTGACTAATTTGCAAATTTTCTTTTCAGTTTTTTTGTCAACAAGATGAAACATCAAACAAGATCTGAGCAATAAAGATTTGACTTGAAGATCGTCACAAGCTTGCACCATGCATTTGACAAGATTACCACAGATTGCCTGCAGAATCTATGCAGACTTGTTTTTTTTTTCCATTCTTTTTATGTGACAGCTACAAAAACGTTTTGGGGAAACAACAAATGTTTTTCTAAATATGTCCTAAGTTTTTACACCAAATGGTTTTTAAAGAAAAAAATGGAATTTGATATCTGGTCAGTTTGACATTTTTAAATAACTTTTTATGTATTCAAACATTTTAACAAAATGCAAGCTCCAATAAAAGTCCAGAAACCAGGAATATTGTTGTGTTGGCTTTATTTTTATTTCAAGTACGCAGGCTTTAAAAATTACAAATTAAAAAAAAATTGTTACATAGAGTAACTTACAGTAAAGTAGAAATGTTATTTTCATTTCAAATATGAATAGACAAATCCAATTTTGTATGATGCATTAAGGTTTTTATAATCAACCAAATTCAACTAGAACTGTCAAATGGCATTTATAATGAATGGTAAATGTTCTGCCAAAATGTCTTTACACCAGTATAAAAAGACCCATCACATAATCTTGAAATTACACACAATGTGATCCAACAAGAAATGCAACAAACATTTAGCAGTATTATACATGCAACTTCTAAAACTATAGTGAATGTAGGCAATAGAACAAGTCCTAGACTGCATCGGAGGCTCATTGTTTACTATAGCAATTAAGTTTAAATTTACATTCACACCAACAAGAAAATAACAGGATAGTGCTGTACAAGTAAAGATGTCCACTGTTGGCCAGTAAATCCTGCTCTTGCAAATGTCTGTCCTTTATTGGCTACACATTTAGAAGATGGACAAAAACACCCTTATACAGTTTTTGGTTGAGATTTAACTGTTAATCCAACCTGTTTTAAAATAATTGGACAGTCTTGACAGTAGAATTCCAAAACATTGACACTAGCTGGATTCAATCCAGCAACCTTATGGTCACATTGTATTCATCTTGGACCACTGAGATACCAGGATAGCATAAATGGCCATTCTTGCAATGCAGTCTCAACAAAAACATGAGTCATTATGAGAGTCACCAGTCTACTGCAAGGTGTTTGTTATTTTGTACATCCTGAGAGTCCCTCAAACATTGGTCTCTTTGCGCAGGCGCTTCATGCGTTGCACATTGTTCTCCATGGCAGTGGGGTTGGTGATCTCTGTGGCACAGGTAGCAGGAAACCAGCCTCTCTCTCCATCTCGCATTCTCTCCCCATAGCACCAGGCTAGGAAGAGCAGACAGTTTAAGGTACCTTTTTATGCATTCTTGCGTGCTTTATTTGACGGCTCATTTGAGCCTGAAAGTCTGGTTTTGACGTAAACAGGTAGTGACGGAGCTAAGTGCACATGTAAAGAGACCTCACCTTCCTCTTTCTGCAGCAGGATGACAAGCTCAGCCTGTTGCAGCCCCAACTCATCCGGCTCCTTTGGCATGTAGGCTTTGGTGGCCTCATACTGTGGCAGACCTGAAAACACATTCCCATAATGAAATGTGATTCATAAAACCAAAGATTTCATACAGTATATTTTTTTTTGTGCAATTGGTTTGTGGTTATTGGTGAATTAAGAACCCTGTTGTCAGTACTAAAAAAAACATCGTGTATTCACTGCTGAATATCTACACATCACATGACTTCCTGGAATGTGTCATATTCCCCTGGAAAGGCACACCCTTTCATAACGATATCAAATATGCAGAGATACACTCACTACTAAAACTAATGCCGTTACACAAACAGCCACTGTGAGTGCTGCCTATGTGATGGTTTTGTCTTAAATATGCCATGAATAGAGGATTATAAGGCTGTGTATTTGTATGAACATTATCATGTCTTCAAATATGATTGTTCAAAATACTGTATTATGTTCTTCAGCCTATAGACCTGTAGTACACTATAGCCTAACGCACATGAAACTGAATGATTGCTCCACATCTGTCTTGCTTTGAAAGTTGTTCTGTGCATGTCCAAGGCACATTAAGTACACACAATAGGATAACAGAGGCCTATATCGGTTTCATTTACAGTATATAATCAGGGTGAGAGGTGCTATACCAGAATGTTTTTTTTTCTCCATTTGGAGTCAAATACGGTTATATACAAATTATGTTCTTTAAATGAATTTTAAGTAATTGTAAACCCAAAGTCAGGATCCACATCAATCCAATAAAATGTTGGTAAATAGTTTAAAATAAAGGAGAACCTATGCAGCTTTGATTGGTGTGTGAATAAGACTGCATTTAAAATGGAAAATGAATGCGAACCATCCGTTTTCTGTGCAGCACACTGCTTTCCATGACAAATTAAATCATTTACACATAAAGTTAAGAGAACAGACTTTTAAAAGATCACACATACACACTGAAAACTGGTCAGTTTCAGAGTTAACTCAAAGTGTCTTTTAAAGAGTGACTCCCTTGGTAAATGAAGCATGCTGACTTACCGTCTTTACAAGGGGAAACTCCTGCCTGATTGTGTTCTGTCAGAGCAACTATCCAACGTGCCCGGTCCACCCTTGGAAACAGAAACAAACAAGCACTGTTAAAGAGGACTCCAAAGCCAGTGTTGTGAATATTGTACGTGTGATAACACACGTCTGTTTCTTGTGAGTGGACTAAATGCGTGGGAGTATTTTAGGTTGCCATTAAAACTTCTGTCAGTAGAGGGAGCCATACGCAAACACCTGATCTGGTTTACAGTAGGGTTTTTCCATGAGCCATGAGGTTCCACTACAGCAGGGGATAGCTGCCCCAAGCCATGCTGCAGCACCACGGCCAACCCGTGATGGTCTCCTCCCTTTAACCGTGTCGAAAACCGCTACATGTCTTACAATTGAATGTGATTTGGAATTAAGCACAAGACCAAGTTTCCTAAAGGCCACCTTAACCATAACCATCAATGTTCAGTGGTATCAAGAGTGCGTTTGGATTCATGTATGGACTGGTATTTGACAGAAAGAGGTCCGATGTTCAGTAAAATGATCCAAGTGTCCCTCCCTCCAGATGAAATTAATATAATAATACTGATATATACTTAAACCTTGTGTTTAAATATAAATTCACACTTGAGGAATAACAACTATATACAGTATGTAATGTACAGTTCATGGCTGACGGGAGCTGAAAGCAGCAGTACCTGGACTCGGCCACCAGGGTCATCTGCTCTGCTTTCCCATCGCTGTTCTTGCTCATTAGCAGCCTGAAGGAAAGATAGCAGCTGGGGCTGTTTTTGGGAGGCGAAGAGGTCCGTCCTTCTGCATCCTCCCCAACCTCCACATTTTCCAGAGTAGCGTAGTCCATCACCACAAAGCTCTCCTCACTGGATAAACAAATCGTTTTTACTCACATTTTCTTTTTCTTTAATCAAATTGTGCAGGAGCATTCACAGAAATAATGTAATTTTAAATGACCATTTTTACACATTATAGTGTAGCTAAACCCAGCTACTATTTACTGTGTATGTGTGTACTATTGACACATTCCTTTACTATCTGCTAATAGCATTTCCTATATATTATCACCTGAAGACTGGGCCCCAGTGTCAACTTAACAACCCTAAAATGACTCCAGTGTTTTGGGCAGCTCCTTCCTCTAGGTTGACATTGTTTGGTTTCTCCCTAACTCAAAACAGAGAGCTGTAGTCTGTCGAGCTGACATGCTGAATGCAAGATGAAAGAATCTCAAGTATGCACGCACCACATCCATGCTCTCTCCTTTCTCTGTCCCCTTCCTCTCCTCATTTCACTCGGTTTCTCATATTCCCTGCCTGCTAGCAGCTGGACCTACTCAGTGTCCAAATGATCTACCAGGAATAGCCCACAAAGCTCATAAAATGCTTCATAATCGGGTTGGGGTTCTGAAGTTTGACATCTCTAGCAGCCCCTATTTTATCAGATGTACGACTCTTTCTTTCATTATCTAAAGTTAGAGCGATTTGATCTGTTAAAGAAGCTTTTCATTTGGAAATTCACAATGCATTATGTACATTAGCTTCCGGCTCTGGTGCCTTTGTTTCTAATGTCTGACTACTCTTCAACAGGATATTACAGGAGGCTGAATGCATCTTAAGTGATCTTATTAGATTTGATCTTAAAGGGACAGTTCACCCGAAAATCTTCAATCTAGATTCTAGATTGTTTAGGTGCGAGTTGCCCAGTGTTGGGGATATCGGCCGTAGAGATGCCTACCTTCTCTCCAATATAATGGAACTAGATGACACTCCGCTTGTGCCGTTTAAAGCACCAAAAAGATAAATGCATTTGAAAAACTCAACAGCAATGTCTCTTTCCAGAAATCACAACCCGGTAACTCAAGATAATCCACAGACTTGATTGTGAGTAGTTTCACGGAGGAACAAATTTCTTTCTACCGAACTACACTCGCCAACCGCATCACTGCACAGCAAGAAGCGTACTCATGGAGGAGAGGCCCGTCTTCCTCGGCTTAGCTGTAGCTGTAGCTAATAGATACTGCTAGCTCACCTGAGTTATGAAGATGCCATTAATGCTTACATCTCACACTGTCACAAGCCTCTCATCAATGAGTACGCTTCCTTCTGAGCAGTGATAGGAATGGCATTAGTTTGGTAGAAAGAAAATAGTTCCTCTATGAAACTCCTGCTCACAACCAGGTCATGATTTCTGGAAAGAGACACTGCTGGGTGAGCTTTTCTAATGTATTTTTGGGAAATTTGAGCACCACAAGCTGAGTGCCAAAGGCAGACACCTCTACAGCCGATATCGCCAACACTGTCTTGGCAACTCCCAACAAAACAATCTAGATTGATAAATAGCACTACAACAGGTATAAGGAAAAATATGTATTTTTGATCCTTTTAAATCATTGTGATTATGTTGACATACCGGAGAATATCTGCAGATATTTGCGTGAAATCATATGAAAATGTCAGTTACGTCCGTCAGTCAAAGATTTGTAAAATCCTTTTCCCACAAAACATTATTTTAGACTTTATGTGAATAATATTCATAACAAACTGTATTTTAGTCCTACTGACCTCTTCTTCTTGGTGATGATCAGTACATCATTGAAGAGAAACAGGTAGTAGCTCCGGTTGCTGAAAGCCCTCCAGATGCTCAGCTCTTCAGTGCCGAAGGCTAGCTCACCGCGCTTCTTCAGCCACCGCGACGACGACACCAGAGGAAATGGCTGTGAGGACACAAGAGTTATCAGTCCGGGTTAGTAAAGTGAATCTGCTGCATCATTACAACATAAGGAGAATCAGTCCAAAGTATCCAAGTTACATTATGTTCCTTGCATTTTACAGTATATTTACATCCATAGCCAACAACCACAGGCGTCGATTTTGGTGGGGACGGTGGGTACGCATACCCATCATATTTCGTCATGAGTTATTTTGTACCCACCACTTTTTTTGAAAACCTCGAGCTCAATTTAGTTAAAAAAAATAAAGTTCATAACGCATATAATTCTTGAGCGACAGATGCCAACAAATCCACAAAAATCTCTATCCCCACAGGGCAGGCACAGCTGTTGTGCTGCTGCGCTGGCTACACCTTTTCCTTTCGTAGCTCCCCTCTCTGAGTCTGATGTCACGTCAGGTCACATTGTCAACATGGTACATGGATACATGAAGCAGAACATAGTGGGTCATATGTCTAATGCTTTTTGAAAACTTAAGGCTTTCTTCATCATAAAATGTTTGACATCACATTTTTGTATACATTTTTATTCATTTACATTAAGCTACAGGACAGCATATTTCAAAACACAACCTGCGCAAAAGAGAAAAAATAAATAAAATTAACACGTCATTGTACCCAGCACTTCTGAAAATGCACTTCCAAAATGAGTCTCTGTCCCCAGCACATTTCAAACCAAACTGCCATGCCAACAATAAACAAAAACTTGCCTTAATTTTACCAAAATTTAAAAGTTTCTGGATGGTGTACATCTGCTCTGTCCTCTCCATTCGCCGAGCTCCATCATTGCAGCTATTGACCAACTGTTGAAATAATACAAACGACAACGACATAATGATAATCACAACCTTAAAAACACATTGACTTCATAGTTCACTCTCAAGTAAGAAACGTAGGGCTGAAGAGTGCCTTCTCAGCATCTCTACCTTGCTGATGGCGTGCAGCGCCCAAACAGCAGCAAAGTGCTCTGCTGTCGTGTCTTGAGTTTTCTGGCTGATCGTCTGTGAGGAGACAACAGAAAAGGTATGAAACTTTCACGGTACCAATTATGTACTTCAATAGACAAAACAACCTTCTGCACCACAGTACATGCCACTAAGCTGAATCTGGAGTTCCTAAATCATAATTTTTTTTTTTTAACTCTAGTGTAAATGCACATACACGCAAAGTTATAGTTGTGTCTATAAACATATGGTTTTAGGTTTACCTTTCTCACCCCCCAAAAATGTGTCTCTATGGTACACAAGTGTTGATGCTTTGAGATTTGGATGCATGTGCATCTTTACAAGCTTTTATAAATAACAAAAAATAAAAGTTTTATAAAGACATTATTGAATAACATGCAGATAATGTGGCGAATGCATGCTTAATTGTTGATTTTTCTTCATGTCTCTGCTTATAAGTGCTCTGTGTGTTTGCACCTAACAAGAAAATGGCTACAATGAGTGCTGCTTGGCTGTGTTTTGTTGCTTGCATGGCTACGTGTACTGAATGTGGATATTGTTGATGTATTAATGCACTAATGTCTTGCTGTTTCCTGTTGCTCTGCATGGCTTCTTGAGAATGCTTATTTTGTTGCCGTTGCTGTCTTTATGACATCTTGTTGTCTTATGTCAGTAAATGTTAACCCGTCTTGCGGGTTTCTGGTGATCTGTTGTCAAAACATCTCAACAAAAGGACTACAGTAGAAAATTAGCTGGCTGGCTAACTCTGGCACATTTACAGAAATGTGGATTACTGTGCGTTCTACTTTTAAAATAAATAAATGGAAAAAGGAAGGAAAAACAGATAAAGCGGCCCTCAGGCTCATATTTTCAGCTGCTATGTGTTTTCCAATGAGTCGTTCATATATGAAAGTAAAGGTTGAACTGACATCCAGCAGCAGTGGCAGTCTGGTGACTCGCTGCATGGGAAGGATGAGGAAAGAGATCATGGGCAGGCCTCCGCATTCACGGCTTCCTTCAATCTGTTTCAGGGCCTCTTTGAACGCAGCGTTACTGGTCCTAAAAGACGGAAAGAAAGAGGGAAGTTTAGCTCGTGCTGCCGTGTTACTGCAGAAACTCATCTTGTTAAGGTTTGTTCTGCCGCTCACAGCAGCTTCTGCAGCGTCCTCTGCTGGAAGGTCTCGTTGGAGCAGTAGACAATGTAGGGCTCAAAGTGGTGGGCAGCGTGATTCTGAACAATATCGCTAATGTCCCGGATCACTGGGTTGTCATGGTGACGCCGTTCAAGGTCCTCAAAAAACCTGAAAATGGAGAGAGAGAGAGAGAGAGAGATAAAGAAGTGAAAGGACTGTGTTTTTCCACCCACAGACTAATTACCTGAGCAGGACACACTTTCACTTTTAATTAGTAGTAACAGCAATTAGTAACATTCTCAGACAAGCACATAGTGTATGAAGTGTTTGGCTCTAGTTGGACAATGCATGGGTTACACTATTGTGCTGTAGCTTCTGTAATATGTTTTATTTGTTCTTTGTTTTGTGCTAAGTGGAGAATGTTGTATGTGGACATTGGACCGGATGCTGTTGAATTAAATACAATTGTAATTGAGTCATGTAATTCCGTGTGGGATGGGCCACTTAGTGGCATGACATGTAAATAAAAATATCAGTCAATCAATCAAAAATCACAATCTAATATGAATTTACAACAAACTTTGTCAAAATCAAGTCGGTCAAGTATGTATTAGAGTGTTTACATTCTGGTGTCCCTCTTAAACTTAAGCAGTGTTTGTGTTTGTTTTAATGTTAAGTAATGTTTCGAACTGTTGTCAACAAACTGAGGCACCTTCTGCCTTCTAGTTTCAAAGATTTTGTCACAGATCTTGTTTTACTTGAAAACAGAGAACAAGAGGATCAAAGATAGATGGTTACTTCTTGTCTTGCTGCTAAAACTGGATCTATTTTTATTCAAAACAATGTATCCAGTATTGCACAGAGCAACACAGGCTGCTTTCAAGCACATTATCATCTCAAAGCCAGGGAATACAGAGCAGCTAAGCAGCAGAACCAGTTTGGCTAGCATGTTTTAACATGTTGATGGAACCTGCAGGATACTAAAGACATGCAAAGGGCAAATACTCTACCTGAAACAGTAATTCAATCCATTTTCTGCTTGGAACCACATCACATTAACTCTGACAAAACACTCAATTCAGCCTCTTTAATATTTTGATACTGTATTCAGATAATCAGTCCATTACACTGCTTCACACACTGAAAGCATCATTGGATCCTTTTTTTGGTATGAGGCCCTGAACCTCCCCCACAAATAGTTCCCACACACACACACACACAACACACACGCTCACAGTTTGCTGACTTGGTGAATGACAGAGATGTTGGAGAAGAGGTGGTGGTGCTCTGTGGCCGTCATTGTTTTCCTCAGAGCTTCACTACTCTTGAAGTGACGCACCAGGATGCCCAGGCTGTGCAGGTAGGAATGCTCTGATGTGATGATCTCAAAAATGGCCTGTCAAATGATCACACAAACCCAAATAAGTGTATAAAGTGCATGTGAAGGAGCAACTCACATTTGCAACATGTACTTTTTTTTAGCTTTAACTTAGAAAATAAAAAAACCTCTGTGGTGCTCTTACTTTTCTCTGACAGTCTATTATTTTTTAATGAAGGTTTTTAATTTACTTTATATTAGGGAAACCAACATTTCTTTAACGTTCTATTTCACCTCTGGGTTAGTCTTTATCCTCGATGTTCCACTTCCGGGATTGCTCCGGTGCCGCAGGACATTTTTTTTTCCTTTCGCTTTCTTTGTGTTGGAATTTTAATTTCTGGTGGATTTATGAGGATTATGGTTGACTGCTCCTCAGATCTCTGCAGGGTAAATTGAAAAAGCTAGCTAGACTATATGTTAAGTCTGAGTTTTTTACAGTGGCTCCGTGCAGAGCTTGACGATTGTGATTGGTTTAAAGAAATGCCAAGAAACCAGAGCACGTTTTTCTCCCATCCTGCAATGCTGTGTGGAGTAGCCAGACCCTCCTCCGCTCCGCAGCGAGTGGCAAAGCGACACTACCTCTGGGTAATTTGGCGATTACCTACATTTCTCAGAATTTCCTTTAACAACATCCAGATGAATGGCCTCTACTTTCTGCCCTTAAATGTAGGGTTTACTCAGAGAGGAATAGAGCAAAGCAGTAATGAAGTCCTTCAACATCAATAAAGTGCAACAGACAAAATAAAAAACTTGTGCTGTGACTGCTATGCATTCTGGTCTATTGAGAATTCTGCTTCTCTGCTATGCCCTATTATTATTATTATTATTATTATTATTATTATTATTATTATTATTATTATTATTATTATATGACAAACCTCTCCCTACATGTTGAATATTGGAGCAAAATTGTGAATCTAGTATTTGATACTGAGTGACATGAAAAGCTCACATTAACTGGTGATGTTTTAGACTTATCCATTATCCATAGGAATCAGATGCAGAAAACAAAACATCGGCTGTGGTTAATTTTTAGCAGTGTTCAAAGTATTATTTTTTTTACTGTATGACAACTAGCCTCTACTAGCCTAGAAATCTAGATGCACCCCAGCGGCAGCAAATTTAATTTGCAGCCTGGGGGTCTAGGCACTCTCCGTTGACTTGTGAGCTGGAAAAAGTCTAGTCAGGCCAATCACATTGTGTATAGAGTCGGTGGGCGGGGCTTATGGCTGCTGCTGGGAACAGCGGTCTTTTGGAAGACTTGCGGAGTTAAGCTTTTCTTTGAGAAATGAACGGCACTGAACTCATTCTTAAAAAAGGAAGATGTGTTCAGAGTTTTGACGACCAGCTACGGCAAAAGTTTAATCTATCAACTAGCTTCTCTTCCTTCTTTGTT
Source organism: Perca fluviatilis (assembly GCF_010015445.1). Lineage (NCBI taxonomy): Eukaryota > Metazoa > Chordata > Actinopteri > Perciformes > Percidae > Perca > Perca fluviatilis. Next base: position 26,061,815 of record NC_053116.1, on the reverse strand, counting down.
GCTCTGCCTGGTTGTAGCGCTATCCTATTGCGTGCAGAGGGAATTTGAAAGACAACCGTTTATCCCGCCCCTCGGATTGAGCCCTGTCAATGGTGAGTTCCCAGACCCAACATCTTGATGTGGATCTGGTTTGTCAGGCTAAGCCTCTACTGTTTATGGTCAGGATCTTAGGTAAGCCATCAGGGAGCGAGGATACATCTTACACACCGCTTCACATCCTGTCAGATGAAGTGGCTCACACAGGACCAAAGGCTAACTTAAGGTCCCATGGCATGAAAATTTCACTTTATGGAGGTTTTTTAACATTAATATGTATTCCCCCAGCCTGCCTATGGTCCCCCAGTGGCTAGAAATGGTGATAGGTGTAAACCGAGCCCTGGGTATCCTGCTCTGCCTTTGAGAAAATGAAAGCTCAGATGGGTTGATCCGGAATCTTGCTCCTTATGAGGTCATAAGGAGCAAGGTTACCTACCCTTTCTCTGCTTTGCCCACCCAGAGAATTTTGGCCCACCCATGAGAGAGAGACATCATGGCTTGCAAACAAGCAAAGTGGCAGTTGGTCAAGGCCACACCCCCACCCTCCACCTTGCCTCCTCCCTCTCTCCTCTTCAATAGCATTTAAGCTAAAGACACAGAAATGGCACAGTCTAATGGTGCGTTCTTTTTGTCTTGTAATCGCGACTAGTAGCTCGAGCGTGACGTCACATCCGTGTCGAAAAACGAATAACCGCGGGTTGTCGCATTCTTTTTGTCACACAATACTACGAGTCGGAGAAAAGATGGATTTTTGTAACATTTTTAGTAACATTTAGGATTCTATTCACCCAATTATTGACATATTACACACATATATTTCACAGTTTGATACATGAAAATTACGTTTTGATTAACGTTAGGCTGCTGCTCTGCTTTCTGCTCAAGACTCGGCTTAAAGCCATTGTTGTCATATAAGCAACCAAGTGTCTCTAGCCAATTTCAGCTGCACACAAGCTACAAAATAACTAATCAGGCGGTATTTAACTCCTAATAAGACATGCCTATAGGTAGCAGTATACAGCGATATGTGTACGACTTCTTCATTTGGTTACAACAAAGACAAAAGTGCTTAAAATTGTAGATAACCACAATGTTTACTACGTGTGATGCACGATGTAGCCATCTTTGAAAGTGAGCTCGGGGTCCTCTGAGTTCAGACGACTTGACGAGTCGTAAATACGACCTCGGGGGCATTCTTTTTGCAACTTCCGGGTCGTAACTCCGGAAAACAACTCGTAAAACGACTTCGGTGGACAAAAAGAACGCACCATAAGGAAAGTTCATTATGGGACTGGCTCATAGTGGCTGTAATTCTGCACCAAGGCTGAATTTTGGGAAAGACTTCAGATACAGTTTTAGGGGACCACTGAGGCCTATATAAAAGCATCCAAAAAGCAGCATGTCATGGGACCTTTAAGAACACTACTGCCTGAAAATCTGTCATCCAACATTGATGTTTCACACTAAAAGCTCAAAACATCACTAAAGAATAGTAAATAATAGTCTGCCTGGTGAACCTGGTAAAGCGCTGCTTTGTATGAGCTAATGTGGGGCAACCTTATTCACTGCTCGCATCTTTCTGATATTACAGCATGTCCACTTGAAAAACAGTACGTTTAGTTCATCTCATTTAGCCCTAAACTTTAGCTAAATGTTTTAATGTCCCCAAAAAGAAGCATTAAAGTTGTCATCATGGATGCAAATCTGAAGCACACTGCTCGAGCACTAAACTAAGGGGCCGTCCACACGGAAACGTTTTTTTGCGCAAACGCACATGTTTTGCATCGTTTGGGCCGACCGTCCAGACGAATCCTGCAAACGCACTTTTTTGAAACCAGGTCTCAGGGTGAAAAAATCCCAAAACGGCTCTCGTTTGGCTTCGTATGGATGGTAAATACGGATCCGTATCGATGATGTCATCGCCACACCCCTCTTTTACACCCTCTCCCACGACGCTGACGCACCAACTCGCGGTGAAGCTAAGCGAGCATGTCCCATCTCCATGGTCAAACCAGCTCACTTCATCTAAATACTCTGCTCCCTGACCCTTCCCTCTGGATTCTACACAAGATATATTGGCAAGCGTTATGTAGCCAACGTTAAACATCGCTAAAGTAGCTGACCGCTAAAGTAGCTGACCGCTCCAGCGCGAAGTAACGTTAACGTTAGCTGCTATGGCTATCTGTTTATAAAGTGGAAGTAGATAACTTATCAACTAGCTAGCTAATCTGTCTGCTTATCAACTCCCTGAACGGATTATAGTAACTTTTACCACGGCTTATTGTAGAAAGGCTACTGCAAGAAAAACGTATAGATTATTAAAAAGACATCATTCATGGATCATTGATGTTTGTTTGACTGCCGATGTTAGAGCTAGCGAACGTTAAGCGGCGTTCACGTTAACGCTGCTAGCGACGCTGCAATCATGCAAAATAAAAGGAATCCAACAGCACATTATACAACGTAAACAAAGACACGTTTTCTTGCGGCAGCCTTTATAAAATGAGCAGTGGTGAAAGTTATTATAGTCCACGGATGTATTAAGAGAAAATGATAATCTAGCTAGTCATGTTATGATGGGAAGTAGAAGTGACTATGCTCTTCTCCGTTTTTTTTGGTAAATTTCTGTAGCAGAAACAGCGCCGCCTATAGGCCTGGCATATGAAGTAGCGTATTGAGTCATTTACAAGTGGATTTGTTTGGACGCAACTATTCTTGAAACGAATCCAGGGAAGACGGGTAAAAAAAAGATCGTTTTAGTACGTGTGGACGGGGCCTAAACCCATGAAAAGGACTAAAAGTACAAAAGAGCGAGACAAGTACCTGCTCAGCAGACTGACTGAGTGTGATCACACTGGCAGGGTGTGGCTTTATTCAGTGTTTACTAGTGCACACAGAATGGACCTTTGGTATTGACACAAGATCTGTTGTTAGACTGTTAGTATAGACACATTACAAAAGAGGAAAGCCACCCTTAGATCGTGTTACACTATCATGTCACAGACGAAACCATTAGATTTCGGTCTTAGTCAATATATTGATGTTCAATTCTAGGAGTTATTTTGTAATGAAATGTAACCGGCTTTGTTGTTATGTGTCTGTGGTTTGAAATTTAGTTTCTATATTATAACTTTTTTTACATTCCCGTTCTCACTGCTACAGGAACATGGACACATGCGGCTCAGACCACCTCCAAATGTGTTTTTTGAGATCGGATCTCAATGCACCCTGAGTGTGTTTTCACCTGAACTTAGAGCGGTCCACTTGTGAGCCGATCACTCCGATCGGATTTTAATACCAGGTGGAAACGGGGAAAAATGAGTTCTTCGAACTTGTTGCCAGAAAATGTTGGCAGGTATGGGATGAAAATCATACAAGTGTAAAGTATATTTTTAAGACAGACTTAATTTCTCTGAAGATGTAATCAAGAGTCAGGAGTATCTAGGCTTGGGTCTGAATTTGTAACAGAAAGCCTGTATTACAAACTGTATGTGTGTCGATTAAAAGGAGTGGGCATTAAAGAGGCAGGTGAGGTCTAATGAAAGATGCTTTTGAGATATGAAATGTAGGATCCTGTGTTTTTAGAGCTTGACCAATAGCAGGGATTAAAAGTCAGGATATCTTGGCCTCTGCTACATCTTCTTTTTTTAGTTTGTTACTTCTAAGTCCCTGCTATTATGGGAAGTGCAACACTAAATCACTGGAGTACATCTTTGATAATTACTATTAATTAGGGCTGTCAAAATTAACGCGTTAATTTTTGCGTTAATTTTTTAATATTTAACTCGTTAAAAAAAATTAATGAAATTAACGCAGCTGTGTTTGTTTACTTCATGTGGCGGCTGAGAAACGTAATACGTCTCCATAAGAGCAGGCGGCGCTACTCTAGGAGGGATTTACCTGATTGAAGTAGGCCTACGGGCCAGTCAAGAGTTGAAACGTGGACCAGTAAGATCCCAAAAGAGAAAAAAGATGATGTGTTAGAATCCAGAAATGAATGAGCACGGGCTATAAACGGGACCGAGTACTCCAACATGTTGTCTCGTCAGGAGAGATGCGCCACCGGTAAGCTGCAGTTTCGCTACATAGAGCTGCAGTTTAAGTTTGAGTTGTCTGTTGTGCTACTGCTGTGCTGCCGATATGTATGTGCGCGATTTGTTTGCTTGATAACTGTTACGTTGGTCACGCTCATAAAACCTTATTTGCAGTCTGATGTTTAACGCTGTCGACTCGATAGTATCCGTGACTATATTCCAGTAAATGTTTGAAATTGGTGCGTCTCACTGTCACACAAGCTACTTCCTGGTTGCGGTGCTGAAAGGGAAATGTAGTCAATCGCTTTACATTGGTAATGGATTGCTGTGCACAGCGTCGCTATCTAAAACTACACTCAATGTTTTCACTTTAGGCCAACATACACCTTTGTGGTTTTGGGTTACTGGTTTAATGTGTAACATTGATATTGATATTGATGTGCATTTCTGTGTTTAGATATATGTGCTTTGCTTAGTCATTCAGATTAAACACTATGTATATTATAATATTTATGATATTAAGTACTGCCTAGATTGTAATTTATATATTTATATTATATATATATATATATATATTATTCAGAATATGGTATATTATTCAGAATATGGTATATTAGGTATGTGGCTAATATTGGGGGTGGTGACAAAAATCTGCTCTCAAGTCGGACAGTTTCTAGCCATTTCAGCAGCCTTCAGCAGGACTAAATAAGCCAAATTGTTGCTGCTGTTGTTCTGAAAGATATTAAACATTCTGAACTTAGCAGAACCTTTCCTTGTTTGTTTTCTCTTCATATTTGCAAAGTTAAGTGATTTAGCATTTAAATATCCATTATTACAAGCTTCTCAATTTAAAAACGCGATTAATCGCGATTAACTACAGCAAATTGTGCGATTAATTAGTTAATTTTTTTTAATCGATTGACAGCCCTACTATTAATGATTACTGCCCGAGGTTTTTATTATTCCAGTAACTGTCTTTATGGTAATCACATGCTATGGCTGATTTCAGTGGCAGAAACAAATATGTAAACAGAAACCAAACAATGCTGCTTAAAGTTTGGCTTAAAGTTTGGGTTTCTTAAATTGCACATTTTTTGCTGAAATGTCATAATGTTGCCATTGCCACTAACTTGAAATGTCTTATGGTTGCATCTCATTCTAATGTTTCAAGTCTACGGTCTATGAAAAAAGTTGGTATCTGTGCCTCTTATATTATAGGTTTATCTCCCTGTGTGACTGTTGGATGCTTATGCAAAATGCTGAGTGTAGTTTTTAGTGGTGTTTTTATTGAGATTTATTTTAGTATTGAAACATGGTCTGCAATTGTGTGGCATCAGAGCTGTCCTGCTTTCTGTAGCACATTATTCCCTTCTGGGACATTTCTTTGCACGCACGCACGCACGCACAAGTTTGGACACACCTTCTCATTCAATATGTTTCTTTATTTTCATGACTATTTACATTGTAGATTCTCACTGAAGGCATCAAAACTATGAATGAACACATATGGAATTATGTAAAAGGCAGGAATATACTGAAAACATGTCTTATATTTTAGATTCCTCAAAATAGCCCTTTGCTTTTTTTGATAACTCTGCAAACCCTTGGTGTTCTCTCTATGAGCTTCATGAGGTAGTCATCTGAAATGGTTTTCACTTCACAGGTGTGCTTTGTCAGAATTAATTAGTGGAATTTTTTCCCTTATTAATAAAAAACCAAAGGGTGGCTACTTTGAAGAATCTAAAATATAAGACATGTTTTCAGTTATTTCACACTTTTTTGTTAAGTACATAATTCCATATGTGTTCATTCATAGTTTTGATGCCTTCAGTGAGAATCTACAATGTAAATAGTCATGAAAATAAAAAGGAAACGCATTGAATGAGAAGGTGTGTCCAAACTTTTGGCCTGTGCACGCACGCACACACACGCGCGCGCACGCACACACACACACACACACGCGCACACACACACACACACACGCGCGCGCGCGCACACACACACACACACACTTACCTCTTGTCTCTTTCTCTCCTGAGGTGAGACCAATGTCAGGATACCTGTGTCCCTCACCTTTGTAAGAGTTACAAAGAAAAACTTATGTTAAGCTCCGCATTCTGCTGTATATTTAAAATAGAGCTTGTTTTTAAAATTGGTGTTTGCCAACGACTCTAGCCTCCAGCTCAGTGGATATTCTGACATCTAGACCAAACGTAGCCAGCATTTCCACAAAGGGTCATGGAGCGTGGGAGTTTATGTAGCAGTGAAGCATGTAAGAAAGACTGTAAGCTTTTATATTGCAACATTTTGAACAAAATGAAAAATTCAGCTGAAGGTAAAGAGGAAGAAAGACATTGGCTGTCAGTGTTTTCTGTCAAAGGAAGTGATGACCGAGATGGAATTATGTATTAGTACACTTGTATAATTGTAACTCTATTACGTTATCAATTTAAACACCTTTGCAGAATTCGACTTCACACTTTTTTTTTTGCTTTCAATTTTTACTTTCTATGTCAGTGCAGTTGGAGGTTTACCTGTGGCAGCTGGCTCCAAGTGAGTTGTGCCGGCCGGTAGCTCTTCACTACGATGCCCTGGTCCTCCACGGGAGGCTCCACCACCACAAAGTCATCCAGCAGCTCATCCTGGTTGGTGGAGTGCAGCCCTCGTTCACGGATCTCCTGGTAGAGGCACGGTGTAGCTGAGGATCGCATCAACAAACACCACTGAAGTTTCAATCCAGAGTCTCAGCGTGCATTTTGGAATTTGGATTCAAGTGACTTTTTACATCACACAGACAATAATCATGACTATAAAAGCTGTAAAACACTGCAAATTCTTCAAAATCACAGTGAAATATGTCTCTCACAACAAGCTTATGTATATAGGATTCTGATGTTTTCACCCATACATCTGCCAGATGTATTGAAAGAAGTTTATTGAAGTTAATTTGTCAAGTGTAAAAAATGAAGGGCAAAAGCAGAGTTGGTATGTGTCAACATAATAACATAAGCCTAAACCCTAAGGGAGGTGAGAATGAAAATGAATAAAAACATTCTGATAGAGTAAGATTTAAATGCAGGTTTCTGCCTGCAGTGTATCATTACTGAAATTATACAGAGACCATTCAGTTAGTGAAAGGTTTGATTCTCTTAGTTAAATGTGCAGGTGAAAGCTGATTATGATATTTAGATTTTTTTTTTTCTTCCTAAGATGACTGCTCTTGCATCTCCCATTTATGAAAGGCAGCCCCAGTGAGATATCAGCTCTAAAAGTGGACAAACAAATCTTCAATTAAAGCATCTCAAGTCTGCATAATTATTACTTGGAAATTACTCAAATTAAAACTGGAGAAGTGGCAGCGTCTGAAGGTACAGGACATCAAATGTCAACACTCAAGACTCAACAATCTGACATTTAGCATTCTGGGATCGTTCAGAGTGAATTATTTCCTGTTCTGTTCTCTCCTGTTGCCTCAAGGGATCTTCTCTCTCGACACAGACTTTATTGCACCCACAAACCAAGTTCAGTTGTTTTTACATTTCCATAGAGAAATTCAACACAAAATTGCTTTGCAACACAATAAAAAATAATAAACAGTTATTTCCCATCTATTTGTAGTACTGTTGCCAAATTTAGAGAAGTGGACTGGGTGACACATCAGTGAACATACCATCTTTGAAGGACCCATGTTGGTTCTGGTTCCTCTTTCTCCCCAGGAATCGCTAGAAGGGAGACAGCAGTGCAGCCTAAGTTTAACACTGTGGAATCCATGTGCCTCAGTAATACTCAGTTTTTATTAGAGCTTTTTTTTTTCTCCAAAAAGTAATTCTCTCTTCAGCACTGCCTCTTTCTTCAATCCTTAAATGAAGAGTTTTAAAATACACTCTGGTAAAAAAAAATAAAAAATAAAAAAAACTATGGGGACTTCCTCAACACTGGTACTGGTCTGGAAGATAGGAAACAGTTGTGGAAACATGGAATCATCACTATGACTAAATGAGAATTTGATAGAGGTCACCCAATGTTATTGGCTATGCTGGCTGTGGCCTATGAGGTTATTAGAACAGCAAAACTGCATCAGCTGGGCTCTGTTTTCATCTGAAGGACATAACTGGCATCAAAAGTGACACTTTCATTAACCAGTGGCTTCTGATCGTCCTCAATTACAAAACACTCCTAAAATCCAACAGATAAGTGGATACAATTATCTTTCTACAATACAACTTCCATTTAATCAACTATGGGTTTATGATAAATGGACAAAGTACAATACTGCCCTTTGGCCCCCAACCCCTTGGCGTATGTACCTTGCGTCCAGTGCTGCGAGATCGACCAGGACTGGCTGCTCTGTCCTCTAGGACCGGTTTCAGTGTGGTTGCAGGCCCTTGTTCCGATGCCATGGCTTCAATGTCCAGGCTTGTCACAGCGGCTCTGTATGACTTGTTCCTGCGGTTCCTCCTCAAAGCAAAGCCGTCTCCATCACTGTCATAATCCTCCCAGGACAAATCTGGCCCCTGGGTTGAGTGACGGCTCCGGGTTACACTGGTGGAGTTTTCCAGTCCCACTGGGAACGTCACCACTGTGGTGTGGTGGCGGTTTTTAGGCCGGCCGGCTAAATACTTGGGTATGAGCTGGTGGGTGCCAACCTTCTGCGCTGCAGGACTCTGGGTGCTCAAAACCACCGGCTGAGGCACCACCAGCCTTTCTACTACATCTTCCTGGGGCGTGGATGTTTCAGATTGGGGTGTGGGGGTGCTTTGGGACTGGCAGCAATCATCGCCAGGCTCAGATATATGGAGTTCTGTGGAGAAGCGGCTCACCAGAACCAGAGGGACCTGGTCGCCCATGCAGCTGTCTGACTGGCTGTTGGCCATGGCGTCCTCCCACCGTCACCTCGACACGGTCTAACAAGCTCTTCAGCACTTACAACATTAAAGGAGTCTGAAGAGGAGGGGAAATTACAGCTTTTACATGTATAACCAGGAGAAGTTCAAACTACAGACAGGGAACATGTATAAACTAGCACCTTAAATGGAGACATGGGGAAAAAGCAGGGGTATAAGTGTCTCTTGTCTGGATGACCCTAAAATACCATGAGTGACCTAAAATGGGGCTCCCAGGGCTGCTCGATTATGGAAATAAATCATGATCACAATTATTTTGGTCAAAATTGAAATCACGATTATTTAACACGATTACTCATTGACTTTTGGACAGATGTTGCAATTATTGAACAAATCAACAGTGAAAACATTTAGAACTGTGAAAACTTTTCCCATTCAGAACACAAGACAATAAGCAGTCTACTTGCAAAACGTAATGTGCAAAATAATCTTTTTACTCGATTCGGTTTTTGTGATCATTAGGAGCTGAACTCGTAATCGCGATTAAAATTTCGATTAATTGCACAACCCTAGCTCCCATATCTCTTCCCATTGGAGAAAGGGAGCCCAACCATTGATCCGATTCCACACTGTTGGACGGAGCAGCAGCCACTTGTGTCAGTCCTCAAACTCCTATCAAGGGCCTCGATCAACCAGTGACTCACAGCTCACTCCTTGATCACTTGCCCACACAAAAAGCACATAGAGACGTGCTCCAGCAAATCTGTGCGCCACAGAAACTACAAGAAAACTAACTCACACCTTGTCTCTGATCGATATTCCAAACCTGCCCTGTGCAAAGAGCCTATAATGTCAAGTGCAGACACACAGGCACGCTATTATGCAGGTCTAACTCTTATAAACATGTCATTATATTGAGTCTTAAAATTACATTCATAACACACAATAAAAACAGCTTTAAATTCACTTTTAAAAAGACATAGCCTACTGATTATAAACCTAGGCTACAGCTAAATCAGGAATTTGCTTATTTTTTTTCTGTTCAGTCGCAGTCTAAATTTCCAATAACTCCGCTGCCTGAAAGACGGATTAGGGTGGGAGCAAAAATGTCTGCCTCCCATTCCCATGGGTCATAACAGCGAGGTGAAACGCAGTTCAGCCAACACCGAAACTTTGAGCAGTTCAACAGCTGCCTTACCTGCGTGAGGCGACCTTTCAAACACCAGCCTTCCTATGAAATAATATGACAACTCAGTCCGGCGCTTCTCGGGCTGTCCGGTTCTATGAGAAGTGCAGCTCTAGCAGCAGATGTAGCCTAGTCCTCCGCTCCCCTCTGTCACATATTTCTTCTTACTCACTCACTTCCTCTTCTGTTTGCAAGCGCCCATTAAGCCGTGGTGCTTACGTCACCACAGGTGAGGCGTCAATCAATCACCGAAAAGTGCCAATTTAGAATGAAGCAAGCTTGCAGCTACGGAAGCAAGCTTTTCTTTACAGAAAAAGTTTAGCTGGTGTTTCTGTGACGATGGACTACTTCACAATCCGGCTTGGCCACATAAATAAAGCCATCTTTCAATCAAATGCATTTAAAATGTCAGGTAGAGTTTGTGTTGGACCCTGCCATATAGTTATAATCATTATGCAATACACGAATATAAAATGTTCTTTTTTGATCTCCCATCGAATTTCTACTGTTTCTTTCTTTCTTTCTGATGTTGTTATTTCTGTCTAGTGACATGCCTGATTGGCAACACATAGCTCGTTGGCGCCATCTGGTGATCAACAGGGGGCACTTAACTGCCTCGTCACTGATTTATTTAAGCTGCATGTAGAAAATACATGGTAAGTGTCATTGAACTTCTTTTGCAATAAAGAATGAAAAAAAAGAGAATACATGGTACACTGATATAGGTCCACATACAAAAATCAAACATTTCAAAATCTTCCGCACATTTCAGAGATTTTTGGTTTGAGATTTCTTAATATAAGGATTCTTTGAAAAAACAACAACATGAAAAACATGGAGTCTTGTTTATTTTTTTTATTGCATGTTACCATTTTTACCAAACGTTATTATTATTATTATTATAAGGATTTTGTCATTGGTGGTATTTTGGTTGTAATTACCTATGCATTTTAAATCTACCCTACTTTTTGTTCCAGCAGTATGTTCCTGATTTTGGAGTTAAAACCCTGTATGTCAGTTTTCTCAAAGCGTAAACATCCCTCTATAACTCAGTCCAATACAGCAACACAAACAAAAGCCTAAAAAATGACTCCAGGTTAATCAACCTCAACAAAAACGGAACATTGTAAAGTAGCATTTATTCGAGGGCTTTTTATTGTTGCACTAGTCTATTGGATTTTTATTGCACATGTGTTTCTGTTGGAGGCAACACAAGCACACTCTGAACATTGTTTGGTGATTAAAGATTTATTGTCTTCATTTTCAACAGTCTGAATAATTACACATGAGTTAGCCAACATTCTATTCAAGCAAGGCTGAGACATGTAATGTAATGCAATATGGAAACAATGAAATGACAAAAATCAGAGGGTCACTATATACAGAGCTTAAATATATATCGAAAATCAAATGGCAATGACGTTTACATCATTTTCAATTTCAACATCATATGGCATCTGATGAAAGTTAATTAGAATATTTCCAAATGATTCCCCAACCAGGACCATGTCTTTCATGACGACATGCTGTGTACGCTTGATACCCTACATCTGCAAAAATGTACATCCAACATAAATGTAGTAAACATAGAGAATATTTTCCATCACGTGGGAATACTTGTGTGCCACGCTCAGGTAGAGACATCCTGCATAATTGTGAGGTTCAGTTGCTCTAAAATGTCACAGATTCGTGCTCTGCTAAAATTTCAAATGTGTCTCCTCAGTTCTGCCAAACACATTCAACACAGCTTTCCCACATTTCCATATTTAGCCCCAAATTGATGAACCCATTACCCAACACATTTGTGAATCCTAGTAATGCTTGAAAATCTGGAACTTGAATAAAATCAGCTGTATGATTATCAACCTGGCATTTGTGTCAGTTCTGTTGTGTATGCATCTGCCTGAATGAGAATTATATAGTCCATTGTATAAGTCTTGTTCATCTTATTTATTTCTTTGGCCCAAAGAAGTATTGAATATTGAAAACTGGACTCTTCACACCAGCGGCTGCAGATTATGCTGACATTATCTAAGGAACAGTACATTTTTGATGTCATGCCTGTTTCTGGCAGACAGAGAGCACTCTGTATTCTGTAAGCAGATCTGCTCATCAAAGATTTATCCTCCAGGTTAGTGGGACGAAGGCCGGAACAGAACACAGGACAAACTGATGTCTTTTCTCTACTTTTGCAATATTCAGTGTGCAGATGAGACGTCTGGTGTAAGATCCTGATCTTCACATGTGCATGTTTGTAGTTATTTAAAAAAAAAAGGGGGGCTGTTAGTCAATGTTAAAATGGAAACCTAGCAGGATTGTACTCACATGTATGTGTATTTGTTATTCTTTTGTGTTTTACTAAAAACCAAGGGTCCTGGGGTCAAATGTGCTTAATAATACATAACCTGCTCATACAGATTATGCAACACATGCACGCAACATTTCACATTCATTATCACAATAGCTTAACATTTAGGTCACATATAGAAAAATGTAATTGGAGCATTGCAGCTTTTTCTCCATTGATAATTAGTAAAATTCAATTTGCACAGCTACATAATCTTTACGTTGTTTAAAATATGATATATATCAATATTCCAAATCCACAGAGAAATGACAACATGCTTTTCTAAAGAAACACATCAGTTTGAGCAGTGTTAGGATTACAACTCTGCCAGTAAAATTAAGCCATTTAGAGTGCTTCTATGTGCTTGATACAAAACTGTCATGACTAAGTATATAACATGATAAAGATGTGGTATTGTCTACATACAGAATGCATTAGCTGCTCAAGGGTTAATTTAGCCTTTGCTGAGTATGTCCATGCCACAACTGTCAACTACTTTTCCATTCGTTACATAATGGTGAGTGTGTCTAATGAAGGGAAAATAGACATGCAATGACAGGCTTTTTCACCATGGCAAAAATGCTTTCCATCTATCACAAATCTCTTTGTTTGAGTAAATCTTAAATAGCTTTTATTGATTTGCAGGAAAGCAAGTAGATAGATTCTACAGATAATCTTAGTTTAAGTAAGGACACATGCATTTATAGCAAATGTCTTAAGCGAGGAGAATCAGTGCATGTCACAGCTATTGTTAGCACTAAAAGACCAAGAGTTTGTGTCCATGAGACTTTCAATGGGAGGTGGCCGGTCACGCTACCCAAGCTGAGCCTCAAAGCCGGTGTGGACAGCAGCAACCACAGCATGGTCCTGTTTTTGAGGTCGACAGGTGAGACAGGGTTTAGAGGAGACAGGCTCTTCCCCACTGTCCAGTGTACAGTGCTGAGTGGAGGATCGGGGATGGGGAGGTGTTCAGTGAAGGCCTTGGGGTGGGTGTGTGAGGGTGGGGAGTGCTGCAGGGCAGAGGATGTGGAGATGGCCCATTTCACTGTTTGGCTATATCCCCTTTCTTCAGAATAATCTGTCGCTGCCAGGGGGCCAGCTTGGTCTCGTCGTAGCCCAGGGTCCGTAGTCGCTCCAGCTCTGTCTTCTCCTCCATCTCCTTGGCCTGTTTGGCCTGCTGCTCCACTTTTCTAGATGCATCCATGAAGAAAGGTGGGCAAAGGGCCAGAAACAAAGGAGAAGTTAGAATTGTACAGGGAGCTTTTATAAGGTTTTCTTAAAATGGAATTTGTTAAAAGACCTTCTAATAAAACTATCTCATATTAAATGGTTTATATAAAACAACATAATATACACAAACACAGAAGGTTAGTTACAATATAGATACTGTTAGTACTGCAGTTTGATTCTCTAATGTGTCTCTTTTTAGTCATTAGTCTTTTCCTTTATTTTTACACTACATGGCCAAAAGTGTGTCGACATCAACATCTCATCCAAAACTTTGGCCATGCCTGCAGGGATTTGCTCCCCTATAGCCACAAGAGCATTAGATGTACCGTGGTAAAGTTGTTTTTATATTGGACATTGGATATTCAACACCTTCGAAAAATCTATTATGCAGCTTGCCCTTTTGACCTATTCATGTCAAACCACTTTTGGTGAACTCAGCTAACTCCCCTTCACATTTCTTTTCTCAAAAAGCACACCCTTTGATTTTATAAATATTTGTTTATGTAAAAAAATGATATAAATCAATTATGCAGCTTGCCCTTTTGACCTATTCATGTCAAACCATAAATATTTATTGGACAAGGGTAAAAAAAATTTTTTTAAATGAAAGGGTGTGTTTTTTTTTGCAAAAAGAAGCTTTGTGCAATGTGTAGGGGAGTTAGCTGAGTTCACCAAAAGTGGTTTGACATGAATAGGTCAAAAGGGCAAGCTGCATAATAGATTTTTTGTACTTCTGGTGTGGTGGACCAGGTTGTGCACATACTTTTGGCTGTGTATCCCTGTATTTATCTTAGACCTGTTTCATGGCAGACATTTCAATGAAAGCAACTAACAAATAGAAAAAATAGAATAGAATACTAGAAAAGACACAATAAAACAATAGACTATATTAGTAAGTTCCAGAGAAATTTAACGGTGACACCATTAAACAGTATAACAGTGAATGAGTTTCAGATCAATCAATTTTCCTGCTTAGATATAGACATAAGGCTACCAAAACGAACTGAGGTCAGCAGGGTGAAGAAAAAACAATCAAGCAAAAAAATGCGTGGCACCTACGTCACTTTGTTGATATCATTGGATTGGCTGCTCAGTCTACGTGGGAATAATTAAGAAACTAAACACCTGTTTTTTCAAACTGCAGCGGCTATTGAACCCGGTGGCCACACAACGCTGAACCTTGTGAAGTAACGTTAGCTAAGAAGTTTTGTAAAATATTGCTTTGGCTGGCTAACTGTCCTAATGTAGCTACTAAAAACACGGCAATGTTAGCTAAGCATTCGGTTTGTATCAGTAGCTTTTTTTTAATATAGGCATATTTTAATATTTTTAATATTGCCATTTCTTAGGCTACTTACAATGCGACCTGTTCCAGCCCGCTGAGGAGTGTTTTAGGGCTCAAATTGACAGGTGAGTGTGGGTGGTCTTGCACCCCCATAGGACATAATGTGGTCTTGATCTTTAAATTCATGTCTTGTCTAATGAAATGAAATTTTGCCTTTGGTGTGGGAGATCCGGGTTCAATTCCCACTGCAATACATCAACCAATGTGTCCCTGAGCAAGACACTTAACCCTGTAGTAATGTAGTATGTAGTAATTGTTAGTTGCTTTGGATAAAAGCGTCCGCTAAATGACATGTAATGTACTATGTGGAACAAGTAATGTTTTCTTACCTCTTTTGTTCCCTGTCACATCAGGAGGACATAAGCACAAGAAAAAAGGTGTAAATATCTCAACAACAACAGTTCTTCAATAAGTTAAAGCAAGTAGGATGTTATTAAAAGACTTGCCTATGACAAAATAAAAAAGCGATTATTACGTAAATAATGTTAAGTGGAGATGACTCTGGTTAGTCGATTATATAGTTATACAAACCGATCAACAAAGGTTTAATACAACATTGTAAAGACAGATAAAGGCTGAAGCACAGAAATGTATATAAGGTTGTAAGAACAAATTTGTCATCTTTTCTTCCAGACAGATACATATTAAAAACGAGATAAAAACAAGAAGGCTTATCGAACATTCTGTCCTCATAATTCAACCATCTTGAGGCCATCCAATATTGTAGACCACACCTACATGCGGCAGTTAAAGCAACAGTTTTGATTAGATCTAACACTTAACCCCTAGTGCAAGTACCCTAGATTTCAAAATAGACAGACACTGGCCACTTTAGGAAAATGTTCTGTGTACAAACTATCTGTGCCTCAGTAAACTGTTCAAACCACAGCTTCAGTAACTGCTTGAGTTGCATTACATTCCAATGGGTAAGAGGCATTAAACTGTATGTCTTTGAACATACTGTACAGCCAAAACTGGTGCCAGATATGTTTGATCTAGCATCAGTAATAAGACTTTGAGCCCTGCATCGAATTAGCAAAACAGGATTTGTTAGAGGGAATATAATCACTGATAAGAGATGTCAGAAAAATTGCATCAACAGTTGAAACAACAGACAAGGCATACAAATCCTACTACTAGAATAGATCAGTACAACAGTGTTAAGTAGAAGGGCCTCTCTTAGTGCAAAATCATAGAATCAAAACAGATCAAAATCAAAAGCATGCCATTCAAAACTGAATGCTCGTAGAGTTGAAAAACACTTTCTGTTGTGTCCATGGGTCCATTCTATCTGAAAAAATGGGACATTATGGTGATGTAATGGTGTTTTCTTGGAACTTAGTATTTGAAAGTCACAGCTTCCCAAACAATGGCCACAAAGAGGTGCATTTGTTAATCAAAACAGTGCGTAAAACGCATACTTCCATCATGATACTGTGCCATCTTACATCATATGCATCTCAAGATTGTCTCAGGCATGTTAGGTTTACTTCAGCATAGTCTCGCTTTGCCAAACCATCCTCCACACGCTGCTGAGCTAGCTGTCTCAATTTACCATGAAGAGATCTGAGGAGCAGTTAACCATAGTCCTCATAAATCCACTGGAGTTTAAAATTCCAACACAAAGAAAGTGGAAGGAAACGGACATCGGCGAAAAGAAATGCATCTGGCGGAATTTCCTGCTGCACCAGAGCAATCCCGGGAAGTGGAACGTTGAGGATATAGACTAACTTCAGCATAATGTACACTTTCCAGATCTCAATCTTAGGATGACGCAGCATTAATAAAACTCAGCAGGAACTGTGTGATGCTATTACATTAGCGCAGACTAAAATCATGTCCAGCCTGTAATTTCCTTGAAAGATTCAGGCTCAACTGCAGGCAAGAGAGAATCCTCACTGGTACGGTACCTCGGCTTAGTCTACCCGTAACGTGGCCCCAGAGTACATGTTTGAAAATTGGAAAGGATTACAAAGTATGGTCAATTTTGGCAAGAACTTCCTGTCCCTATTTCCAAGGTTATATTGGTGAAGAGACACCTAAACACAAACATAATATCATGTGTGAACACAATGAGCACACTCTCCCCATACTGGCCCAGGATGTGATAAATATGGTACAAGAAAAGATGAAAAGCAGATGTGCAGAGCAACACAGCTTTGTTACCAACCTCTCATCATCCATTTTCTTCTTCATCATGTCTCTCCTCCAGGCCGGCATCGATGCCAGTCGTGCAGCTTCCTCCTCAACCTGTGGAGGGACAGAGATAGGGGCCAATAACAGTCAGTAGGGATTTTAATATAACAACAGCCTTCTATCCTGCTTAGAATGACCTCATCCTCTGGTGAAAAAAATATTATTTAAGGATCTAACTATGCTAAATACTTGACCAGCATCAGCTTCACATACATTGTCTCAGCAACTCTTCTCTACTTTACCACAGTTGCACCACACCATCATGAGCATGTGGCTAAAGATTGAATCAGTGTTCTGTACTTTCACAGGGTCAGTCATCTTCAGTCCTATCAATCTATGGGGACACATTCAAGCCCTTCAAGAGTCAAGATCCTTTATTAATCCCACAACAAGGGAATTCACATTAATCACATTCACCTAACTTTATGCTGCCAGTTAGGTCCCACAGTTGTGTATTGCATCAAACAATTCATGTGTGAAACAAAGTCTTTAAACACATTTTAGTTTTGAAATACTTACTTCAATTTGTGTTGCAGTTTTTTGGCATTTCCAGGGTCTTACTCAGCAAATTAAGTTTTGTGTTTCATGCCTGCAGTGTCACATAGGCTAAAGCCTCAAAATGCTGGAGAGGGCACGAAAACACTTCACAAATAAAAACTAATGAAATATTAGTTCAACCTATTAGTCCAATATACACATTCTCATATGTAAAATTTTTGACAAATGGCCTTAATGGAAGAGTGTATAGAGCATATAGTGTACTGTGTAAACTGATGTATATACTTACAACATAAAATAACACACACACACACACTAGCTACACTTCTCTTGTTTTTTTAGAATACAATGAAGCCTTTTAAATTGACAGGACATTGTTTTACAGGACGTTCTCAGTGACAGCACACAAATGGTAACTGGATCCTTTTCTCTCTTTCAGGCTGTAATTGGAGGTGAAGAGAAACAGGGCAGCCATCTTGGATTTCTCATCTTTGCCTGACAAGATCCTCTGACTAAAGCATTTCACTTGCCCTGGAAAACATTCCAGGTAAGATTATCTACACAGTAAATGTTTAATGATTCCCCTGGGAATAACCGAGCAAGAAAAAAAAAAGAAAAAACAATAGCTGCTGGATATGCAAAGAAGTGCTGATTAACAGTGCTGATTTGCACTGGTCATTTACATGGTCAAATGTTGGTTGTGTTGCTACTGGAATAAGAATACTGCTTGCTGCTCATCCACAAGTCACAGATGTACTTGAGTTTGGTACTTTAAAACCACTCATAAAAGCTGGCTAAAAGTTTGTGATTTTCACCATATTTGTGTTATGTTTTGGTAAAAGGGTTCATTTAGCCCTGTCATATCCCCTGGATACAGCTTGTTAGTCTTACATTATATAGCCACAGTCTACATGTAACTTGCTAACAGTACCATTGCTAATGATTGGTAACTGGCAACAATGATTGTTTCAGGTGACTGAAGTAGAAATTTCTCCCTGACATTGTAAACAAAGTATTTTGAAAGTAACTGGATTACAACTGTAACAACTTGTAAACGCGTATGAGTTGTACCTGGTTTTACACTGTGTTGCGTATTTTAGGATTTGGAGCATTCAATCAGCTGATTACACCATTCAATACCAGCTATGTTATAAGAACACTAGGTAAGGAACTTGTAGTGTTGAGTGAGTGCATCCATACAAACCAACTTATAGTTTATCAGTGACTTCTTGAACCTCTTAGCTCAACAATGTTACATTTATGCACTGCCCATTTAACTCACATTAAATCACTCACATTAACATTAATAACATCAATAATCATATCATCTGTCCACACAACTGTCTTTGAGAGTTAACTAAAGCACTGAATGGAGCTCAGATGAACATGGAGAGTCTGTATGCAGACTTCACACAGGAATCCAACCGCTCCTGTTAGAAATAAAGTTCTGCTACCCAGCCTATATCCAAGGGAACTCAGAAAGGTATTTGTTTTTGGGACAGGTTCATGTGAGCCAGAGAGTGTAGCCAATAAATTGCATTAGCCTGGCAAGCACCCATTACAATCAATAATGGATGCAATATAAATTGTCAACAGGCAAGTTTCTAAAAATGTCTAATGTTTCAGGTAAAACTTGTATGACTTGTGATTGTGCCTGTACACCGTTCTGGATTATTCTGAATTGTTGTGTTCCTCTGAGTGGGAAATTCTGAATTCACATTTATAAGCCACATTAATATGGTTAATAGTAAAAGACAAGTTGACTATGATATCTACTTAAAGGTAAGGCAAATGCTTTATTATTTTAATATTAGAGAAATCATGAGCTGGGTGGTGGCAATTTCTGTAGGGTTATTGCTGCTAAAGATGGTAAAGAAATAGCTTATAGAATACCTGTATTTTGTGCTAGTAGGTCACAGTGGGTCATGAATTTGGCAGTGCGAGTCAGATTGAGTCTTGATGCGGATAAAGGCTAGAATGGGGTGTCTATTTTTTGCCTGACCTGACCTCTACCTGAATCAACTATGAAAAGTTACACAACCTGTTAGTTTTGTACTACATAGTTTTTCTGATGTAATACATAAACATCTGTATAGTTTGGATACATTCTGTGGAAGTGGGCCTTACATTAAAACAAACCTATATTAGGGCTGTCACAATTAATAACGAGAGGTAGCAGACATGGGTGTGGTGTACGCTCTGAAGAGGAAGGGATGCACCCTGCATAGCACAAATAATCACATATAAGAGGCTCTTTTAAGAGCCACACACTTAATCTAAAGAGATACTTTAAATTCTGAGTAACATGCTTTATTACTTACAGTTTTAACTAAATCAATGATCATTAAAAAGCAGCTCAAGACCCCCCAAAAAGAAACAAACAAACCTCCTTGAGCAGAAATGGGATAAATGCTTTTAAATGGCAAATTCAGTTTAAAAGCCCTTTCAGGTGGTTCTCTCGACAATACTTGTATGTACTGTTGATGTGAATTGAGTTACCACAGGAGTATATCAAGTGTCAAATACCACTTAAAAGTGGTATTTGGATAAATTAAAAGATATCCCTTTTGAAGTACATATAGAACAGTTAGAAAATGTGTGATTCATTTGCGATTATTCGTGAGTTAACAGTGAACAATCATGCAATTAATCCTCACACACACACACACACACACACACACACACACACACACACACACACACACACACACACACACACACACACACACACACACAGTATATATGTGTATATGTATGTATATATGTTTTTAAGTTTACCAGCTGACTGCCTTCCCTTTTGTGCTGTGAGTTGATCAAGATTCACAGTAACCTCCTTATGGTTCCTATAAGCCATGGATAGCATGACAGCGGGTGGTGCTGCTAAGAGGGTTATTTGAAGGTAATCTTGATGCTGCAGAAGGGACTCTATGAGAATAGTGTGGTTCTTTGCTGCTACATGCGTCGCAGCGGAGGATTACACATTCGAGAGTTTGGTGTTAGAAAAAGACAGTGGTTCTTTCATCGGTACGTTTATCAGTGTGATTATTTAAAATGTATTAATTTGGCCTGATTTCTATTCAAATATTTGAAATGTTCTGTTGGCCATGTGTATCAGTTGAGTAATCCCAACAGTTAAAGTAGAATGTTTTAAAAAAGAACTACTGAAATCATGTAATCACAAAAATGTCAAACTTTATTTCTAACAGCAATGTAGAAACCATATAATAAAGGAACATGCATTTAATTTATAGAAAGTTTGAAAAATATTTCAGATGCACTCAAATTATAAATAGAGTAACAAAAAGATGGAACTGACTTCATGGAACTTCAATTCCTCAATTTTATGTTTCATTTACATGATAAGAGCTTTGTCATTTGAATACTTCCATTTGCTGATAGAAATTTGCAATTTTTGAGTTCTGAATTACTAATGAAAAATCTCTAATCTGTTTTTCCAGGCCTTGCATTTACCATACCTGTTAATCTATGTAATCTACTGTATACTGAAAGGCACACATTTTATGAACAAAAGCATGAGGTCACAGACTTAAAGAAAGGCCATTTGTGAACCACCAAGCAAGCTTAAACTCTTGCAAACCCACTGGAGCCCTTGTTTGTTTGCCTTTTGATTTCAAATAACAAAAACCCCTAAAAATGATTTTAATTTAAGTTTTCTTTTTTTTCCTCACTGAGTCAAGAATGAATGGATAGGATTTATTAAACTGTCAGTATTATATTGTTAGTGGCCTTAATCACTGAGTATTCAATATAAACAAAGTGTGCAGAGTTTTACCAGTTATGTCCATTACAAAGATGACCTGAACACACTGCATGACTTTTATGGCAAATCTTTTCCCCTTAAAAACTTTCCTAGTAGTGTGCCATGACAATCAATCATACTAGATTCAAAAAGCTCTTTGTTCAACACAATTAAAAATTAAATGGTTTTAGCAAATTTGTGTGTCTGACATCACAGGCTTTATTTTCATCCACTTCAGCATATGCAAATGGTAAAGTCAGTACAGCTAAGTGGATGCTCTTTGCTGCAGTTAAGTCCCTTATGTGACATGGCCTAAAAGCTATCACACCAGATTAGTTTCTTTTCTCAGCTTTACTCCACTTTGCAGGCTAGTTTCCCTGATCCTGCTCTTTATGCATTTCCTCGCTGGTTGTACAGGTAAACTGGACTTTTAGTGGACCCTTAGTCCACATAGTTGTTAGATATCAAAAAGCTCAGCTTCCTTTTCCTTCCAAAAAGCAAAGCTTCGGTCAATGTATCTGATGATCTCCTCATTGCTAAACTCTTTTAGCTCATAGATAACTTTAATTGAGTCGTCATTATGTTCATCTCTGGCTGAAGGTTTATCAACATGAGGTTCCTCTATGATTTTAACAGAAACAGGTGGGACATCTTTTACTAGATCTGGTCCTGAGCTTTCTGTTGTGTCCTGCAGAGTCTCAGCTTTTGCTTCAGTGTGTTGTACAGTTTCTGTTGTCAAGCTCTGCATATGGTCCTGCTCTGAACCTATCCCATTAGAAACAACTGACTCATTTGATGACGTCTGCTCACTAGTTTTTACGTCCCCTTGATTATTTTCCTCCAATACGTTCTTCAGGGTTCCCTGCTCCACGCACTGGCAATTGTCAGAAATGGCATCCTGGCATGCAGCAGGTGATGATGATGGAGAAACATTTGGTTGTGAGGCTGGTGTAGAAGGTTTTGGTGATGGTGCAGGTGGAGCAGACTGCACATTTGGAGGTGGCGGTGCAGGATGGGTAGGTGGTGGAGGAGGTGGAGGATGCGGAGGTGGGGGCGGGAGTGACTCCTGCATTATGGACATGTCAGGAGACATGCAATGTAAAGAAGCTGTCATCACACCTCCCCCATCATTTGAATCTCCAAAATATTTGAGTTTTATGTCTTCAAAACCATCCACCCAGTCTCGCTTCCCTCTCTCAATTTCCTCCATCACCTCCTTGTGAAACTGCCTTATGATCTCCCATTCATGGCTGCCAAGACGGTCAAACATCTCGTAGCACAAGAGGTGGCGGAATTTGCGCTCACTGCGAGACATGTTCATTTCTAGCAACTGGAAGTATCCAAGCATGAAGAGGTCAAGGGTTAGGCTTTCGTAGCTCACAGGAGACCCGTTGATGTGTGGCAAGAAGTGCTCTGGCCAGTAGATCATCTGGGCACGACTCAGCCTGCGGATTTGGCGTGTGGGCACTTGACTCATGATTGTCCTCCAGTGGCCAATCAGATTCCCTACTACATGCTTTGACTTCATGAAAAGGAAGAGTTTGTAGTCTTCACTCTGCATCTCCCCACCAATCTGTGCACTAAATTGGTTGTAGTCCTCCCAGCCCACGTCTAAATGATCTTCTCTCCTGCCAGTATGTTTAATCCGATAAGATTCAGAGATGGTGTACTTTCGCCAGTGTTCAAGGAACAGGAAGACAATTCTTTCTTTCCTCATTTCAATGCATTCCTGGACGTAGCTGATATCTGTCTGCACCTCCAAGCTTCTTGTTAGTTGATCATTATTTAAAATGGGTTCTACAGAAAGAACCTGATTGAACTGTTCAATGTTAGTTGGAACCATCACCTCAGAGGGTGCATACGTGTGAGGAGCATGAGATGCGATTATAATTGGCTCTTCAACAAGTGGTAAGGCTGATTTCTCCACTGAAGGTAAATCTCCATTGGTATTGGACTGAAGGACCTCAGCTGAGGAACAAGGGACATCATCCTCACTGATTGTCTCTGGACAATAACTAGACTCACTTACCACAGGGAGTGACCTCTTGCGTTTGTACACCCTATTTGCATTGTTATCTGCAGACTGCTGATTTTGAATTTCATAATTGGCCTTGAGGTTCTTTACTGAAACTCCACACTGCTTTATCTCTTTCTCCACATCTTCTCTTGTTGAGAAGGACTGAGATCGTCCAATAAAGCCAGTGCCAACGGATTCTGCTGGTTCAGACTGACCTGTGCTTACATTCCTTGCCTCTAGTTGAGAATATCCAGGGCATATTAGATCCAAGATGTCAATCTCTTTTCCCCCCAGGGTGGCAAGAAGAATGGCCATACTCTTGAGCAGGGTAGAAATTTTGCTGCACCAGGCTGGAAGATCTTCAGCTTGGCCATGTACCTGCTTTGGATTGACTGAGAAGTGCCCTTGATTGAGGGCAGCAGAAACTGGTAGGAGTTGGTGAAGCTCCTGCTCTAGTTTTTCCAGCTCCTTCTCGACTTCTGATACCTTGTGCATGACCTGCAGGTTCTCAATTTGCTTCTCAATACGGTTTAGGTCATCCTCTGTCATCAGTTCCCCAAATGGGCCCAAAATGGCATTATGGATGTGAGAGTAGTGCCATTCCTGAGGCTGGTAGTGTCCGCTTGCAGCAAACTAAATCAGAGGTCAAAGGAGACCAAAAGACAAGAAAAAAAGGAAAAGGGGGTTGTTCCTTCAGCTCGATGTTCCTGGTGTGAACACACACTTCAGTGCAAATCCATCTTGACACACAGGATTTACATGGATTTAGTGGTGCAATGGCACTGCCTCATTACAAGCACATGGCTTTCTACTTTTGAGTAAAAGAGAACAGAGACAGATTTGTCCTTTTTGAACTATATATATATATATATATATATATATATATATATATTTTATATATATATTTCTTTTTTTGTAAGTCTTAGAGGTTTACACCATTTCTACATTTGTACTTTTTAGGCACTTGACTGCATATCTTTTACATCTATCAATCCCTCTTTCTCTCACCCATTTTTATGAGTCAGGTGTTTTATGTTCTTGTAAAGTTTAAAAGTAACTACACAACTGCTGAATATTCTGCTTTTAATGCCATCCAGAGTTTTTTATCTGTCTGCAACCAAAATATGATGTAATACTGAACTATAGTTCAATGTTACATCACTGTTGGGTTCTGGCACCAGTGCAACAGTCCACACCCAACAGTGATAGGAAACCACACTGGATGTGGTTCAAGGTGCAGCAGAGTTGAAACTGTCAACCCAAAGAGGTCAGTGCAACAAAGATTTTTCTGATTAAGAGACTTGGTATAGAGTTACTCTTTAACGTATCATGATCTTCCTCCAAAAACAAAACAAAGAAAAAAAACACAGTATTTTGTATTTTTGTTATTATTACTGGTTGACCTGTAGTGTGAATAGGCTTGGCATCACACCACTGAATCAGCATGTAACAACTTGAAGCCACAAAACTCCATCACCAAACACCAGCCCACACTGAGAATCCATTAGTCAAGTGTGTTAATGTTGTGATGGGCATTGTAGCCAAGTATTCAAGTCACGGCACCCCAAAGAGTATCATTCTATTAATAAAGACTGTAAATGAAAAAAGAAACATGCATAGAGATGAATAAAAAAAAAGCTATTATTATTATAACTATTATTTAAAAGTTAAATTAGTGAGCACATGGTTGTCTACATTTAAAACTAGTTAGGTCCAATGCTGTTTTATGCAATTACTAATAAGTTATCTTATTATTATTATTATCTATATATTATTGTTATGTGTTATTTACAGGGAAAAACGTATCACTAAAATACTTTATGTTCAGCTTAGTTTACTACTTTTAGGCCCAACAGCCAGTTAGACATTCTAGTCATGCCCCTGCATCTCAACAAATAAACAAAATACTACATTTCACCATCACTAAAGGACATTAGAGACTATCTGCTGGATCATTTAAGTGTATAAGATTGCAATCCTTGATTAAAATATATTATTAACCAGTCAAATTTAATCAATCAATCAATCACATATTGCAGAGAGTCCTAACAAGTGTTCAAATTGCTACAGTATGAATTACTAATTAATACCTTGACTAAATACACATCTTAACACACTGCAGTGAGATACTAGATGTAATTTGATTCTAAAGCCAAATAATCAAATATTTGTGAAACAAGTTCGGTTCACCCATGTGAATCACTTTGGCCATATTGTGTGGTCTGAAGTGTAAGTGAATTATGAAGTATAAGGCAGGTGACAGCAATTAAACTGCAAAAGGCTCAAAGTGATCAAGTCCCTTACTGCAGCTCATTTAACAATACATGAACGCTCTCCTTCAGCTATCAAGAAGGTATAGATGCTAAATAAACTTGTAGTCTTGATTCCCATTGGATGTTTTACCCTCACTAACTGTTTGAAAGGTCAAAAATACAGCAAACTTATGTCATGCACGAATACTAAAATCACATTCATACAACCTTATCGTTGAAAAACACAAAAATCACTCAAACACTCAAATCCAAGCACCAGCTATCCCCTTTGTGTTAATTATTTCAAACTGAAGCCATATGTAATCAAGGTTACAGAGCAATTTAAATTTACTGGACCACAAATGGGATAGCTAAGACACGATAACCCTTCTAGATCTTTCTAAAGCTTTGCAACATTAGCCTACCTTGCGCTTGTGCTCCTCCTCCTCTTGCATCTTGACCTGAAGCTTTCGCACCATCACCTGCCTCTTCCATTCAGGGATCGCTTTTCCCTGTTCATCATGAGTGGGCACTAGCGCCTCCACATCTGCAAGGCTCATCTTCCGCCCTGACTCTGCTCCTGCCGTGCTGGCTCCGTTCCCATTGATCACAGCGTTGGAGGACAGTTTCTCGTAGCTCAAAGAGGTTGACATGGTCCTGGCAGATCCGGAGCCAGTGGGACTGGGGCTGGGACTAGGGGTAATGGGTGGAGAGGTGACAGACGTATTGGATGGTGGAGGGGATGACGGCTTGGCTGGTGGGCTAGATGTGCGGGTCTCTGGTGGAGATGCTGTGTTTTCCTGGATAAAAATAAAGACACCAATGGACAGGAGAACATGGGGTGTGAAAAACTGGTAACCATTGGATTTTTTTTTTTAAACCTGTAACTACAAAATCATAAAAAACCTACAGCTAGAAAGCCGTATTAGGTGTTTTTGTGTAAAGTTAATGTGTCACACGATGCACATCGCTTATGTTAATGGGTTTGGATAAATTTGCGGATTCATTTAAATCAGTGTGTCTTTACACTTACTGGGACTTGATTAAGAATGAAGACAGAGTGACTGCAATCACTGTGGCTGAATTTCTAAAATGACAGACTGATCTCATTAAGTGGCGTATGTATGACACGCCAATTCGTATGCCATTTTGACGCATATTCGTTTTTTAGCGTGTTTATCAATGCCGTTTGGCCTCCATTGACCTACGTTATGTGTGAATTGTCGCCGTAGCGAGTTGTATGAAAGGACGGAAGTCCGCGGATGGGTAAAACACAGGACTTTCACCCAGGAGAGCCAGGATTGTGTCCTGCGTGTGGCGTTTATCAACTGTTTTTTTTCTTTTTTTTTTAAAATAAAGCCTTCCCCAATGTTTTTTTCCTAAACTCAACCGTTTATGGTTTTCCTAAGCGTATGACGTTGGTCACCGTCGTGTTTATGTCATTTTTTTGTGTTCCTAAAGCCTTTGCCAATGTTCTTTTCCTAAACCCAACTTTATTATAATTTTTTTTAAACGTGATAGCACGGCGCGTTCTCACGATAACACGGTGTGTATGTTTACATCTGCTGTATACAGCATAGACATACACGTGGAAAGCTCAAAATGTGTACAGATAGCACGCCAAGTGGCGTGTATGTTTACGCAAAGTCATGATGCCATGTTGAAAATGACCAAAATGACCAGTTCTGCATTTGTAGTCTGTAGTGGTGGAAGGCTGTGGACCTACATTGTTGCCTGTGGGTCCGCTGCTGGAAAATACAGTGGTGTAGCCTTTACTTTGAGGTGTTGGCTTGAGGCTCTTTCCTGCTTTGATCTCTGCCAGCAGCTCCGAGTTGTCGCCAGTGGGGGACATCATGTTGAAAGATTTTGTGCCTGCAGACAAAAGGATGGATCAGAAAAGTGAAACCAGGTAGTAAAGACAGAATAGATGGAGAGAGAAACGGAGAGAGTGAGAGAGAGACACTGAAGAAGAGGGAGAGAAGGGTTGGGTGGCATTTCAGTGTTAAATATTTCATCCGATCAGGCAGGTAACAATGCTGACTTGGAGCATGTTGCACAGTGTTGGGAGGCCATTATGCTGTACTGAGCCACCGTCTCTCAAGGATAAGCTAAATAAGTTTCTTTTTTAGGTGTGTTTACTTCAATTAGCATTGCCTTTAAATCTCTTGGGGTTCAGGGTTTTCTTAAGACATGTCTTTCTGAAACACAATTTGGATTCTTGAATTTTCTTTCCAGCTACCAAACTCCAGTGAATACATTTCAAAGCCATTTCAAATTAACCAATAAAAATACAGCACATAGGCAACTGTTGCATCAATCAACAGTTGCAGTGAGCCAGGATTAGATGGGTAGGAGCAATTCAAAATTATTTCACTACAGTGAACCAAAAGAGAGGGGGCACACAATCTCTGTCACCTGACCTATACACAGCTAAGCTACTGCTGAACTTTTTAACTTTTTAGAAAGTAGGTCTATGGTGAAATGCATGCATTCAGCTTCAGTGGATCCTAATCTGCTTATATGGGGAACAATGCAACAAATTCAGACAGACTTCAAATACGACCTCTGTTGGGAATGCAATTACAAAGGAACTTTGTTTTCACTTTTTAAGGACAGACGAAATGGAAGAAAGTCCAGGCAACGTTAAAGTAGCTTACATGTGAGGCCACATTTAGTTTTTCATAACATCAATATTTCAAAGCTGTAAAATGAACACATGATCAACCAAATACAAATATATTTGAGAGGAAAAATAACATGGTAGCTATTTAATTGTATCTATGCAACAAATCTTTAAGATGTGGCTGGAAAACACTCTGATCAATTGTGATAATGGAATGTACAACTATTATAGCAGCTAACCATAATTATTTTAAAACCTTTACATTTCACATAAGTTGGCCCAAACACTCTAAGAGCCAACAGCTACCTCACCTGTTTTAGTGAATGTAAACCTCCAATAAATAGAATATCCTTAGTCCCTCATTGATCGCTCATTTTCTACTTGGAGAATGAAAAAAAAAAAGTCCTTCCGTAAAAATGTTCCCTGTTGAGGCGACCACAATGGTCTAGCTGGACACAGCCTCGCTAGCCTGACACCCTCCCCACTCTCCCTTGCTCTCCCTCTCTCTGTCTCTCTCACTTTGGGAGGAGAGAGCAGCTTTCTATTAAAGACCCATCATCACAGTTGGGGGAAATCTAAAGGAATCACCAGTAACTGGAAGTGACAGCGAGCCATTGGCAAGCCGGCCAGGAATTAACACGCGCACATGGACGCACGCACACACAGTCACCCTTCAATCCCCAGCTTGTTAGTCCACCCTACCAGACCAATCCTTACTGCAGCAAACCCGACACACAATTAAATCATACACGCATTCATGACATGCAAACGGTCTCACCTCACTCATTTACTCATTTACATTTACTAGAAAAAAGAAAAGTAAGAGACTGGTGACCGACACCCCCGACTCTTATACAATGTGCAGTTACACACTCTAACTGTGGCCTGTAAAACATTTCTGATTAAAAGGAAACTGAAACTGAACCCTGACACACTTTAACGACACAGCTCTTTTGGCTTAGTTCACTGTCGCAGATACATATACTGTTCAATAGATCGTCATTGCCAGGTGCAATGAATGCTAGCAAAATTTTCTAAAAATATTCTTATTTAAAATGTAACTATCAGTAAAAAAAAATTCTAATTTTGACAAATATGCAGCCTACCTTCATTCATTTCCCCTCACAAAATTGCAGAGCTCCAGAAACGCTTGTTTTTCCACAATCGGATGTGTAAAAGGCAAAAAATTACACAGGGCTGAAGTTGCGGTATATCTATTTGAATACATCGTGGTATTTGTGCGTCAAAGGTTGTGTGTATGTGTTAGCTAAATTCTTTTTAGGCTCAGGGGTGTGGACTTGGCAGGTCTGCCAGGGTGAATGTAAAGGAGGGTGGAGCTGTGACAGGTAGGGAACATTTGACAAATAGCCCTCACGATAGACATCACAGCACAAAGGTTTTTCTAATCTGGGTTACAAATTTAAGTCAAGCTGCTGCATCTGTTAATAGTTGTGCTGTCGCAAAGCAATTCAGGTAAAGATGGGTCCTGTAATGTAAAAAGTAAAATCCTCTCTGTCCTGTTAATCAATAGAAAACAATAAGAAACTTGTAAAGGTCTACAGCCACCTGGTTTGTTGCCGTGGTCACAATGAGCATCTGAGCTGTAAATTAATCTTGAGCTCTCAGATGTCTTGGTGGCTTTTCATTTTATGACCACCTAACTGCCTGTTTATTACCTGATTTAAGACTGTAGAACAAATCACATTACGAAGAAGCACACACTGCTCCTTAGCACTTCAGATGAAGATGTGTCCTGTACAATATAAAAAGTAGGATATTGTGTTGGTCAATAGGAAACAATAGAGAATGTCTATCTCATTGTTGCAGCAGCATTTTCAATCTACTACCTGGTTTGTTGCCATCGTAACAATGACCATTTAAGTTGTAAATTCATCTTAAGCCCTAAGATGTGTTAGGGAGTTTAATTTTATGGCCAACTGCCTGTTTATTACCTGATTTAACACTGAAGCACAAATCATGCCATTAGTAAGCACACACTGCCCTTTAGCTGTAAGTATTGTATTGGTATCCTACCATTAGGCAGCAGATGGAGCATAATTAGTATGAAATTTGGATATTTTATGAACTAAACGTTAAGATGCCTAAATGGAGCAATTAGTAGTTTACCGCTTAATTGATTTTGCTGTCTATTACTGGTTTATTAAACTGTACTGTATATTGCGCTTTGAGTTGCTTGTCAGCTATGACACAAAGCTGAATCCATATTATACTGTAATTGATCCTTCACAAACCTTTCTTTGAGATAATGAGCTTCCTCACATGCTGTGTCCATCAAGAATCTCATCACAATTCTCAATATCAATAATCATCTATTCCCTATGTGGCTGTTTTACTAATTTATAAAATTATGTTATGTTGAAAAAAACAGGTCAGCCACTCTTTTGAGAAGTCAGATGGGTTGTTAATAAAAAAAAAATTATTCGCAGGGACCTTCGTAGAGTTCACTTGTCGACTATAGGGTGACAAAATTGGTGACACAGGTGTTCTTTTGTCTGTCTGACCATGGTTGATCTCAGCCCATCTACTTCTTCCATTTATTCTGAACAAAGGGCTTTAAGTAAATCAAAATATACAATTTCCTTTATAATTGATGTGATGTCGTTTTTTTTTTATGATAAGAAGGAAAGTACAAAGGCCTATAATTGTGCACCCTAAATTTGATTTGTGTACGATGAGTGAACTGATTTAATTGAAAGACTCTCTGGGTCGCAGTCTGTACTTACTCTTCATCAGTCTTTGAGAGGAAGACATATCCCCACCTTGACAGAGCAGCAGTGAGGACAGACCATGGCAGGCAAAAACAGAGGAAAACAAACAAAAACAGAGAGGAAACAGGTGGAGATGCAGCCGATGAAAGAAGGAACATGTAAACAGAAATGTACATTAAGGTGTTAATTGGGGAAGGAATTTACTTGAACAGCATTAGTATAATGTTAATTATTATGAAAAGAGAAAAAAATGTTTCTTGGATGTTTTATCGGTTGTTACTCTTCATGCTACTGCTGTTTGACATCGGAGCCCCTGTTGCATGCCCAGCCATCTGGGATCCATTTTCCAATTTTTTGACAAATAATTGTTACTTTGGAATGTTTTCCTCATCTTCTTTAAGGTTCAAGCATTGAAAGTGCTTAACAGGCTGGGCAAAATCACGTGGATTTCTTTGCTATGATAGTGTGTTGTGTTTAATTTGCTTCAAAGTGTGTTATTTGTTATATAGTTTATTACTTAGTTGTGTCTTGTGGTTTATTACTAATTAGATCTTCCTGAGGCATTCTTACTATTACCATTTTCTGAGAAATAGTTAGTTACATGATCTGGAACAGATAGATACTTCATTCATCTCCTTGGGGAAATTATGGTTAAACTTTGACAGGGATCCCACATTTTATTAGGCCTAATTAAATTCAACAACATCTCAATTTTCAAAGCTTGTTAGGTGAGATTCTAGGACTTGTGTATTTTGGAGAAAGACACTTGGACTTTTTTTTAAAAACCCAAAATGTTCCACCATTTTTTTTAAAGACTCATGGGAAATCATAGACACATCAGGTCAGACTGCTGCATCCAGGGCAGCCCGAAGCACTTACGGAAATGGATGAACACTAAACCAGTTTTCAGGGTAATGGTAGCCCTACATCATTAATTTATAATCTGTTATTTAGGATGCTAGGGTCAGACTCAATTTATCTTGACCCAGTGAGATTACATTGTACCCATTAATACCAGGGGCTCTGCTTTCTATGAATAATTGTACAATTATTTATATAAGCATAAATTTCACCAGAAATGTGTTGTATTTTTAGTGCCAGAAATATGTAGGAAATGGATAGAAAAAAAAAATTAAAGGATGGAGAAAAAGAGAGAAAAAAAAAAGTTAGGGACACTCACTTCCTGATGAAGAAGATAGGCGTCGCTGGTTGGTGGAGGTGTTACTGGCAGAGTAATTCTGGGTGGTTGGCGTCTCCGGGGGCAATGGAGGAGGCGGAGGGGGTGTTGGCGTCGGGTTGCTTGAGGGAAGAGGAGGCGGAGGTGGAGGAGGTGGGGGCGCAACTGATTCTTCTGTCGTGCCATTCTCTGTGCTGTGGGCGGGGCTGTCGGTAGACTCCTCCAATAACACAGAGCCCTGATCAGAGACAAGGGAGGGATGGAGCAGAATTATTCAGTCATGCCCATTAATTTTCTCCAAGCAACCGCATTGTTGTACTCTCTTAGTCAATATCTGATCACTGATAACAGTGATGTGACAGGTGGCCCATAATGTGATATTGTCCAATTAAATTTAAACACCACTTAATAATTTTACAACTTTAACAACATTAACATCTTTGATTATTAAAATCCCAAAGCTTTTTTTTATGCCTCCGGTAATCAGTGTGATTTTGTGCTCCATTTGCCAGCTGTTATGTGTTTACATGTATAATTATGTTAACAAATCATAAAGACATTAAACAATTAACACCTGCTTCTTTAAAATACATTTTAGACTGATGAAAAATGAACCAAAATTAAAGTTTTTATTCAATAATTAAAAATAATCAATTTAACAGGAAACCGTGACTGTGAATTTGTTTTCCCTGCTTTCCTAGGCATGCCAGTTTTACACTCCTGCTGAGCTAAGTGAGCATTAAATTCTTTCATAAAGACTGTCGGCAGCGACAGATGTATGCAGACCTATTAGATGTGTCCTCCCTCTGCTTCATGCCATTCTTAATCAACTCATAAAGACATAATACCCTGTTGCTAATAACAGAGCTAATATGACCTAATCTCTAGGGGAAACTCTGAGGGAAAACAGTGGGAAGATGCCATCTGTCACTGAAAGTGATAGTGCTTGAACCCCCACGCCCTGCGCCCCCCAGCTTGCACGTGTCTGACGCTCTGAAAGCGTGCCATAACTCTTCTGGAAGCAAGTTAATTGACCGTGACATTTAACTCGACCCGCCCCTCCTTAGTTCTCCAGACGCGTGCTCATCATTGTTGCCCCCATTACTTTTCAAACCCCCCAGAGAGCTGGGGGAGCAAGGGAGGGAGTGGGGGTCCAGATGGTTCTTGGCAGCACGTGCCGTTGCTCCTGTTGATTAGCCGGCCCATCTGTTAGGGTGCCTCTGAGACCAGGAGAGGCCCCACTGAGACTTTAATTGGCTCAATGTGGATTGTACCCTGTATCACCAAGAACGCCCCCACTACTGATACTCATGAGAACACCTCTCCAGGGACATTGATGAGATTCTAACAGACTCTATTCATTGAGCTGCCTGTGTAGATATGTGGCAACAGGTGGTTTGTGACCAGGACTCTGTTTCAGTTTGTATGGCTATTTGAGGCAAAAGACCCAAAGTAATTAGCAATACATTAGTAGAAGATAAAAAATAAAAATGACAAGGTGCATTACATTTTACATATTTTGAAATTTGAATCAAGGAAATACTAGAAAATACAGCATTTGTGCTTATCAGGAGATCACTAAGAAAATGTGAATGTTTTCCACAAATGAAACCTAAATGTCAGGGTTAAAATAACCATTTTGTATTTTTTTTTTATGAATACCGTAACACTTTTTATTTTTTTTTAACAAAATACAAACCTACAACTCGCAACATGAACAAATACCTTTTACGTTTTTTAAACAAATTTGTTTAAGGTAATCTTAAAGACTTGTTTTTAGATGAACCTCCTTAAAAGAGAAAATAACTAGCATGCAATAATACAAATATAAACAAATCCTAAGGATATCAGTGAGGTGAAAATACGAGATTCATTGGTATTGATCCCTGGTCATTGGTGACTTCCTGTAAGTAATCTCTTGTCTGGAATTGTCCTGAGTTTGTTTCTATTGTATGTTCTTTAACAGTTTACACAACAGGGTGGAGACTCAAGGCAATGGAAATGAGGGAGAAGTTTGCATCAGGTGGCAAACAAAAGCTCAGGAGGACACAGGACTATGTAACCTGCTGAGTGGTGTACTGCACAGGCAAATAGTGCAGTCATTATGGTAACCTAATGCCAACACATCAATCAGCTAAACCTCACCCTGACCTTATAAGGAGCCCACACAACCCCAAACAGTACAACCTGGGCACAGTATATTAACCTTTTACACACGCTATACCAGGATCCATTAGAGTTACAGCCAATATACTATTGTTAGTCAATTTTACAAACACTGTAGCAGTGCATGCTAAAGTACATTGCAATCCATGTTGTAACTGATCTTACAAAAATCTTTACAATATCAAGTCTTGTCTGAAATGAGCTGCTGCCCTGATGAACAAATCTGCACCTTATCAATAGGACATGACTATCAGGTTTGTTAGGTGAACTAAATTTTACTGGCAGTAAACAGTGTACATCATCACCAAAATGTGTTTTATTAGTATAATACATATCAATAAAATTGCAGCAAATGGCCTATAAAAAGTAAGCCATGCGGTCTCAACATGGCTTTTCATTAACCACCATGAGTAATATAATAACTTACCATTTCCAACTTTTAAAGAAGGGTGAAATTTTCATTTCAGTCGTTAGGTCAGTGCTCATGGTAATGAGGGTGGACACAGAAAAATACAGACCCTCTGTTGTGGTAACCTTTCCATACATATTGATGTCATAAACAGCAGAGATGTGGCTTACCTCCTCGTTGGGTGCCATGCCTTTGCTCCCTCGGGGCTCGGCTGTGTCGCTGCCCAGGGCCTTGTAGTAGTCCCCAGTGCTGGGCTGCTTGCTGAAGCTCCTTGACCTCCTGTTTGAATCCACACGCCGCAGTTTGTCGTGGCTTTCTCCAGGAGTCAGCTGCTTAACAGATGACAAACATTTGTGAGAAAAATGTTTGGTTTAAACCTACTCATAAGCTTTTAGTTTTTCAAAATGAAGTTTTTATTAGCCCACACATGATAAATTAAACTTCAGCCCATTTAGACATGAATATCTATTAATCGATTAGTTGATTGATGTTGTATGGTTAAAGATTATTTTTTGGTTTTTTTCCGCCTTTAATTTTTAACAGGACAGCTAGGTGAGAAAGAGAAGGGGAAGACATGCAGGAAATTGTAACAGATTGGATTCAAACCCTGGACCTCTGCATCAATGTATGAACCTCTCAGTATATGTGCGCTTGCTCTACCCACTGAGCCAACCCGGCCACCACTAGGTTCCTAAAAAGAGAATTTAACGAAATTAAACGTGATGAAAATGATGGTTCTAAAATGATAGTTGCCAACCA
The DNA here is from genome assembly GCF_010015445.1 of Perca fluviatilis. Classification (NCBI taxonomy): domain Eukaryota; kingdom Metazoa; phylum Chordata; class Actinopteri; order Perciformes; family Percidae; genus Perca; species Perca fluviatilis. The sequence continues at coordinate 26,026,207 of NC_053116.1, read as the reverse complement.
GTGGTGGAAGAAGTATGCAGATCCTTTACTTAAGTTAAAGTACCAATACCACACTGTAAAAATACTCTGTTACAAGTAAAAGTCCTGCATTGAAAATGTTACTTAAGTAAAAGTATGTAAGTATCATCAGGAAAATGTACTTAAAGTATTAAAAGTAACAGTAAACATCCTCACATTTTTGAAACTGGAAATTATCCAAACAGTTCTATGTTTAATCAGCTAATCATTTCAGTTGTACTTGTAGGCCGTTATATCGTTGGGTAGTTTAATTTATAATAAAACATTGTATTTTAATGACTACGTGTGTTTTGTGTGGAAAAATCCTAATTTGTAAAGTAACTAGTAACTAAAGATATCAGATTAATGTAGTAAAAACTACAATATTTCTCTCTGAAATGTGGTGGAGTAGAAGTAGAAAGTGGCATGGAAAGAAAACACTCAAGTAAAGTACAAGTACCTCAAATTTGTAGTTAAGTACATTATTTGACTTAGTTACATTCCACCACGGTTGGCATCATCATTCATCTTTGGTTGACAAACAGAATCTTTTTTGCATTACTGGGTGGTGAATGGCAGGAAATGGTTTTACTATGGCTAAACCGTGCTATATAATTTGTGGGACTGCACAATGGAGAACATACTTAGTAGCTTTTGTTCCCAGATAAGATCTCTCGTGTGACCAGAGCAGCGTTATTTGAATAACATAACAAGGCTTAAGTTCAGTTCTAGTAATACATTAGCATTGTTTTTTGTAGACTGCGGGGCCACAGAACATAAGAGTTCACATGTGGCTTTTGCACCAATGTAAGAAAGATCCTTCTGTCGACAGCAGGGTCAGAGGTCACTTAACTTGGCCCTTTCAGATGAGCACTCTCACTCTCTGCTCTGACATTTATCTCATGCAACTGTACCTGTAAAGGCAGGATATCAAACTCCTGTCAGTCTGAGATTTTAACTGTATGCTGCTATTTGAATATATGTGTGAGACTGTATGTAACCAGATATTAGCAGTAGATAAGCTCACCTTGCATTTTGGTGATGTAATAACTAACATGAAGAAGCCTTCAGGTCTATACGTGGATACATTTTCCTAATGCAAAAAGCCTTGCATTTGCATGTAGTACTTGGCTCAAAAAACTTCGCATTAAATCTTTTTCTAGGCATTACTTTCTTCCAACAGTATATCACAAAAATGGTGTGCAAATATGAAAGAGGCAGCTCCTTTTCACTCCATATTTTTTCAAGAATTAACATTCGCAGCTGTTAACTACAAGCATGCCTTAGACATCATTGCAAAATGTATAGTTACTTTGCCTTTCAAATCCAGAGATCAGCATTAGACTTGCGTTCATTTACATTTTAATGCTTACCGAAACCATGCCCTCTCACAAAATCCAGACATCAGCCTCAGACGTCAAGCAGATGTCCAATGTTAACGTAAACGGAAATAATAGATGGCTGACCACTGACCTCTCCTCAATTGTGGTGTCATGTTCTGAGTTCTTATAAGCCTTTTTAGTGTTGTTGACTCCTGTCTGCTGTCAAAGAAATGGTCACTAAGCACTCATCAGCTGGGAGGGTAATGTGAGCAGGGGAGCACTACAGATGGTTTGATTGTCATCCTCCAGGGACATGGGTCAACAAAAGCATATGTACAAAGCATTTTAGCTGCCCTCCTACCATCCCTCACAGACACACGAACACAGACAGTCTGCCTTTCTCCCCATTATACGGATCTGTCTGTCAGCAACAAGTCATTGTAATATATTTGTTTTTACAGTGATGTATTTGTATGCATTATCAAAGGTCGTTTAGCCTGGCTGTGGTTTGAAATGGTCCAGCACATCTGCATGTAGTTTTGCAAAAGCCTCAGATAATGAAAGGCAATACACAGGTAGGCTGTTGGTGCCATTTTAAAATGATTAAAAAGTTTGCACACAAAGGAAAGTACACAATTAAAACATGACAAGATGCAGCACATTCATTTTTCAACCATATAGCAGCTCAAACAGCTACAGCACCGGGAGATTAGCCAAAATACACAAAGAAACTCATAATATATTTTCTGTATCTGCAGCACAAACTTCTACATGACATCACTTTTGCCTGGTTAAAAACAAAGCTCGCTTACTCCTTAACACCTTACCTTAGCGCTGTGAGTCCTCTCCTACAGCTCTCCCACAGTCTGGATAGAGCCTCATCCACAAAAGTCAGCGGAGCACAGAGAGTAGCTGTCACCAAATCCAGTGTCACCTCCTCTCTGCTCAGTGCTACGGCTGTCACTCTACCTGCCCTGTCACTTTACCCAGAAGCCTCATCAATAACCTATCAGGCCGGCCACAGCAGTGGCAATGATGTCACCACCCGCCCGCAGACCAACCACTCCCCGACCCTGCCCCAGTGCCTCTTTTGCAAAACACAACGACCCAGGTGCTGCCCTCACCATGGCTGACTGCACTCAAATCTACCAGGCTTTAGGATTATTAGAATATTGTAGAGTTCACTGCTCTGAATTAGCATCCGAAAATAGCCTAATCGCAGATGAGATCGCAAAGTCCCAAGTTTTATGAAGGGACTAAAGTAGGTCTACAAAATACAAAACGTGAGAGGCAAAGCAGGCATTTGTTTGGCTGCTTCACAAGAAAGATTTGACTTCAGTCAAGGCAAATACAGACAAATGAGGAAGAGAAGCAGCAGCAGCAGCAGCAGCAGCAGCAGAGAAAGCCTACTGTATACAGTAAAAAAAACTTTTAAAAAGAAAAGCCTGAAACTTCCTTTACTTAAACTGGTTCAACAATATTAGTAGTTTTCTTAATATCTTTTCTACACACCAAGCTGTATTACGTCTACATGTTGCGAGATTGGTCCATCTGATCGGCTGTATCCCTGCATGAGGTTATTGTTCCCTGTCACTATGGCGCCCAAGGTACATTGTTTTTCCCAATGTATATGGTAGACACTGATCTTAATTGTGAATGTTTGTGTGTGTGTGCATGCATGTGTGCATATGATCTGAGCACTGGCTTTTGTTAAATTGTTAATTAGGGCGAGACCCAGGCTGGTCACCTGGGTACAGAGAGGAGAGGGGGTGGCATTAATTAAAAACCCTCCCCCGTATGGCTGATGGCGCATGCGTGCACACACAAATACACACAGGGCTAACCCTGGAGACAGGACACTATTGCTACCTGTGTGGACGTTATAACCGCTAACAACAACTGACTTTGCATAGCAGATCTATCCACACAGCCTCTGTCTGAGCAATTGATATATCCAGCATATCAGCTGGTTCTGCAGCTCCCTGACTTTTAAGATGAAACGATATAGCACTGGCAACCTTTTAATCAGGCTGGTTTTGAGATGTTAGTACAAATTACTATGCAACAAGAAAACATTATTTCAAACACTATTTTGCTTCTGTTATACTTGCAGAAAATAAATACTAAAACAATGATTATTTGAAAAGTGTGCAAAAATCTCACATTTGTGGTGGTTGGTTGAAACTAAAGCAACTTTTTTTATACGACTGGACAGAGACTTGTTTCCTGCTATCTTACTGGAACTTATGGCAACAACCAGGAGATAAATTCTTCATGAGGTGAAAGTGATCTCTTGAATAGGTTCTTTGTTATAACTATGACAGTGTTCTCTGAACAACTGAACTAGAAAAACGTCACAAACAGTTTTAATGTACTTCACAGCAGCACTGAACCACCAAAAGCAGCACTGAAACTAATGTTGATGCCAATTTTAATTGCTGCTCCTTGTCCGCTTTTTAAACACACTTTTGAGTGATCTGTAGCCAGATTAATTAGTGGAATTAAGACCAAACCAATCACAACAACCATTGTGTGTGTCAGGCCTGCCACGGTAATGAGCATCTTTGTTAGCCTTGTTAGCCATGCTAACACAATAACATCATTGTAGGCACCCAGACAAGGCGTGTTGTTACACAAGAGCAATAGCCCAACTGATTAGACACAAGGGAAAATGGCAGCTAATTGTCAATTTATCTCAAACACCCCGATCCTTCTGCTCCTTTAGGATTGTTCCATATCACTCATCATGTCACAGATTCAGCAAAACATTTTTCAATATTTTTCCCAAAACTTGGAATATTTATGCATGTTTGAGCAACAATTACCTAACATAGTATATATACTGCCATGTGCTGGGCATCATCCCATATAAGAAATGCACTACTACACTGTTTGCTTGTCTTAAACATTCTTAATAAATAAGTCAAAGGGTGACACCCTACTTACTATGATTGATAGATAGATAGATAGATAGATAGATAGATAGATAGATAGATAGATAGATAGATAGATAGATAGATAGATAGATAGATAGATAGGTAGGTAGATACTTTATTGATCCCTTAGGGGAAATTCAAGTATGCACAGTGAAACATTTCGATGGACAAGCACAAACAACGATCCGATTAAACATGTAATTGTCAGTAGATTTCCCTCTAGATGAGGAAATCTTTGCACAGCTCTGAGGCTCGACTTGAAACGGCTTCCACTTTTGAGCTCAAGCAGGAGCTTACTGCCTGTGTCCTTACCTCTGTCTTGTCCACGTGTCGTAAGTTGCTTTTCACCTTCAGGAACTCAGCTGACGTCGGCTCCTGAGGGTGCTGTGGTGCTGGGAAGCTCGGGGGTGGAGGGGGCACCGGTGGAGACTGTGGAGGAGGCGGGGGTGGATAGGTTGGTGGTGGTGGGGGCTTGGAGTCTGCTTCAGCAGGTATCTCATTCTTCTTGGGTATGTCAGAGCCAATGTCTGGGTTTAGCAAGTCCATATATGCCTGCATGTCTGAAATGGCTGACTCTGATGCACCTGTAACAAAGACATGGTTCAATAAAACAAAGCATTAAGAAACCCTCTCATAATTTACTCTGCTTGCTTATCTTAATACCATTCAAACATGAATGAGAAACATGAGTTACTCTAATATCGGTCCACCCCATCCAAAACAAACTTATCTGCACACCGACCACTAGGGTGCAGCACCAGTATACCATGCACCTGTGACATAAACCAAAAGGAAGCAAACTGCTGCTTAATGTTAGCTTCACTTCAGTAAACCGGTGAGGCTTCCCAATTGCTAAGATGCTACATTTGGCATTTACAAGTAACAGCAGTCGAGAATGTATGGCTAAATGACTAAAGACAGCAAAGCCTGTCACCTACAGTAACATTCTAATTATTAGCTGGTAAGAAATACATTTGACTGTTGAGCTCATCATCATTTGATATTTCCCAGCATGGGACATTATTGGGAATAAATTTAAATATATTAATTATATCCTAGTCACCCCTTGGTTAACCTTTTTATCAAACAAAATTCTAGTGTAAAGTGTAAAACATTTAAAATTTGTACTACATGCATTGCAGACCTGTGTGTGCGACTGTGTTCAGCTGAGCGGGCAGGCCTCGTGGCAATGTTAAGCTGCTCCTTTTCTCGCCAGTGCTGGACTGGCTGGAGTTGGCTGAGTCATAGTTGGACAGGGAGCTGGATGGTGAACTGATGTCAAAGTGTGCAGCCTGGTTGGCAGGGGGCATGGTGGTGTTTGGGGACGAGAGCCCTGAGTCCGGCTGCTTGTACTCGGGGTCCATTGAGGGGTCCCGAGACAAAACACGGTGCTCCACACTCTGTCAGAGGATGAACTTCATGAATACAAGCGTCATTATATCGGTTTGTTGAATTGCCCTAGATGTGGATATGATTTCCACAGTAGTAAAAACAACAAACCATTGATGCATTAATTCATTCTTAAGTAATTGGTAATTATTAAAACATATACATTTAATTTAGATTTAAAAGGATACAGTGTCATTACACAACGGATACATTCATCAGTTCTTAAATCTCACTTCCTCTCAGTCCCTGATGCTTAACATAAGGAGAACAGCATTCTGAGTTTAATTACTGCACACTAATGAAACTTCTCACAGCTGATCAAAAAGGCTCTGGGGCCCGCTGCTTTTCCCACAGCGCAGGATTCAGTTGGCTGCATGTCCCTAATGGGAAGAGTACAAGAGGGAGGAAATATGTTTCCCACACACCAAAGAGAGTTCAGTGCGGAGGAGTTATTATTCCTCTGGCCACTTGGGGATATCAGTGGGTTGAAGCTGTGGAGTCCACTGTTAATCAAGTGTTAATAGCTCTGGTAATTAGCAGAGAAAAACTGATGTCAGTCAAGGGACATGTTGGCGTAGTGACAGTCTTGTGTTTTCCAAGGTTGCATTTTGGCTCTGGGGGACCAACTAAGGAAGAATTGTTATTATTAATTATCATTAGACTATATAAAAAATCTAATGTTTGACTAATACCACACAGAATTTGGACCATAGTTTAGTCGTGGAAGATGTAGTCATTACAGTAGACATTATAACTTATTATAATTTCATGCAGAGCTGGATTAAAGTGGAATTTGGGTATTGGTGCTGTTGATAGAACAAACAAGGCAACAGTTCACATGCTGTGCTTCACGAATGTTCTGTCTGGAAGAAATGCTGTATGTTTTCTTGGTTTGAGTTCCCATTAAACCAATTAGTGTTCCAAAATGCAAAAGACAAATTGATAAGCCATATGTCCCCAAGTTAGATGAGAACCTAACCAGCAGTGACTGAGACATTTAACAAAAAAGTGAAGCAACTAAAGCTGTGGTTCCAAACCTTGAAGTCTATTTATGATCCCGTCACCCAGTTATGTCCCTAGTGTGGGCGTAAAGAGGGATTTTGCTTCTTGGATAGTTTCAATTGGATATTTGGCTTGACAAAGATGAACATATCCAGATATCACAAAAACAGTGGAAAAAACATAAATATATATATATATATATATATATATATATATATATATATATATATATATATATATATATAATACCACTGACCTGATGGGCTGCAGTTGGTGTTAAAGAGCATGTAGCACTTCCTTCAGTCAAGTTTTAAGAAAATCCAATCAGTAGATTTTGAGATATTGTTTATGATGTAAAAATAATTAAATGTTGTATTGTTGTTAATGTGAATATTATTATATATAAAATTAAAGTATTTTAAGGGGCAGCCAATGATCAAGATAGAATAAACTACCTACACCTAATGTTTCTTCTTACTTAAGGTTTATTTCTTAAATTAAAATACTTTGATCCTCACTGATAATATCCTGCTAGGTCTGGCCCTGTCCACAGGAAGGTTAGAGATGGTCAGGATGCACAGCTGTGTCTTTTACCATGTTCTCCACAGTGCGCAGATACTTGGCACACTGGGAGTGGCCGTTATATTCAGCCAGGTCTGCTGCTGTGAAGCCGTCCTGGTCCCTGATGCCCAAGTCCACCCCATTGACCACAAGGATCTGACAGCACTGGAGAGTGACATGAGAGAAACGGAGAAAGTGGTAAAAGTCAGATATGAATAAGATGGAGAAAATGAGTGTCAGTCAAAGTGCTTAAATCAGTTAGAGTAAATCTAACTTGCACAAAAACCTGGCAGATGATTAGTTCTGTGGAAACTGTCTCAAAAGTTGAAAGTATTGGCTGAATAATTACACAACTCGGATGTAGACCACAGTGTTCACAGAAATTCTAGCTTCATAAAATCAGAATACTTAGTGTAGGGTTGATATGCTTTGTTTCTAAATGATGGGGGAAACCTTGTCATGATTGTGGGTTCTGTTATGTTCTGTTTCCTGTTTTATTTTGAAGTCTGTCTTGTCTCCCTTGTCTTGTCTAATTTACTTCCTGTCCTTGGTTTTCCCTCCCTTGTGATTGTCTGATTTGTTTCACCTGTTGTGCCTCCTGTTCCTTGTTAGTCCTCGTTACCCTGTGTATTTAGTTTCTCTGTTTCCTTTTGTCTCTTGTTGGTTCGTCATTCCCTGTCAGTCCTGTGTAAGTCCTGGTCATTTGTAGTTTTGAGTTTGTTAGTTGTGAGAGTTAAAATAAAGAGTTTGTTCTGCACATTCGCTGGAAGAGTCTTGCATTTGGGTCCACCTGCTGCAACCCTGACAAACCTTCCACTTTGTTAATACAAAGCATTTCTGGTAATCAAAATAAACTTGGAATAGTTTAAAGCATCTGTTTTGAAACCCCCCTGTCAAATGCCAAGCGGAAGCCAGACTAAGCTGCTTGTTCTCAGAGAAAGCTTTGTGTCGCTATATTGACTCGTGTCTCAGTTAGCTTCTTAATAATGTTCTCTCCAGGCCAAAACTTGGGCCAGCACCCTGTAAGTCAGGGTTTGGGTCAGTTTCCTTTTGAGTTCAATTTCAAACCCTTCTTATGCAGTGCAAATGTCAGACAAAAAAAACGCAATTTTCTCCATGTTTAATACATCAAGCTTGTACTGAAAAAGCAGACTGACCAGACTTGACTTAACAAAACGTTTAGTCAAAGTATAAGGTCGGAGTGGTGGTAAAACCATAAGCTAGAGGCCGCTCATTCAAAACAGATGGTTAAATGTGAAACTTGGTATGGATATGTGAGCAGCGATAATCGTAATGCTCCTACATGAATTATATGAATATTGTTTGCATACCATTGTAATTTATAAGGCTATGTAGAGCACTATAGAAGTAAAAAACAAAACACACCTCCAGTTCACCGTTCTCTGCAGCGTCGTGAAGCGGGCTCCCTCCCCAGTTGTCGGTGACGATCTCTCCGCCGTGCAGCAGCAGCCAGCTGAGCACCTTTGCGTGGCCACGACTGGCTGCAAAGTGCATGGCCGTGGCCCCGTCACTGTCCCTGTCTGTCAGGCCGATCTCTATGCAGTTCATCTAAAGGTGGGAGGATAATGATACAAGTTATTCTCATCTCATCAAGTAATCTTCTAAAACATTAGGAATTAATGAAAGCTGCTTTTGGGGAAAAAGTTAGAAAATCTTTGCCTTCACAGTCTATTAAAAACATGGTCAGGACACATTTTTTAAACATGATGCAAGAAAGTTCTTCTGGTGTTAACAAAGTGTCATTTTGAATATGAAACTGTATTAACTGTATTAAGCAAGGGATGTGGATCAAGAAATTAATCAATGTACTCTATTTGTATACAAGATTTGTTCTGTAGTGTCCTGACATCCCAACATACCAGCCAGACGATGACAGTGTTGTGGCCCATCTGGGCAGCAGCATGCAGAGGTGTCATCCCGTCATTGGCTCTGATGCTCGGATCCGCCCCACAATCCTTGACCAGGTACTGGACGACCTCCAAATGACCCTCCTGGCAGGCCAGGTAGAGCGGCGTGGCACCATTCTTAGTTTGGGAGTTGACAACGCTGTAGGAAAATGAAGAGACAAAATGGCTATAATGGAAGTTATATGTTGCAGCCTCTTCATCCTTCATCACTAAACTGGAATGAAAGAAGAGTTACTTACACCTCTTCTCTGCATCCATAACATCTACTGACACCCACATACTTAAAATTGTGGATTTTGAATGCAACCCATTGGAATTTCGCTTGTGTGATTTTAGCTTTATAATATCCGGGGTACAAACATTCATGACTGGCTTTACTAATTTAATGTCCACACCCACAGTTGTCTCACATACTATTTTGTGAAGTATCTTTAGCTTTTAATACAGAAGCAAATTAAGTATGAATAAAATAAATGTTATTTGTACATATAGCATATACTGTATATTTTAAGTAAAATGAATGGATGCATGGATTATTAACAGCAATCTTTTCAGGCCAAATAAACTAAAGAGGAGAGCCTTGGTTTCAAATGACAATGCAACATTTAAATTGAATGCAAAACCATGCACCAAGCAACACCAGTTTACCTCTGTTGTTTTGCCTAGAAAGTCACATTCACAAACTTATGTCACTTAATTCTTAAGTAGTTCGTGCTTGCTGTGAAAATTAGCCATTTAATTCCTTATTCAAAATTCAAAAGATTCTGTTTTACCAGGCTTCGATTCTTGCAATTTTAACCACGAGACGATAAAACTCTACATTGAGACCAAGACCGGAAAAAACGCATGATGTTGTAAAGTGGACCTACGGCCAGGAAACGTAGTACCAAGTTAGCAAGAGATAAGTGGGGTGGCAGCCCACCTTTGCCCCTTTAACCAGATTGCTGCAGATTGTCTTTAGCAGCACATGGTCGATCTTTTGGTAGCAAACCGCTCAGAATGCAAACCAGACATGAATAAATAATGATAATGGAGAATTATGAATGTAAAAATTAATTTCATGGAGCATTTTTGTAGCTTTTACTTTTCGTTTTCCCCTCCAAAGTCTCAGTTTGTAGTTGGAGCAGCTGATGACAGCACAGCCCAGAAAAGACATCTACAGTCTTTTAAAACTGGACAAACTTTTGTTGAAAAGTTAAAATATGGACGAAGTTTTTTAAAATAACTACATTTTATTTTATTTTAATTTGATATCTATATTTTCAACATATAACCGGTTCTACACAATCTGCTGGGAAGATTTTTCAGCAAAACCACTTTAAAGGGAAAACGTTTACATATATTACAGTGCTGTGTGCAGATTTTCTAGTGAGGTGCCACTGCAGTAATGGCAGCTTGTCTACTTCCTCTTTTCAACTCGGATCAATTCATTTAAAATATCCACTAATATCCATAATTACCCCATACACAAATTGTGTGCTCTTCAGACACTGCTATCAAATCATTGTTCACTATTTCAGGTGTCTGATCACAGAAACACATTCATCTCAAAGGTTGGATGTGTCAGCGTAGCCTGAAGGACACAGGTAACTGACAGGAAAACATCCCGTTGTCAATGTCAACATTTGCTATTTTGAGAGCAGACAGCAGTGACGCTGAACCAAATCCCGCTCCCAGATTTCCAAGGTCCTTAGCCCCGCCTCCAATGCAAAAGCCCATCCAATGCCTGTATCTCTCCTCGCCCCAGATCTTTTCAGCCACAGTGAGAGGTCAGGGAGTGAATGCTTTCTCACTAAATCCCATAAGGGTGTGCTTTATTTGGACAGTGACAAATGAGCAATGAGTCTCCTAAGAGGATTATAACTCCACTGGCTTTGCCCGACTTGCTTTGTGCTTAACGAAGGTTTGCCAGTGGTTAAGACAGACTGAGTAGGTAAAGAGGAGCGTAGAAGGTAAGGGAAATGAGAGGCAGGGCTTAAGTGGACAGGTCGATCTTGTAGACACAAACATGACCCTGCCAAACCTTCGTTGAAAAGGATGTGGCTCAAGGCCAAAACTCTGGTGACAAAAGACCTTGCATTAAAATAACATGTGGATGACAACATGTTCTGGTCCAAATCTTAACATGAAAGGTTGTATCTGCTTATGATTATTTAGGTCCTATTCTGAGCAAGAATGTGTCTGTGGAATTGTCAGACATGGATATAAACTCAGCAAAAAATCATATAAACTCAGCAAAAAAAGAAACCAACTTAACATGCGTAAAACTTTGTATGAACATAAAAAATTCAACTACTAAGAAATAAACTGAACAATGTTTCACAGACATGTGACTAACAGAAATGGGAAAAATGTGTCCCTGAACAAAGGGTGGTCAAAATCAAAAGTTACAGGGAAGACATCCCCCTTCCTGCAGGATCATCCTGACATGACCCTCCAGCATGATGATGCCACCAGCCATACTGCTGGTTCTGTGCACGATTTCCTGCAAGACAGGAAAGTTAGTGTTCTGCCATGGCCAGCGAAGAGCCCGGATCTCAATCCCATTGAGCATGTCTGGGACCTGTTGGATCGGAGGGTAAGGGCGAGAACCATGCCCCCCAGAAATGTCCAGGAACTTGCAGGTGCCTTGGTGGAAGAGGGGGGTAAAATCTCACAACAAGAACTGGCAAACCTGGTGCAGTCCATGAGGAGGAGGTGTACTGCAGTACTTAATGCAGCTGGTGGCCACACCAGATACTCACTGTGACTTTTGATTTTGACCATCCTTTGTTCAGGGACACATTTTTCTATTTCAGTTAGTCACATGTATGTTAATTGTTTCAGTTTTATTTCTTTAATAATTTTATTTCATTTCATACAAAGTTTTACTTATTGTTAGGGGCAAAATAAAAAAAAAGCAGTTGAAAGTGAGAGGATGTTTCTTTTTTTGCTGAGTATATTTGAGGCATAGCCTTGTCTTGCAGGAAAAATGTTAGAATACACAACTGAAATCTGGGCAATAGAGGGAAAAGTAAAACCAAGCACACTTTAAATATTTCAAAAATAAGTAAGAAAGAAGTAAGTAGGGGAAGTAATCAACGGTTCTGTCATCAGGAAGTGGGCAGACCTGTTAATAATTGATAAGTGTAACCAAAGTGGACTGACGTTCACCTGCTCACTTGGTCCTGTATGTAAGAGAGAAGTATACATTTGTCATTAATCCTAACCACAAACTTTGTGAGAGTGACAATGTTGAGTGTATTCGAGGTAAGACCAATACGATTCTAACAAAAGCACACGCTGCCTTTGTCACTCTCCAAAGTGAAGAGGGTTGAACACTCCACTAAAGAAGTGCTTTTGGAGAACAGGTGTGGATTTCAAAAAGCTCAGAAAGAGGTTAGCCTTGTGTGACGATGGAGCTAGCAAGTGGCACAAGGGGCGCTACCTCGTCAGTCACTTTGTCACTCAAAGGGAAAAAAAAACACTTAGTAGTAGCAGACATTTGATATATTTCCAGTTCAGCTCCGATGAGTTTTTTACCCCAGTAATTGTCTGTACACTGCCCTCTCCCTTCCCCCCATGTACACGGTAACAAAGACCAAGGCTGTCTTTATTACTAGCAGAGTAATTGATGTCACACTAATGGGCTTCTTGCCTGATGGAGGCTTGTTAGCTTCTCAGTAGTTTTTCCTGTCTAAATAATGAATAATGTTGTGGGAGAATCTATGCTCTTTAACCCAAGTTTATTGTGTATGACATTTTGAAAGATTTGACATATTTCATCATGGAAATGTAGTGATTAAATAATATGCAGCTCTTATCTATATCTTTTAGAGGTTACAACTGTTAACACAGAGCCCAAAAACTACACAAAGACAATGTTAAAACAGACAACAAACATGTAGAGACACACAGGGACATCGATGTGGTCCTACATGAGTAGAACAGTTCAGGGGATTAGGGTATGATTCAGGGCTACACATAATCAAAACTAGATGAAATGGCCTTGTGTTCAGCTCAATACCAATGCATATTGCCAATTTGTCTAATGAGTTCTTAAAGCGCCCATATTATACTCATTTTCAGGTTCATAATTGTATTTTAAGGTTGTACCAGAATAGGTTTACATGGTTTAATTTTCAAAAAACACCATATTTTTGTTGTACTGCACAGCTCTCTCTCTCTGCTGCAGATCCTCTTTTCACCTGGTTTCTGTTTTAGCTACAGAGTGAGACCTCTTTTCTTCTTCTTCTTCTGTACTATCTTTGATTGCACTCGCACATGCTCAGTAGCTGAGATGTAGATCATGTCAGCTAGCTAGCTCCATAGAAGTAAAAGAGGCTGTTTCTCCAACTTCAGTCAGTTACAAGGCAGGATTAGCTGGGAGACTTCTAAATGAGGGCGCACATGTAAGTAGTTCTTTTGTAGATTATGGTGAACTTGTGTGTGTTGTAGCAGTGCTTTGCTATTGAGAACGAGGTACCATGCTAGTGTTAGCATTAGCGTTAGCATGCTAATGCTAACGCTACGAGCTAATGGTTGCGGTTAGCCAGCTCATTTCGGATTGTGACGTCACAGTCCGAGCCGATTTTGAACAGCTCACTAGGAGACTGAAGGCAGGACACATTCAGAAACCGTATCTCACTCAAAACAGCATGGATGGATTTTTTTCAAAGTTTGTATGTGTGTGGAAGCACCAGAGACACAAAAGAACACCCCAAATCCCAGAAAAAGTGTTTTTTTCATAATATGGGCACTTTAAACCTGAAGAAGAGCATGTAATCCTTAACTTTAAGAATTGCACGTCCAAGGTTTTAACAAGTTTCGCAAGTTTCGTATGTGTTCTGCAATTGTCTCTGGTGGAGCTACAGGAAAAGTAGTCCGCGCAGACTCACTGTGGCATATAATGATGCGATGAGGCATCCAGATGGCATAGTGCCAGCCAATTGTTTGTAAATGCTGGTGTTTTTACATGTGAGGCACTATTGAGGCAATTAATGTATACATTTGTGTCGTTTGGATGAGTCGGAAACTGGGGTCATAGAGGCTCTAACAAGTCCTAGGAAGAACTGCTTTCGATTTTCTTTTAAACTCAAAAAGCACTGGCATTACAGCTTGCACACAAATTCTTAAAATGACAGATGGTTTGTATTTTGTATGTATAGTTTTATATATATCTTTTATACATGTCTTGCTATGGACTTGTGAGTCTGAATTAAAGTTATTCAGTGTGCCGATGTGCTGCAATAGCAGCAATCGGCAGAATGACTATTGTGCCCCTTACTTATTCTGCCACATTTTTGTCCCGCTACTAGTCACAGAGCGTTGCCAACACATGCACACAAAATACTTCAAAACGTGTGTAATGATCGGGAATGGTGTGCTATGACTTTTCGAAGAGATTTGCCGCGCGGTTTTCAAGAAATCGGCAAAAAAATGCAGCAAAATTTCCCATAGACTTTAATGGGATCGCTTAATATAGCTCAAAACAACGACTCTTTGCTGTATCGCCATACTTTAATGTAGAAAAATAATTAAAAGTGTAAACCGAAGACAGGACATTGGCATTTATAGGGCTGAATGGGCATTCTGATATCAAGCACGGGTTCTACCAAATCACAGTTTATGTATCGTCCAGTTTCAGATTTTCCAGTGTGTGTATGTGGCCGGAATGTTAAGAGCTAGAGGGGAGGACAGAGTGGGGTGCTACAGACTGTTCCCTGTTACATTATATTATTACATTACATGTCATTTAGCTGACGCTTTTATCCAAAGCGACTTTCAATTGCTATATATGTCAGAGGTCGCACGCCTCTGGAGCAACTAGGTGTTAAGTGTCTTGCTCAGGGACACATTGGTTGATGTATCGCAGTGGGAATCGAACCCGGATCTCCCACACCAAAGGAACGTGTCATATCCACTGCGCCATCACCACCCCTTGTTACCTGCTCTGTGTCCCATATATTTGACTCCACAAACATAAAAAAACACATCAATGTGTTCGCCAGACCTTTATCTTTCTTGTGATTATAATATTTTTTCCGTTTGGACTCACCATTTTTGAATTACAGAACAAACTTAAGAGGTATAATTATCATTAAATGGACATGTTTGACCCATGGAAGATACTGTTTCCCCCTTTCCCCACTCCCTCACTGTGGAAATCACCATAGCAACAACTTCACACCCATCATTGAGACTCTTTACTGTAGGCCATGTTATCCTCTCTTTACAGGACATGTCAAACAGCAGATTTACTGTTAGCCAGCGTTATTCGAATGTGCACCAAGTACTAGGCACACTGTCAAAATTTCTTGTGGAATTTTCTAGTTATTATTATTATTATTATTATTATTATTATTATAATAACTTGAAAACAATAGTCTTACAAAGTCTACAGTTGTAATACTGTGGGCCCTCTGTTCGAATTAATCTCAAAATGGCACGTTACATTGCATTTTATTTTTATCCAACTTGTACCAAGAAGTTAAGAAGATTAGTGCTGAAGAAAAAGTGCTGAAAATCCATTTGCTGAGTGAAAAACTCTATTCACCTATTCACCCCTTTTTCTCCATGTCTAAACGTAATGCTGACTGCCAACTAACTTAAGAACTAACAAGTCATAGCTTGACAATATTGAACCTCTTTGTGAGCTGCTACATGGACACACAGTAAGCATCTGGCTGACATTAGAGGCTCATACTAAGTCATTTTATGCTCTACTCCATTTGAGTTATACAGTACTCCTGTTTCAGCAACTTTTCTATCCACAAGAAAAGTGAGAAAAGTATAAGACTAAATAAGTCTGTATATATAAATTAGAAGAGTATCTCGTGAATCTACCCTTTTCAACTGCATGTTGGATTTATGGCTTGGCCAAAGATCTTAATCTACACTAATTGATTACATAACCTGTCTGTAGTCAGTCTCTCTCTCTCTCTCTCTCTTTCACGTGTTCATTCATTTACTCCTTTGTGTACCGAGGCTATCAGCAGAGGCACAGCAGCACATGAGCTTGTTGGTTTTAGTTCTTTAGAGTGGACGGGTGAACAAGCTACCAATTCAGATGTAGCTTAGAAAATCTAACAAACACTAAAATATCGGTAAACAAAGCTGCATCTGTGCTGTGCCAATTGTAACACAAACAAGACTGTGATTTCTTAATGAGTACAACATTGCAGACAGCTGAATGCTGCAGCCATTTCATGGTAAGGCTTCTCCCCTGAGGCTTGTCTATACTTTAAGGGGGACTTCTGACCTGGGCACTTGACATTTAAAAGAAAACATGTTTGTCATGTTTTACTTGTAATACTTTTATCCTAAAATAATAACTATACAATAAAAAAATATTAACAAAACGTGCAATGAGCTCAGTGGATCCTACAAGCACTGGCCTTTCATCACGTTTTGGAAATTTTAGTCGGTCAGTTACTAAAGTGATGATGTAACAGAGGGGGTCATGTTGTCCTTGTGATTTTTCAAGCAGAACAAACCCTGAGCCATCTAATTACCTCTTAAAACTTGCTGCTACAAATTAGCAGCTTGTAATAAACCTTGAAACAAGAATGCTATCTCTCTCCTGCAAAGTTCAATTCTGAACAATGCCTGAGGCGAGTGACTAGAAAGCAGCCCATCTATTCAAACTGATTTGTTTTCCTCATTATCTTATCGCTGGTTGGGTGCTACTGCGCGTTGCCGTGGAGATGGTGGTAAACAGCAACAGTGGGATTGGTGGTGGAGAAGAGTGAATGGGGCCCAGCTATCAGGGAGCTACCATGTCCCTGAGGCTCATAAAATTTTCAGCAGCCATGCACCTGTCTGGGGTGCAACCACACAATATTGGAGGTGCAGAGCACAAGGTTAGTGCCTGGAGTCTGGACAAGCTGCTCATCCTGCTCAGGTCATCTAAGTCAAAGATGTTCAACAGACAATGCCGCTTAGCTTAAAGACCATGTCGTAAATTAATTACATTTCTATTTGTTTATGGCAGCAGTTAGTGATCATTGTTGATTGCTGAAGTAGACACCTGCAGAGAGAGCATCCATTAGCTCAACAGTTATCTCTATATTTTCCTTTTTTATTCTTTTACAACCAGACCGGTGTTGCTATCAATAATGCTAAACTGAAAAACAAACCAAACAAGGTACCAATAGTCTTGCCTACTTAACGTTACCCAGATGGACCTGTTCGTGTAATTCACTTTGATATCAATAACATAAAAACGACAAATTTAAGGTTAAAAAGCATTAATTGGTTACCACTCTCTGTAGGGAAAAAACAATCTACAGCCACACTACTGAGAAGCCACAGAGGAAGTCACTGGAACCTACCTGTACACTCCCCATATGTGTCAGTTAAATGCATACGTATGTAGTGCTGCAATGCACATAACAAATATCAATCACAATTGGACATATACTAGAAAGATTAAGTGTCACAACATGGATCTTTTCATGAAATATGAAGAACTGTTTCTTTAGAGGAAAAAAAAGCGAACACCTTCTCTCACAGTGTTTAGTTTGTTTACTCCAGTGACTGTAAAGGTGCTGACACACCAAGGAGATTGTCGGCCGTTGGTCCAACGGTGAGCATCCGTCGCTCTAGTTTTTGCGGTGTGTCAGGCACTGTTGCCACTCGTTGACCCGGGTCGACCCTCATTGGCTTTTTCTGGCCGATTCAACATGTTGAAAGATGCTGGTGAGAGGAATCCATCTGATTGGCTATTGAGCTTAATAAATATATAAGGTAACTAGTAACGAGAAGAAAAACTGTAGTGAGGAAATCAAGAAAACGACTGAGAGGACGCACAACTTTGTTCGACTTCTTTTTTGTAACCAGTGTAGCATGAAGGCATGTTGTGTGAAATTAGCTAGCTAACTAGCCAGCCGGCCGCAGCAGGCTTCTTGGTCTCCCGCTTCCCCACTGCAGGGAAACTTTTTGCAGAGAGAAAGGATGACAGTCCAGGAGATGAACAATCTGGTTAGCCAAATCCTGGTGTCCGAAGGGCAAATGCTGTTTTGTTGTATGTATCATAGCAACGGTTTATATATCCAGTTTCCCCTTTTTGACTGAAAAATAGATCCTGCTGGCATGGAGAGTTATTTCCTCTCACACAGGCGCAGAACCTACATGCTAGTTGGCCGTCGACTGTAGTCTTTGCTGTCTGTTCAAGTGCAACTTTTTGACACAGGCAATGTGAGGATACGTGAAGTGACGCTCAGTCGGCCTTCATCGCCAATAGTTCTTTGCCGTCTGCTTGGTGTGCCAGCACCTTAAGTGTTGGTCTGGCTCTAATTAACAGATAATTATCCCACTCACCTACTTGGCAATGTCCGACACAAATCCCTGTGAATACTTTTGACAAAAAGGAATTCACAGTGATCTGATGATAATACACTTTATAACAAAACTGCAGTTCAGAATCCCGATGCTGCATATTTTCCCGTGTATGGTGACATGCCTCCTTTTTTTTTTTTTTAAGTAGATTTTACCTGCAAGTGACCTGGTTGCTGCTTAGAAAGTGTCTGTGGTGTTGGTTTGTGCTCATACTGTCATGTGCTCAGTGCTGCTTCCCAGAAAAGACAGCGCCTCACCCGTGTCCTAGATGTAATGGGAGGGCGTTATCTCTACAGGGCACTGGTGGGTCTGACACTGAACTGATTAGGGATGATATTCATCAAAGGGGAGTCACACACATCACATGCACACACAAACACTTCTTACTATAGCAGTCGATAAAACGATGAATCAATTAACAAAATAGTTGCAGATTCATTTTAAACACTTGATGATGGTTCTGGTTCTTAAATGTGGGAATTTGCTGCTTTTCTTGAATATGTTTGGGTTTTGAACTGTTTGGGTTCATAACAAGACATGTAATGATGTCACTTGTGCTCTAGGGTATTGTGATAGGCATGTTTTGTTTTTCTATTCAATAATTGATTAATAGAGAAAATAATTGGCCTTACATTGGGCCTAATTTTGCAATTGACGGTGCAGGTTGGTAACAAAAATATAAGATCACAAACCCTTATTTGATTGTTGACATGGCTCTGAAACAGACTTCTAAATATTTACAACATTATGGAAATTATTATAGATGTGTTACATAAGCAGCACACAGGGCTATGGTAGTGTGCAGTATTTTGGGAAATTAAAACCACTAAGAGGTTTTCTTTCTAAATGGGATTTGAACACAAAGTATTTTTATTGCTCTACAGGTATAAAAAAAGCAAGATTTAGATTGCTTCTTACCAGTGCCAGTTGGTGCTGTAAATACTACCTACAGTATGAGCCCAAAGCCGATCTACTGACCAAAACTCCAGATGTTTTTGTATCAGTCCTCATTTGTTTGGTAAGCATCTGAAAGGAATTGAGAGTTGACTTGTCCTTCTTTTTTTTTAAGATACATTTTTATTGTTTTTATTTTTTTAAACATTCAGAACAGACAAACACAATTGAACAAGAACGACTTGTTGTCCTTTTGAAATCTGGTAGATAAATTATCAATGTCGGACTGCCACAGTGCCAGCAGTCTGAAATATGAACAATGGATCTACTGTAACCTGTTTCAGTTACAAACAGTTGGAGAAAACTGTCTAGAGCCTACAAAAATCCAAAAGTTGCCATAGCCTAAAGGCTCTTTTAAAATCAAATTTGAAGGAGGTGTTGAAGGGTATCAGGTCAAAGAAAGAGAGAGTAGTAGATGTGTGGTGGATTAGGTGCGGGTGTACTGTATATGCAATATAAATAATGTACTTTTATATTGATTTGGGATGTTTATCCTAACTTTGTCATATATGTTAACATGACTATCCTCAGATTTTAATTGTAATTTTGAAATTTCAGTAACATGCATTAAAATGTCTTTCATAGGCAGGACAATAACTAAACACAGAGGATTGGAATAATAGAAAGGTGATGATTGAAAGTAACTTCTAGAGATCGACACATTTAGCACTGATCGGTTATATGGATGCTCACCATCAGAAAGTCAAAATACCGTTCTTGTGTATTACTAAATATCACACAGATAACATCTTGTATAACTTGTGTAAAATACTGTATGTCAATGACACCCAGCCTGCTTTTAGAAATAGTGTTCTTAACGAAGGTATCTGCTTTCCCTGCACCAAAGATCGTAAATCCTAGACAACAGCGAGAAGAAATCAACAACTTACAAATCACACTGACAAATCAGGTTTTAACACAGAGCTTACAGACCGCTGCAGAGACAAAACCGTTTCACTCTTACTTTGGGCTGTGCCCCAGCAACAGTCGGAGAGAGGGCAGGTCTCCCTTGGCAGCAGCATAGTGAACGGGTATGGCGCCGGTATCGGTGGAGGCCCCCGGGTCCACCTCGCCACTCTTCAGTAGCCAGTCGGTGATCTCATGGTGACTGAAGCGGGATGCAAGGTGGAGAACGGTGGCACCAGAACTGTCCCTGTCCTGTCAGTCAAACAAAAGACAAACAGAGCTGAAATATGGGGTTCTGAAATGATATTTCATTTATTTTTAATATACGGTAGGTTTGAATGATTCTGCTGGTTCATTTTGTTCAATGCTGTGATTTAGTAGCAGGCATTTTTCAGCAAGGAAATAAAGCCTTGCTTAGCTCATGTTTAAACGCTTACCTAGTTTGTGAAAATATTACACACACACATCATTCTTCATGACAAAACTTGAGTTTCTAACGCTGTATTTCTGTGCAACATAGACTGACATTTGCACTCAAACCTACAGGATAATCAGCTGAACCAGAAAAAGAAAAGAGAATCTGAAAGGTCCCAGATATTAAAGCCAAATACCTGTCATGACTAAAGTGATTTATTTAACAATAAATGGTCTAGAAGACACACAGATCATAGCTTTTGCAACTCTCTTATCCAACCCTGACTCAAACAACACATACGGCTTCCATCTTCCTTCAAACCTTTTTTTTTTTACATAACTCATTCTTTGTGTCAAGATATGGACCAATAGCTGACAAGGAAAATAGTATTTGCATACTCGGTGGATAGATGTGTATTATTGAAGGGAGCAAGGGCCTCAGATGCACATTATTAACATCAGATAAAATCGGAATCAGAGTGCAGTAACACAATGGTGAAAACAAAAGCTAGCATTGGTAACCCATCAAGTAGATTGCATTGCAAGTGGTAATTGATAGGTTTTTATTAAATGTCAGCCAAAAATCTTATCAGTAAGTTGGTGGCGTGGGGCATTCTTTGTTGCTCTTCTGCTGTCCATCAGGCAGCAGAAGTAATGGAGACCGTAAAAGGTGATAGAGCTCTTATTAATGTTTCAAATTTAGAATGACAGATTACTAGAAGTTAGATTGAGTGCGCGATTGTCTCAGCGTTGGTACTTCTGTTTGTGTTCTTAGTCTAAATTATTTTCGAGTAAGGGTTAGCTAGGTGGCTTAGTCATTAGCTCTGTCGCCTCAGAACAGGAAGGTCTTAGGGATGAATCTGTCCTAGCTGGCTGGATCATGTCTGTGTGAAGTTTGCACAGTCTCCACGTGTCTGAGTTTCTTTCTACATTTAAAAAATACCTGCTGTTTAGGTGAACTGGAAAATCTAAGTGGCCAGTGTCAGTGTAATAGATTGGTGACCTTTCCAGAGAGTACCTTGTCTCTCACCCAAAGCATGCGGGAATACCTTGCAGCACCAAATTTGAGGTTATATGTTCAGTTCTTCATAAAAGCATGAAATATGGTACCCTTGTTCAGGCTGGATCCCTGAATAGTTTATAAATATAGCCATCACAAACGCCTCGTGGCGGCCATGGCGGCCATTTTACTATCCTAAATATGAAGGCTATTTGCATCATATCTCCTGAACCAAACATGATAACACATAATAGGGGATGTCTATCCCTACGTCCTGATGGTGAAGGATTATAATAATAATATATTATAATAGAGACAGAGCGCAATCAAGTCCCGCAGGGTCTATGTACGTTTTTATAGTTTGTTTTTTCTTTTAAACCAATGAAAGAATAAACAGAATCATCATGGTTTTTCAATTTTAAACCACAAACGAAAAGAAAAAAAACTAATGTTTTTCCATTCACCTGAACAGTTTATGATGTTGTATATGGTATCATTGTAATCATTGACCATTAAGACATAAGCGTAGACATTCTGTGTTATCATGTTTGGTTCAGAAGATATGATGCAAAATACATAATTTGGTTTTAGTGGAAAGTAAAATAGTCGACATAAGACATTTTTGCAATGGCTCCATTCCTGAAAATATTCCGGGCCCCAATCTGTACGAGTGTACCAAATTTCAAGCTTTTATGTAAAAGTGAACATAACTTTAACATATCACCTAGATGATATTGTGTTACTAAAGAGAACCAATGTATAGAAAAATACTAGATTTAGAGGCACACCAGACTATAATGGTTACAAACACTGTCAAATATATGCACATATAGTAGACTTAGTGGTGCAGGAGGGTTCACTTCACAGAACACCAAAGTTCAACTGTGTTACAGCTTTTATTAAGACTCCTCCAGTGCCTGCTGCATTCCTTCCCTGATGTGAATACTTTGCATTTTACTTCCAGCAGAGACATGGAAATGAGGTACTTGAGTCTATACTCCCTACTAGGCATGGGCCGGTATATGATTCAGACCATATGATAACCTTCAGCACAAATATCATGGTTTCACGGTATTGCGGTATCGCAGTTACAGCTTTAAGATGTATTATTTTTTTAATGTCTGGGTAAAATTGAACACAATGTATTTTATTTTTAAACATACTGCACACTGGCAGGAAGACTGATCTCTAAAGTGCACTTTTTGTCTTTAAAGACTCATAAAAAACAGCTCATACCTTAGGAACAGTATGACAGAAAGTTTTAGTGGTTTTGAAACCGTGACTTTTTCAAACCGCTGTATACCTTGAAACCAGTAACCGGCCCATGCCTACTCCCTACCAAATATCTCCCCCACTATCATATCAAACTACACAGACATTATGTATGTATATACTGTATGTGCCCTTTGTGAGTTAATGTATGTACTGTATAAACTGTATTATTTTTACAATCCAGTTTTTCATACTTCATTACCAGGGAAACATGAGGCAGTGCAGCATAGTCAGTTTAAACTGGATCTACAACAAAAGACAAAAAACAAAATGTTCCAATACCTACCAGTTGACAGGATTTTACATCTGCTGTGAGTTGAATTTGATTTCTTTATTTGTTATTCCTCAGAGTGTTAGCATATGCTGCCTTTTAATATGTTATCAGAACAGTAAGAAAAAAAGCATTCAGTCATATTTCTGTAAGGTCACCATGTTCTGATGTCTCTTAAAGTCTTGATGCTAAATCTGTTATTGGTGCATTTTTTGCAGGCAGCTGCCAGCATGAATAAAGTTATCTTTTGCTATCACCAAACAGATAACTGATCACCACTTAAGATAAAAGGATTGTGGTTTTACAGAACATTGGGGACTATGAGTGAATTAACAGTGTCATGATTAGGTTTAAACCATATTTATTGGCCTTGTGGTCAACTGACCACCTGTTTGAACAGCAACACAAAAACACACTATAAAACCTGTAGAATGTAGTTGGAACATGTTATATGGTCACTTAACTTAATGCTCAGTTAAATAGACTGTAATGTGTCTCTGGGTTTACTCTATGAAAAACAGCAGATGGGTCACCCTGCCTTGTGGAGCTGCTATACCTTTTAGATTTTATTAGTATGGGTTCAGTGTCTCATGTTGGTCAATGTTTTATTTTAGAAGCTTTTTCATTTCCAAGTACAAAGTCTGTTAGAAAACTTTGTTATTGATATGGCACCCCATATGAACTGGACCCCAGTTGGTGAGGTGAAACGGGTTGGCAGGTAGGCTACACAGCTGAGAAATGGCAGCCAGGTCAGAGTAAAGAGAGAATTAGGCGACAGGTCTGCTAAACTTCAACGTGTACAACTAAAGCTCAAGTCACTCACCTCTGACCGACATCCACCCTGTGTCAGCAGCCACTGTAAGCAGGCCAAGTTGCCGGTGGCTGCTGCGTCATGCGCCGGGCTTGCCCCGTTGTTAGCCAGGCAGTTACCCGGCAGCCCTGCCTCCTCCACCAGGAAACGCAGGCAGGTTAGTTTCCCGGCACGGGCTGCATGGTGGACCGGTGAAGCCCCCAGCACATCCTTGACGTCGCTGGTGAGCGTTTTTTGCGCTAATTGCACTTTCAGACTCTGCACGTCCCCTTGCCTTGCTGCGAGCAGCGTCCTGTCCCCCTCCACCAGCATCGCTGCTGCAGGTTGGACGAACCCTTCCTTTGGTTGCCTGCGTTGAGCCCGATCGTTTCACCTCGCTAATGGGGTCAGCATTGTATTTTTGCAAAGCTTCAGATCATCTCAGTCACCCGGTTAGTTTTGTGGGAAAATTCAGTTCTCGCTCCACATCCTCCCAGAGCCAGTCGGTCAAAAGAAAGATCCGTTTCCGTTCATACACATTTTAACATGCGATATCTTTTTACATGTTGCAATAAAACTCAGTCCATTGTTCTTAATCTGAGCGATAAACTAACCTGCTTTCTATGTTTTGCCCGACGATGTGGCTCGCTCAGTTATCCGCTCCTTACCTCCCTGACGCCCGCAGGATGCTGAACACCTGTCGCACAAGTTTGGTTTATGTTTTCAAGTTATCTATTTTTATGTGTTTATTAAGCCTGTTTTGTTAACGTGTACCATGTGCCTCAGAGAATATTCCGCAGTGTTTTTCTTCCTATAGCAGATGGCGACATATGGGACTCAGCGCCTGTTAAATAATCCATCAGGGGGAGGATCGCATGAGCCGGTTACAGGTTGTTGCTTTCTGGAAATCGGCTCAGAAGTTAAAGGGGCAGCAGTACGAAAAGGCTATAAAACTATAGCCTGACAGAGAGACAACTGGGGTGGTGATCAGTCAAATATAGATCCATGGCTAAAAACTATTCAGCAATGGACTTTTGAACAGACGCCAAGTCTTTTTTGCATGCGGCCTCACCGGCATTAATTTTACATATGGCAGTCAAAACAGCATCACTGGACACAGTTTGTACACAGTAGAGGTCCATCTGGTGGCCTTTTGTAAAACTGAGCTCATGAAAATGTGTTGCGCTTGTGTTAAGGAATTTGTCCGTTTACTGAGGGATTGTAGAAGTTCTGTAGGCTATCTAGCTAATATATTCAGAGTTCTTTCGTCATGTGCACAATAGGCTAACATTAATTGGCAATTAAAGTCTTAGGGCTAAAATACAAACAAATTAAATATATATGAAGTGATATAGCCTATACAATTAATAAAACTATAGGCCTAATGTAATTAGGGTACATAGGACACACACACACAGACAGAGGTGTGAGTTCTAAAGTCTTATGGCCTGTGGGATGAAGCCTTCCCCGAGCCTGGTGGTGTGGCAGCGGATGCTGCGAGACCATCCGCCGGTGGGCTAAGCCTATAGCCAGTAACAGTTTGATCAACACAGTTAACCTCTTATACCACCTTCTTTTGTAGCTAGAATATAAAACCAACATTGTTCTCTTAACTACTAAGCCATGGCTATATCACAATAAAATATGTTTATTCTTAACTAGCCTACTAGTCTGGGTTTAGTGTTTGTTTTGGAAAATGGTTGTGGTTACAAAGAACCTCAGGTCTTTATGTAGGCCTAACTGTGCGTGAATAATTGATGCATACAAATCTTGAAGTGTGAAACAAATTACTAGGCTACTTGTTGAAGAATAGGTGATAATGAAAATATTGTTAATGCACTGATTTGTTGTGATGTGAGTAGTGGTGGAAAATAACTCATTAAATTTACTCAAGTAGCCTGCTGTAATTACGTATTATTTTGAGGTACAAAGAATCTCCATTTTTTTTGCAACTTTATACTTCTCCTATAGCCTACTCTCATAGAGAACGGTTTTTACTTCCCTACTTTAATATGACGTTACTTTTCAGATTTAGGTTTTATAAAACGCATGATCTAAAATATAATGATTTATTTTAGACTAGCCTACAGTGCCTAACAGTAGTTCAAATGAGCTCCACCAACAGCAATATGCTGCTTACACGTTAATGGTCCGTAACAATAATCCAGTAATTTGGGCTACTGGATAAATAACACTGAATGGAACCTTTTTTTATAATGATTACTTTTCTTTTGATACTTATAAGTACATTTTGCTAATAACACAAATTTTACTCTATTTAGAATTTTACTTTTTCTCCGGTAAATGATGGATGACTATATTCCACCACTGGATGTATGTGTAAGTCAAATGACTCACTTTCCCAGTCAAAATACTCAACCGACGCCTATAAGTCCATTGCAGCTCATAAATGCAAGCTGTTAAAATAAACCACACGTATTATGATCTAGTTTGGTTTGACCTTGTCTTGAATGATGAAGGAAGTAGGCTTAATGGAGACAGTAATTGCCAGTATTTCCATGAATCTGACCTGATGAACTGTACTACTTTTAATCACCAAACGGTGGCAGGAAAGCTTCATATTCACCAAGGTATAGCTGCACCTGCGGAGGTGTTCAGTTGTCAAGTCATCATTTTGTATTGGCTTCTCTAAGTCACTGCAGCTATCTAACACACGTCACAGGACATTCAATATGTACGAGTGACGACTAATAATAAAAAACAACTGAATTTAGAATACCCTTTAATCCAAATCGACCGATTTTACTGCTTTAGAGGCTAAGCACTGTTTAAATACGAGGTCTATTTAAACTCAAGCCAGTATATCCTACTCGTGTTCATTCTTGTTTATATAGGTTAATATATATATGACGTGTTCTTATATTTTTGATGGAATGATTTGGGAGCTATAACCTCATAATAAGAAAACGTGCAGCCTCACACCAGGTTCCGGCACTTTCTGCCTCATCGCCGTCAAATTAGGTTGATTGATTTTTTCGCTTAAGCGGTTTTTGCCTGATGTGGTGGGTTTGCTGCGGAGAGTGGAGGGAGCGAGGGGGGGGGTGACGGGGTTAAGGGCGAGACTCGTGCTCGGCGCGTGCCTCTCCAGCCATCTGTTGCACCGGTCTAACTGTCATAGACACCACGCGCCAATTTGGGGGGAGGAGAGGGGAAATTCCTACGAGCGACTGATAACTCCCTAAAGGAAATGGATAATAATAACTCTCGATTCAGGGGGGCATTACATCAATACCATCATA
This sequence comes from Perca fluviatilis, assembly GCF_010015445.1. Lineage (NCBI taxonomy): Eukaryota > Metazoa > Chordata > Actinopteri > Perciformes > Percidae > Perca > Perca fluviatilis. The sequence goes on along the minus strand of NC_053116.1, from coordinate 25,998,887 downwards.
GCCTGCAATAAGTAGCCTAGGCCTATATTCTGTAACAGGAATTATGCTTGCAGATAAAAAAAAAAGTTAAATAACTTTTTATTAATGCGAGAACATCATTTTATTTCAAAAAGGTCTTATATATTTAATGTTTGCTTTCTATTTTGGGTCTTTTATTTCTTTTTTTTCTTTCATGTTTAACCAAAGCACTTTGTTTTGAAGTGTTGAATATATTATTATTATTATTATTATTATTATTATTATTATTAATAATAATAATAAATGATAACAATAACATATTAGGCATTCCATATGGTGGGATATATTAGTTTTCATATAGACATACTATCATTTGTTTGTTGTCCCTGAAAGCAGTGATACAACTGAGTTTATTACCAATATAGTGAATTGATTTGAATGAGTAATTTTTCGACTTGAAAAGCCTATTTTTGAATGAAATGGGGTATTGGTTATAGCCTACTGTGAAAGTAGGCTATTTATTTGCCTGTTTGGTAGGCTAAATGAGGTCCAGACATAAAAGCAGAACACGTCTTTGGTGCAGCTGCAGCCAGCAGCTCTATAATGAAGGGTGATCCGGAGTCTTTTCCCAGGCTTAACGTTAAAGACGCTCCCACCACTTCAAGCAATGGGAGGCTAAATCCCTATTGAACTGGAAGGGAGCGGCCAACGGTTTTCCTACTAAGCCTGGGAAAGCTGGGATATTTCTTGCACGCGTCAGACGTGCGACAGTTATTTAAATTGGTATCAATTATTCAGCGCGTGGGCCCCATCTATTGTATGGTCACATCTGCTGCGGCGCGGGAACATTCAAATTAGGACATGTTCTGCTCATGTTCATGCTGCTGATAACGTAAACCACTGCCTGGCTGTTTGCAACAATAAAAACTGTTGAAAACAATAAATTAACACTTTCATGGCTGACCCAGAACCATCTTTATGAGAAGACAAGTCTCGATAAAGAACACTACAACATTTGAGTTCGAGTTTGAAATTACTGATTTGAGTCGATGATATAGGCAAAATAGCTCGTTTTATTTTCTTCAAATCTCTATTTGTTAGACGTCCCCGTTTTAAAACCACCTTCAAAACAAGGTTATGTCAACATTATATATAGGCTATATATAGCCTATATATAGGCTATATATAGCATATATAGGCTATATATATATATATATATATATATATATATATATATATATATATATATATATATATATATATATATATATATATATATATAGGCTATATATATAATAACTTATTTAGCCTATAAATAGCTATTTTGTAGTCCCTATAAATTTGTTTCTGTTTCTGTATTGTTTATTTCTTATATGTTTAATATTTTTGTTTATGTATGTATGCACCATTCACTAAGGAAAATTCCACTTAGATGTAACTTACGGTGGCAAAAAAACCCTATCTGATTCTGATATATTATAGGTACTGTAGTATAGCAGCTCCTCGCGCCCATCTGCAACGGGCCAGCTGGTTGGCGCGTGCACTAATTGCTTTCGCTTGAGTAAACCATGGACGCGTGCAGGGAGGATGCCTTTAGTCTATGTTGAACTACAGAGAAGCGTGTCTTTACCTTAATGTATGATCTAAAAAACTAATAATGCATCAGCGACATATTTACTTAATAATACAAAGATTCACATAGGCCTACTGTAAGCCAACTGTTGTTCACCATAACAATAGAAAACCAGAGGTAGCCTATACATCTATGTTTATAAAAAAGGAGACCAGACAAAATCAACTTTATTAATCAACTCAAAAAAGTTTAAACACACAAAGAGAAGAAATTACTTTATTTATCCATTTCCATCCTCCCATCCACAAACTGCATATTTCCCTTAACATTTCTTTTTTTCTTGCAGTCTTTTGGATTGGCTTAGCTGGAGCTGAAATACATTGAATGCAATTTAAAACATCAGGAAAACATCTTAAAGCAGTGTCTTATGAAGTATTAAGAAGTTGATATCTGTACTATTATTATATATAATAGGCATATATATATATATATATATATATATATATATATATATATATATATGAATGTAATACGTTTGATATTTAAATTTGTCATAGGCCTACATTTGAGATGTGAGCATGAGATGTGAGTAAAGACTTTTAAGTCAAACTCTTCATGAATGTTGGTAAAAACAGTAAATGAACACTGCAGCTTTATTGTAGTCAGTAGCCTATAAGATGCTTTCTGAAATGCTGACCTACTGTTTATGTACTGTCTGAACTGTGAGTTCACTTTGTATTTTTTATGTACAATGTTTGGGAGTGATTAGGATTCCCTTTTTCACTCCAAACCCTAAATCTTAACACACATTCAAATTCTAAAAGCCTCCATTTCTAGCTATATGAGGCCATGAACAAATGAGACCTTTAATAGTATCTGAATCTATCATGTTTCTTGCTGAAACATTTAATAAACTAATTTTAACAATTGCAATTAAGTGTTGATGTTGTGGGAAATAAAAACAGCTTTCAATTTTAACATTGCTGACATAAATCTTTTTCATAGACCATTCAGACTGATGTAAACAACAACAAAAGATAGACACATTTTCTGTATAACCTACAGTTATGGTAATTTATTGTGCGTGGTTATTTTACTTTTAGTGTATCCAACAGCATTAGAACAAACGCAGGAATAAACATGCTAAGTTTATAAAGTAGCAAGTGATTATTTGGGCAGCATCTTATCCTTAAGTTCATCTTGTCCCTTCTCAACATAAGTTAGAGGTCTTCTGTCCGCTTAAACTCACCATGCAGGCTTGATGTCTCCCCCACAGGGACCCGGTCATCCGTGAGTTGCAGTGAGAATCTCCATGGTCAGACTTTCTCACACTCAGGCTCATTAGCAGCTGACAGAAACAGCACAAGTGATTTGTCAAGACAGGCGTTTGAACAATGCAGCGTCTATTGACAAAAGTCAAACAAGTTTTGGACCACTCTGCTGTGATGTAATTGACTGGCAATGTGGTGAAGTAAATGGTTTCTCTCTGTCTCAGTTGATTTTATTTGAAGAGGTAGTAGGTCCTTAGGCAGGCTATTTGACTGTAGCCTACTGTACACCACACAACTATAGCAAAACAGCCTACATCATACACTGGAGTCAGAATAGCTGTACCCCATACAGGAAATGTAAATATAAAAGCAGATTATATTCATGTCTTAATACTATACAATCTAATCCAAACAGTGTTACAGTAAAACACGTTTTAGAGCTCATTTTCAACGTCTTTGACAAATGTCATTATTCAAGCTCAGACAGCGTTACAGCAAATATAGACACAAACTATTTCATGTATAAAGGCATAAAGATGTATCATATAAACATAGGCTACATACAACAGCAAATTGAAACAGGTGAAAATAAGTGGGTGAGATTCAATGTAGCCTAAATCACGGTGTCTTGAGATTAAATTAAGTCTTATATATACTACACATAGGCCTAAGTGACATATTCATAATGCAAATCGGTATAAATATTAGGTTACGTTTTAAAAATAAAAATGAAACCTACCAGGGTGTGACTGCGTTGCCCCTCTGCTCATCATTTGAAGCACACGCAGCGGTGCGTGCGGGTCGTTGCTGGTTGAAGACTGCAGTTGTATTGAGCGCCCTTTTACTACACGAGGTTTGGGGCCAAATGACAGAGACTCGTTTCTCTGTGGGCGGACACCTCGTACAGGCCACGCCCTATCATGGCTTGGCTCAGAGGCACTTCTGAATGACTGTGCAGGACCATGCAACAGCTAGAAAAATTTACAAAAAGCCAATATTTTAAATTATATATTCATTGTTTTGTTCTTATATAACTGATGTTGGACTATTTGCAAGCTGAGTCTCACTGCAAGAGTAGCTAGGCCAAACGGAAAGCAATTTCATTGCTTATTTGTTGTTGCCAGGTTATTTTTCAAATTTAAAATATAATAATAATAAAAAAAAGAAATTGATTGTGTAACTGTTCCAAATAAATCCAGGAAGGCGGAGATAAACATACATCCATCTTCTGAATAGGCCTACATGTTTAGCACTTGATTACCACCTTTTCGTATTTGACCAAATGTTAACCCTTTGTTCTAATTTCATTCCATTGTTATGAGCAGTTACAGCATTGAAACGAGTAATTAACATTTCATATTTTGTAACATATAATAGCCTAAATCGGCCTTATCATTAGTAAACCACTTTGAGAATATTGTTCTTATATAGCCTATTGGACATTGCTTCAATATAGAATATCTTAATGTCAATGTATTTTCGTGATTAACCTCCCATTCTTTAATTTCCCCCCGGACAACTCTTAATGGTCGCTGTGTCTCTGTAACTTCAAAATAATTCATCTGAGCAGGAAAGCCATCTGCTGCCATTGTTCGCCTGGCTCGTGCTGTTCTCGTGCCCCTGATATGGCTACACAATGGATTCCCCTCAATCAGATATCCAATATTCAAAAAACCCGCCAACAGCCGACTGTCCTGCCTTTCCAATAGCCTACCTGGCCTGTAGCTGGGGGCTGCTTAAATCCCTAATATCCTCTATTATTTACGAAGAGATGAAGAAATAAACAGCTATTTTGTTGTTGTTGTTGTTGTTGTTGTTGTTGTTGTTGTTGTTGTTGAGGTTTTAGCCTATAGCGTCTCTGTTTTACCATTCACGTCTGTTCCTTGAACACCAATGGAGTGTCAGACTGCTGGCTGTCTGTGAAGCGCACATTGAGGTGCATTGACAAGCAAAGACATGACGACAAGCCTGTCAGAGCTGGAAACCACTGCTATTGGTGGATAAGCCTATGCGACGCTATAAGTTTACCTTTGTCAACTTTGAAGCGCAAAACAAATGTGCGCCACCAGATGTGTGCTGTGCATTACAGCTTGGCTTTTGGCTTTGTTAGGCTTGGTTGGATATTCAAATCCTGTCTGAGCCATCCCTCCGATTTATGCAATGTAGCTACAAAAATGCTTTTCTGAAAACGACGCCAGGCTCGATGCTTGCATTGTAATATAGCCTACTTCATTTTCAACGAGGGACAGTGTGGCTATATGGACGTATAGGCTTCTAAAAGCTTCCGTGAAGATATAAAGCACAGTATTTGCATGTTTGCATTCATAGTATTTTAGAGAACCATAATCCAACCATACGTGATCTCTCCTTCAAAATTTATATTTCTGTCTACGTCGGTGTTTTACTGCATATTGTTGGTGTTTTTTCATGTTTGAACAGGATTTTTACCCAGTTTCTACCAGTGTAACGAAACGCTTAGTTTCAGTTCTAGTTTCATTGTGTACCACATCTTCAACAGCAACCAATGGACTTTGGGCTTATATTATTAATAAACGAATATCCCGCAGAGCGCACGTTTGAGGAAAGCATGGCATTGTTAAGAAGATACGAGGCAGCTGAAATCATAAGATATTTTTAGACTCTTGGAGTTGTATCTAAGATTTTAAATAGGCCTAACTTAAGTCAAAGGCCTATAGGATATAAACCATATTGACAAGGATGCCATCTTTTCTGCATCATTTGGGCAGCTTGATGTTTTATTCAGAGAACACTAATTTATCACAGTCTTTTGTTACCGTCTCATTTAGCACATGAGCGCTGGGGATGCTGACGCAGACTTTGGGACAGAATCAGTGACGTCAGATGGACTTGGTGCAGGAGAAAACAAGTTTGGGTTTTCGTCACTGCTGCGGCAGACGCTTTATGAAACTAGCGTTGGTTTAGGCGTGGGAAGCGTCTTGGCATATTTTGATAGGTATTCCTTTTGCAGGGAGAAAGGTGTCTCATCAGTGATTTGACATAACCAACAAACGGTACGAAACAGGGCTGTGCAAAAACATTTAGTTATTTAATTTACTTACTGAAAAATATACATTTTTATATATTTAGATGTCCCTCTTAACTTCTTCACAACCCCTCCCCCCATCTCTCTGAAGCCATACAAAGAGCATCTCTACTCTCAATATGCCTATATAATTGTTTGCAGCTGAAGATATCGGGATTGTATTGAAACAAATCCGACAGCTACCAAAAAGCAGTAACATTAGTAAGAGCCACTTTGTTAGGTACACCTGTACAATCTAATGCAATCCAATACAACAGCCCTGCCATGGACATATACTTTTACAAAGCTTACACATTTCCAGTTTACACATGAGCGGGGCAAAATATTATAAACACTTTTCAATGTAATGCTCAATACTAAACGTAAAGAAGAATGTTCACCTTTCGTAAAAGTAGAATTCATGGCAGAGCTTTTGCATTAGATTGCATAGATGTACCTAAAGTGAACACTCGAGTATAAGCCCCATTTACTTTTAATGGTCTTGTGCCAAAACAGTTATTAGCACTTTGTTGCACTTGAATGTCACTCAGGATACAATACAGGTGCATGACCAAAGTAAGACTTTATGAAGATGGATGTTTTTGTTTGTTTCCTATAATTGCCCCCATCTTAACTGATGTCCCTTTCCATAGAGTGTAGAGCTGGTGTCTTGGTGTTGGACGGTTCATTCATTCTAGGAGACGTTAGTTAGTTCCTCTCAGGATAAAGTACACACATAGAAATCCCTTCTCTATTTCATTGGCACACATATTGTGCAAATTTACATGTAAGTAAGATGTCATTTTGGGAATCTAGACACAAAAAAAGACTGAAAAGTATTTGTTATCCTGACCTTTTTTCAGTGGTAGAGAGGAATTACTACATGAGGACCAACATGTAGTGTCGGGCCTGAATGGGTGACTTCCGAGCAACTATTTAGCACCACAGACAGCTTTCACCTGTCAAACCACCCGTTCCCCTCTTCAGCACCACGGACAGAGGTCACCTCACAAAGCTCCACCACATGGAGCACAAGAGTCCACCAGTCACCCACACCTGACTACTCTTAATCAGAGACGCAAAGCCAAAGATGAGGCCCTTAAGAAACAGCCAGATAAAGGTCTGTATGCCCGTATACAGTATCTTGAAGATCCCTTAAATCACAACCCCTTTCATGTTGCTTTCTGTTGTGTTAATGAAGGAGAGGAAAGAAGCTGTTCGTGAGGTTTTCTTTAGTTTCCTGGTTTTCCCAGGAAGCCTTTTCAGTTTTCGGACCTCCTCTTTGGAAAAAAATAAATAATGACTCAAGGTCCACTTGCCAGCTTTTTTTGAAGCTTGCATCTCATGGCGATTATCAAAGCAAACTCAATCTGCTGATAAAGACTGAGATACGATTAACAGCTACGAAAGAGGTTAGTCGGTGCAGCTTTAAGCCCAAAACATTTCCTACGGAAGTCTTTTTAAAAAAAAGAAGACATATTCAAGGGCTGAATCCAAACCCAGTATCTCATGGCTACATGATAAACATCGTATTGCTCAGTGACTCATCAGAAAGTTCACGCCCTTCAATCTAAAGGGAAAGGAAGGAAATGGTTATTTAGTTGAATTCTCCACATGGTCTTTGTCTCGGTACTTGTGTCATAACCCAACATAACTGCTACACAATCATACTGGAATGGTCTTACAGTAGCTTTACACTGTGAGCTGGAAGCACATGATGACATACTATACAAAAGTAGAGAGATGTGCAGAGCTAATGCAAAACTGGTGGCAGAATCGCACAGGCTAGCTTCATGTTGCTGTAGAGTGGGAGGGGACGCTATTGATATTGGAGCTGGAATAGTCCGTTAAGATCACTTTTCTGGTAGAAATACAATCCATCTAATTAGGAATTCCCTGTCCAAGCAGCTTGAATAGCAACACAGCCATTTCTGCTGCTGCCAGTTCAACAAACTAAGTGGAGAGAGATACTGAAAGAAAACTGTAATGTTTTTAAGCCATATAGGCTAAAGGATCATTTGTGAGGAAATCGTTATGCCAACAGTCAGAATTTGGCTGCTTGATTTTTTTTGGATTGCTGCAGCTAGAAAAAAAATATGTACAACCAAATTAGTGAATTAGTGATGAACTCAATGTGCAACAGCCTTACAAAAAAACTACCAGCGTCACATCAGCAGTGTGTGTTATCTGGTGAAACGGGGTTCTCAGCGCATTTTTCACCAATGTGCAGCTGAATCGGGTGCTAATCAGAACAAGAACAGCAAACATTACAGGGCAAAATATGTTGAAATGTTGGATTGTAGTGTCGACACAGTACTTTTGAAACAATATTGAGTCTACAAATCGGTGTGCTCCAGTGCTTTTTCCTTCTGAAATCAGTTACTCTATAGGTCACACCGCACCACACCGGCAGTGATGAGAGTAACTGTGTTGGCTTGAGTTTGTCCCTCTTTTCCAATATCAAAATTCCTAATTGTTTTATCACTTAAAATCTTTATACCTTACTTTTGGTAAAAACAAAAACGAGGCTAACTTTTCACTGTGACCTTTCCTCTAACTGCTCGGTGTACCCCTCACACTGCTGTATGTCTGTGATGTAAGACTTGCCATAAAACACAGCAGAACTAGCAGAATGACTAGCCCACTTTAGAGTGCCTGCAGGCTTAAGGAATAATGACAGTTAAAGCCTTCATGCTTCATTCAATAACTGCATTTCTACAAATATTTCATTGTATTACCTTGCTCAACTTAAATGTTTAATAATATGGAGCCAGTTGCTTTTTATATTTTGGTATTGTTGTATAAAACTAGCTTTCAAATGTCAATCTCAGTATGATAATTTCTGCACCTCAATGTTAGTTACATTGAAATACTGTGCTGTCCCCCCCCACTATAAAACATGTAAAACTACATTTCTCATTGGTTCCCCTTAAACAATGACAAATGCAAAGGTCTGACATTTTGAGTCAGACCATTAAATCAAATGTCTTTCATTAAATAGACACATTTCAAGAAATTGACTTAGAAATAAAATATCTCACTTAAAATCTGGTTCAGGGATAACAAGAGAAACAGACTAAATTAAGTTGTTTATAAATTGTCTTATTCTATCGTCGTTATTTACAAGAAAACAGAAGTGATAATTGGGGAGCTGCAGATAAAACACACTACATCTCACATCATTTTAATATGGAACCAATTTTGAAATTATACATGTTCTAACCACTTTTAGCATTTCAATTATAACAGTTAAAGGCGATCAGTCTTTACGCCTACGAAGTCTACATTTTAGCTAACACGACGGTTTTACCTGAATATTTTAGGATACAAATCCCGCTATAAATTAGCCTAAGTGTTTTATGGTTAAAAAAAAGAACATTTTTAAAACACATTTATTTTACGTCAAGTGGGATGTGATCACAAACTGGGAACAACAGGAAGTTTAATCAAACTTGTCATGTGTGTCTCAATGCTGTACTCAAACAGCAGCCAGCAGTCTGTACAGATGCTTCAGTATGATGCGGATAATGTTGGCGTAGAGTTTGGCTTGGGATGCCAGACATCCTTTCAGCTACAGTCACGATTTGAAGGCTGGAAAACCTAGGAAGTCTGGAAGTCTCCACAGCCGCGATGGAAACGATCGCCTTCAGCAAGGCAGAGTCCGTCGACGCTTTTGGTTTCACGCATCAATAAACCTGCGCAGGCTCCATCTGTCTGGTCGCTCTGGCTCGTGTCAGTCTCATGCCGTGTATACTATCACATTCTCACTCATCAGAATTGTTTTCTTTAACTCAAGGATTCAGATTTTAGATGTTTTCTGGGAATATATATATAATACAATTTTACCTTTTGCTCCAGATTATAACGGTTGGCAATGTTTCTTAATAATCCTTAATATGTCATAAAACGTGTTCCTAGTTTTCCTTTATTTTACTTAAATTTGATAAATAGTCAGGTATTAAATTCAGTAGCCTAGTTTAACGAAAGAAACAAAGAAAACAAAGAAGCTAATCATATCACTTTCCTATACAGTTGCTGGAAAAGTCCACTATATTCTGTACTTCCTTCAACAAAGGGTCACTGTGCTCTCAGCTTGCACAGATGGATACCCACGCCGAAACAAGGACAAAAAGGGTCCCAACCGAAGCCTCTCATGCACTTTTTGGGTTTTATCTCGAAGTGCCCGTCCCCAGACTGGACTTGATGGCAGTTATTTGGGGCCCCATGGGGCAGGACGCGTGCAAAACTGCGCATCTATAATGCTTTACCAAAAAACAGAGGGATAAAAGCCCTCAAGCTACAGCAGAACAGCTTGTACCCGAAGAGCAGCGTTATCTTTACCAAAAGGATATGAGCTTGTTGAACTACAGATGTTTCCAGATGTAAATAAATCAACTGAAATTGAGTTGATATTTCAGTGTGTTAAGCATGTTCCCGCTCTTTATTTTTGCCTTAAGCCTTGAGGTTGGAAATGCTTCAGTAAACAATTCTGTGCGTAATGGTTGTGCGTAAAGCCGGTATTTGCCATATCAAACAGATTTAGTTTTATTTGGTGTCTTTTCTGTGAACTTATCGTTTTAGGACGTCCTTTCAGCATCTTGTTGTGCAGTGCTGTTTTTACTTGGTCTGATTTGTAATAATGTATATAACTCCGCCATTGTGTCTATGGGCTGGGACGCAAACCTCCCCCACTCCAAAAAAGACAAAAAATCTAGTTGGAGCACATTGATGGTGAGGGGGCACAAGAACAGGAGCAGGGATGCTGATGGGAGCAGCAACAGAGTGGTGCAACGGTGGGAAACAGAGGAGGGGGTGGTGTGTAGTGTGTAGCCTAGATGGAAGATGAGAAGAAGGGGGGTTTCCCATCTGTTGCGCGGTTGTGGCGCGTGCCGAACGCGTGAATCCTACTGGCAGCTCACTGCACTGTGCTTGGTTTGATGGTCAGCAGCAGAGATTGACTGAAAGTCTTCGAACATTTTGAAATAAAATCCGTTTACTTTCAGTTTAAAATATCTACAATAGTATATTTAATATTGTGTCTAATAGTTTTTAAGGGACTATCACTTCAAAACAGGTCCAGTTTTGTACTGAATCAAATGCCTATTCCTCACCGTGTTATCCATGCAGTGATAGAACAGACTTGTGTACTGTATGACTCCTTTGTATATTCATATACTACGTCCCTACTCCGCAGACGCACGCACTCCGCTCTCTGCGTGTGTTGCAGGTTGTCACGTCACACAGTCTCCTCCCCCAATCCTCCAGGTAAACACCGTGTTGTTGATATTGGAAACAAGCTGCTGTGGGTCCACAAGCAGATGTTAATCCATACATAGCGTGGCTTGGGTATCTGGTTTATTAATTGTAGGAATAGATTACTCCTGTCACCTCAAAATCACTCATCTGGTTCTGTTGTTTCGTTTATTGTGGCGGGTTAGCAAATCGAGTACATAAGCATAAATAAACTGACTGAATGTATGGGTTTTTATTATTATTTAGATCTAACTTTTAATTGTTCGTTTAAGGCAGTGCAACTTTCAGGTATGTCATTAAACTAAAATGATCTTATTTGGCCTCTCATTTGTGGGGACGTTTCTATACAAAAATAAACAGGATAATAAAGATTGTCAATTTAATAACACAGCCAGGCATATAAAGAGGCAACTCCTGGAGAAATTTTCCAAAAAGCAGCTATGTGGTATAACCTTTTATGTTCGAAAATCATCATCGTTATATGGCTTGTATGCGCAATTGGATCTTGGATGAACGTTAAAGCTTTATATTTTACACGCAATAAAGCGCAACATCATCACGAACCTCCGCATACCAGCGCTAGACGCAGGGTCCCAACGGGACCAGATGGTCCAGACAGAGCTCCGCTCATCTCCCAAAGGCATCGCCCCCCTGTGTCAAACCCCCAGCACAATGGCTTGTGTTCCCTCCCCTCTGACGCGCCGGATCCACATAAATAGAAGGCTCTCCAGCTCTGCGGCACACTTCAGCTCAGCCGCTTCAAGCGCAAGTATATCCCCTCAAAAAAACACCGCAACAAGCAGAAAACAAAATGAGTCCCAGCATCACTACTGAGGCCAACCAGCTTCTCCCTGCCAGGTCCACCGTTGCCCAGAGAAAACAAGCCAACGAACTGAGAAAGGTAAGGAAAAGAGAGAAACCGTACATCTCTTTATGTTACTGGAAATGTTTTTTCATTTGACTCTTTTAAAAGTATGGCTGATAACCGTTTTTCATGATTTCTTCCAGACTCTTAAACCCTTGCTGGAGAAGAGAAGACGTGCTCGTATCAACGACAGTCTCAGTCATTTGAAAAGCCTGATTCTTCCTCTGGTTGGCAAAGACAACGCACGCTACTCCAAGCTGGAGAAAGCTGACATTCTGGAAATGACAGTCCGTTTCCTCAGAGACCTTCCTTCCACTCCAGTCAAAGGTACGCATCATCTCCTGAACTACGATATGCATTGCACAAACTATCTTATCTGCGATTATAGGCTACACGTGAAATTCAAGCCACTGATCAAATCTCTTTTCCCTCCAGATTCCGCAGAGAGTTACAGAGAAGGCTACAAAGCCTGCCTCCAGCGCGTCTCCACTCTGCTTCCCAAAACGAGCCTGGACCAAGACGCGTGTCAGCGGGTGAACGAATTTGTCCAGCAGTCCACGTCCGCCACCGTCACCCCAACCTGCCTGAACTGCTGCGCTCAGAGCTCCAGGACTCTCCCTCAGATCCATAAGAGACTCCTGAGCCTCAAATCCAGCTTCAGCTCCAGACTGGAGAGCCAGTCCCGCAGCAGCGGCGGCGCAGTGGCTCCCAGCCGAGCGCAGTCCGGCCCGCAGGCTGTCGGAGCTGCCATGTGGAGACCTTGGTAGATTAGATGGACATTGATCTCATGCGTGTTATTTATTTTGTGATGTTATTTATGCTATTTGTATTCCAATGACCGTAATCTTAGCGATTAAGAATTGTTGGAGTTGCTGTACAATAATTTAATTCAGCATTTGGCTCCTTTACAGTTTCATGCCAGAGAGCAAACGAGCACAGATAGGAAAAGAAACGGAAGTCTATGAGCTTTTTTTAAAATGCAATCTTCTTTGGGGTTTCAAAGATATGGGTTGTAGACAACACTTTTGTAAAACCCCAAGGGTTATTTTGTTGGAAGTTTGCACGATATGGACTTAAAAGTATTTTGGTCTGTGCAAAAGAATAGTCTGTAAACACTATGTGTTAAATAGGATTATATAGTATTCACTGACGTTATGTAGCCTAAGAAAAAAAATGTTTTATGACTCTTCAAATGTTTTGTGACACTTGTAATGTTTTGTCATTGACAACAAACTTTTCAATAAATGTGCATTTCCCGAATATGACTGTGTTGTTTGATCTTTGATTTTTGTGGCTTTACAAGGATCTCAAATGTATCATTAAACCCAGACGTCTTAGTAAGAGGAATCTTATGAAAGGAATGAAAAAGGCGCGCAAACGCATAAAGCCACAGGTCAGCCTGAGCCCATTGATGCTGATGAGCAGCTGCTCTATTGTTGCAGATGTGAGGCTCCTCTTTAGTTGCCGCCAAATTGGTGGGAAAAAAGTTAGACTGGTTGTGTGATGGGACACACACACTGAGATGACTGCAGTTGTGAATTACAATGACATATTTGACGCCCCCACCCGCAAAGAACCCCCCCTCCCACTAATTTTACAATATGTAACATTTCCTAATGAAATTTTATTCGGCATCCTCTTGTCATCAGTTCATAGTGAAACTTGTGGGCAGACTATTTTACGTCTCACAGTATAATAACCCATTACAATAAGGTTGTTTTTCGGATATCTGTAGATGGCTAGCCTGAACTTAACACTTTTGATACATGATATTGGAAATGACTACTTCTGTTCCCCATGTGTTTATTTTTTATACTAGCATATGTGGTCATACAGTCTGTATATATGTCCTTTACTTCAAAAGCCTCTATCGGTGAAGAGACAGTGTATTTTGTTTAATAGAAAAGTGGTTCAACATCAAAGTCGTTTCAATGTAGCAGAAAATGAGCTGTGCAGTGTGCAAACCAACTACACTCTCCCGCCACTATGAATATATTATATTCATAATACTTTTAAACATTTTATTGAACATGGGCAGAATGATAATGACCAGTTCTAACAATTTCTATTATTATTTTAACATTATTTTTAAATGTATACCTCCATATGACTTTGTTATAGGACACAATCTGGTCTCTGACGATAACGCATTATGCAGGTATATAATGCATTAACAGGCATCTTACAACGTGTTCATATTTTTTGTTCAATGTGAAACAGAACAATGTTGTGATAGGATGGGAAGAATAACATGGAATTAGGTTTTTTAGCTTTTAGGCAGCCATTAGTTTTATAAAAAAAAGGTATGTAAATCATCTTATAGAGACTTGAAACACGTTTGAGACAGGTACCTTAATATTTATTCAACACGATATTACAATAGCAGGGATTTTTTGTAAACCGCTGGTAAGTGCATTCAAAGGTCCCAACATCCTGAATTTTTACCATAATACTTAAAATGCAACGAACGAATTCAGAAGATCCTTTTCACAACATGATTTTCTGACAGTATAGCTGTTTATGCTCTGTCTTTAGGCAGACGAGTCATACAGCTTGGATGTTGAACATTTGTTGAATGGATCAACAACAGTGAGTAAATATTCCCTAATAGATTACCTGATGTATCTCAAGCACATGTAATGTCTCTCCAGATTGACTGTCAGACTCAACTGGGGATCAAATGATGAAACCAGTGGCTCCCTGTGAGGTAGGAAACATATATGAAATCTTATTCCGTGGGAAATGGTCAATAAGTCACTGTTATTATTCCTGCTGTCCATACAGACTGTGAAGCGATCTATTCTTTTTTGTGATTTTGTGATTTTTTTTTAATACAGCATTCATACAAATACAAATACCCCGCCCCCCACCCTAAAACAAAACAAAACACATCACCACAAACAAATTCACCTTGGTTACACGTCGATGTAGTCCCCATATAAGATGTCTTGTGCATGTTAGGAAGAAACAAAATTAACAAATACAAGGTATGATTATTAAATAACATACCACATGCACACAAGTAAAAATAAATGATCAAAACAAAATACCATAGATGCCTCTCTCAAGGAATTATTTCAATTTACAGTCTCTTTTCTTCTTTCATAGAATGATACATATTTGCCCCATTTTTTGTCATAGAATTCTAATTTTCCAAATGTCTTATAAGACATCATTTCAAATGCTGCCACTCTTGCCAATTCAACAGTCCACTCTTGGACCGAGGGTACTCCCTCGGTCTTCCACTCTCTAAGAAGTATCTGCCTATCATGATGCTGGTTTGGATCCAATTTTTTATGTACTTAATCTCTTCGGTTAATACTGAATCATCCCAAGGTGGTGGATCCCAAGACAAATAGTCTGGGACAGAACTCTATTTGAATCCCTGAGATCTCAATAAGGAGACTGTGTATCCATGTCCAAAATTCTTGCACTTTGTCACAGGACCATAAGGCATTTAAAAGATGACCCTCTTCAGATTAACATCGCCAGCAGTTTGGATTTGCAATCAGATCTAATCTAAACAGTCTAGACGGGGTCCAATAAAACCAATGCATTATTTTAAATTGTATTAAATGTACTCTTGCATCCCTTGACATGGTTTTTATGTTTGTACATATCTTTATCCACTCATCCTCCTCCAGTGTCAGACTTAGGTCCCTCTCCCATATGCTCTTAAGAGCTAGTATGGCCCCGTCCCCTGCTGTCTGAATCAACATGGAGTAATATACAGAAGCCTTGAATCCTTGACTATAGTACTTTAATATCTCTTCTAGGAACCCAGCTGTTTTAGGAGCTGTTGTGTTGGGTCTAAAAATCCCCAAAGGCATGTGACATAATTGTAAGTATCTATAGAATTGTGACTTGGGGATTCCAAATTGTTGTACCAGGTCATCAAAGGATTTCATAGTATTGTTTTAATAAAGATCGTCCAGAGTAACAGTGCCCCTCTCAATCCAATCCTTCCACCAAATGGGGGATTTGTTAACGTGTAATTTTGGATTCAACCAGATACTAGAGCATACATTCAATAAAGGGTCAAACTTTAACATCCTGACGACTTTAATCCACATCCCTTTCAGGTTGGTTAATATTGGAAGAGTTTTAGCTTCTCTTGTTAGGTTTATGGACAAACATTGGAGTGGCGGTACTGGAGCAACCGACTGCTCAATAAGAGATCTATTCTTTGTGCAACCTCTATGGAAGTAATGGACAAAATCTATTGTCCTCGTTTTGAGCAAAAATACTGTACACTTGAATGGTGAGCCGAGGCTAATGGGCTTCAGCAGTCTTAACAGTGGGTATCTCCTAATATAAAACTCCTCCTTCGTGGTTCCAGACCGTGTTTCTCTGCTGAGCTGCAGTGGAGAGATACTAACCCAAAAAGGGAATGTTGTATACTTGATTTGTTTCAAACTGCTGGAGCCTCATATTAGTTTCAGCTGAACTTATGTATTTTTGCACACAATGAGGCCCTGTCCCCCATCTCTTACATTGCAATTAGGCTCAGAGGGGAGTTCTCAACTGGCATGGCCATGAGGAATGATTACAGTGACCAATAACTTTTTTAATTTGCATATGGGCATGTGAGTAATGTTTTAAAACTTGGAAAATATGTGAACATTTCAAATTGTAAATGATCCTTGCTCCAATAAAATAGGTGACACTAATGATCACAATATAATATTCAAAACACATAAATAGTTTATGACCACGACAGCTGGATTGGCTTGTCTTCAATTCAAAGTTAATGCTTTTAAAAGCTATGTCTAATTGAAGAATGTTCCAACAGACATGAAGGCTCTTTTTCATTGCTCAGTACTCACCTTATGAACAGAAATAACTTCCTGGAGAGTAGACAAGCATAAATTCACATCCTTATTTGAAACAACAAAATTGCAAAAATATGCAGATCAGTGTGTGTCAGTGGGTGAGTCTGTGTGAAGCCAGTTAGGGCCGTCCAAACCTATCATACAAAATGAACCTCAGAGAGTGTGTTTGTAAAAGGCATCAACACAATACTTAACAGAGAGAAAAGTGTTTTCTCTCGCTTTCTCTATACAAGTAACAAGCTACACACTGAAAATGGCAAGTTTAAAACAAATATGGATCATGCAATAAGGCAGGGCTGCTTAGTTCTTTCTGAAAATGATAGTATAGATTTACCATTATGGCATTTACTCTCTAACTGGGATGTTTGTGGGACCGATTGGTGGGGATTGCTATGGACGAAGTACACACGGTGATACACTGGTAAGAGCAAATTACGTTTAACCATGTATCCAGCTAATTTAAATAGCTTACGTTATCGTCACTGTATTGGGTGAACAGTTGACTTCATTTATTATAATTTATTTTAACATATTTTATGTGGCGTTTTATTTTGCGGGGTGCAAATGTTCCATCAAAACCAGTTCTTTCCCGAGACTATTTTTTCAGACTAAAATTTTTTATTAAGTTTAAATTTTTACAGCAAACAAACAGAGGCAAAATCAAAACACACAACTGCATTGTGTTGGTAACGAAACATCAGTGAAGGCACTACAATAAGACAACATGGACACAACCATACTTAAAAAAATAAAATAAAATATAATAAAATATAAATAATAATAAAAAATAAATAAATACAATAGAATAGACAGTCCATGACGAGAAAAATTCCCAAGACTATTTTGCAAAACCACCATCATTGCATCGGAGCTTAGCGCCTTAAAGAAATGCAATAAACCACAGAGCTTTTTCCCCCTCCTATCCTACAATGTATCTGTAGTGTAGCCAGACGAATTACGTTTATATTTGACAAATCTGCACTTTATTTACATCCAATAACAATGTTCAGTGCCACTGAAGCAAGCAGTGTGCTCTTTATGAAGCAAGTGAGGGTGTGAAAGTCCAACTAAGGTCATGGTGGGGGTTGGGGAGTCTGTGTTTTGTGCAGTTGAGGAGACAAGAGTTCACGTCCTGTCAAAGACCTGCTATTACTACACAATCTCTTTCTAACCTAACCATGCTGTAGTTACTATACAAAGATATTAGATAAAATATTAGAAAAAATATACAGTATATATGAAAACGTTTTTTTAATATAAATTAAATGACAGTGTTTTAAATTGTCCGATATTGAGGTTCTTGTCTAGTGACATGGTTTATTTACATATATTAAAACTGAGGGAACTAAACTTTACACATCAAGTCAGTTTATTTGACAAAACAGCTGTATAATGTCATCTGTGCTCAGGAGGAAGCTTTCCAAAATTAGAAAAAATGACTCTGATGTCATCAGGGTTGTCTTTGCTTGGGCATGAGACTTGAAGATTTTTTAGAAAAATCCTAGGTTTCAAACGGGAGGTAGGCTATGGGGTTTAAACATAGACAATAAAAGAAATGGACACAGCGACGCCATAGACTTCAACGGAGACCAGTGAAGTCTATTAGAAGCACTTTTCCGGTGATGGCTGAGCGTTACTGCGCAGCCTCAAACTGAGTGATGTGAGCAACCTGTCTGAAATTTGTAAGTCTTCTGGTAGCTGTGCCAAGAGAAATCTCAATCATTCCGAATCTTGCAGAAACGGAGATTGAGATTGAGATTTTTTTCCATTCCCTGTATAATTTTCCCATCCCCCGTGAATATAGGTATACCTCGTTACCCCTACTTCATTATTTAACAACAGCAAAAAACCCTTTATTCTTTCACAAATATGTGCTCATTAACTAATCAAAGTATTCTCGTAGGTGTAGAATCTGCCAAGTCGCTCGACTGGCGGCAGCCATGTTGCGCCTCCATCTTTAAAATACATTAGCCAAAGAGGGACATACCTCCGCCTTTCGCGCTTTTACACTCAGTGGCACCGTGACGAATGCCAGGTGGGGGAGAAGATTACTCGTAACTCACTGCTTCTCCCTTGACAGTATGCCTCCATGTGCCCCCCGATTGCCTGTGAACTTCTCCTGACTATACGGTAATTTCTCTACTGTGCGACAGAAAGTCGCGTGGTTATGACACAATCGTTAGCCTATTTTTACAAAAACGTCTGCTACGGGGCCATAACGTGAGATACAAGGTAATGGAGCCTTTTATACATTGTTGTGTTTCTTTAGAAATAAACAATGGACAAATAAAGTCTTTAAAAGTTTCAGATGTAGAAGTTATAAGAAGTTATTCGCTGTTAAAGTGACAACAAAATGAATGGGAGTCAATGGAATGCATGGCGGAAGGTGATGGCTTGTTAGCCTCAGAATCTCCTCATAGGAGGTATGCTTTCTGGACGCTTGCTTACCCCTTTGGGTTTAAACAGTTCATATGATATCCTATGAAACTACAGTGATTGCCTGGCCGGTCAGGTGACGGCCGGTCACATGACAGTTAAGCGGTCTATACAGTTAAAGGTGCAGTATGTAATACTGACAGCTAGCGTTTAAAATAGTTGCAGTCCAACCACTCAGTACCAATTCTACCAGTACCATTCCTGAATGATTGTACGTACTTGGAAATAAAGTGAGTGGTTAATCATTAACGAATAATTAGTTAAAGTTCCCATGGCATGAAAATTTCACTTTATGAGGTTTTTAACATTTATATGCGTTCCCCCAGCCTGCCTATGGTCTCCCAGTGGCTAGAAATGGTGATAGGTGTAAAGCGAGCCCTGGGTATCCTGCTCTGCCTTTGAGAAAATGAAAGCTCAGATGGGCCGATCTGGAATCTTCTCCTTATGAGGTCATAAGAAGCAAGGTTACCTCCCCTTTCTCTGCTTTGCCCACCCAGAGAATTTGACCCATGGGAGAGAGACATCATGGCTTTCAAACGAGCAAAGTGGCAGTTGGTCAAGGCCACACCCCCACCCTCCACCTTGCCCCCCCCACTCTCCTCCTCAGTAGCTACAGACACAGAAATGGCACATCCTAAGGAAAGCTCATTGTGGGACTGGCTCTAGTGACTGTAAATCTGCACCAAGGCTGAATTTCAGATAACAGTATTAGGGGACCACTGAGGTCTATATAAAAGCATCCAAAGAGTAACATGTCATGGGACCTTTAATCATTGACGACCATTACTGAATGATTGTGTGTACCTGGAGATAAAGTTATGCATCATACTGAGTGGTTAATCATTAACAAATGATTGGTTAAGCATTACCATTACTGAATGAGTAACTACTCATTAACTATTTATCTGTTTACCAGTAACTAACCATTAGTGCTTGAATCACAGTCAATCAGTAACTACTCATTTACTAACCATTCGTTCCTCATACATTCCTCATTCGTTCCTCAGTAACTACCTACATGTTTGTGTACATTATTATAAAGTGTTACCAATATATTACATATTGCACCTTTAAATTTAGTTGAAATGTTTCTACTGTAAGTCAGGTACAGGGCACTGCGAGGTCCTGGTCGTTTTAGCGGCCGTTGCCAGTAAGTTTAGCCGACAAAAGGTGACCATCATGTGGTGGCAGTGACAGTTGAGTTTAGGTTCCAAAATGACTAGTTAAGATTAGAAAAAAGATTGTGGTTTGGATTAAAATGTCGGTCCCCTTAAGGAGTACTTCCAGGGACCCAACATGCATTTCCTGGTTGAAAGTCTTGTGTTTTCCCTGGGCCACGTACTCTGCTCCCCTGCTTGAAAGCCCTGTGTTTCATGACTCAGACCACAGTGCTCTTATACAACAGCAGTCAATGTGCATGCAGCAACAAAAACGTGGAACACATACAAATTACAGTGCATTACTTTTCATAGTTATATATACGAATAGTTAATGAGAACAGCCTGCTTTAAAACAAGTATTTATTTCACACAGCAGTGTACAAAACTGGGCTTACCATGTAGTTATCTTATAAAGACTATTTATGTATTGAAGAAAACATGCTCGTGATAGATTTTGGCCATAATGTCCATAAGTGCAATGCTAAAGTGGCTGGGTTGCACTTGGATGACTATTTGCCTATTTTGTTATTACATTATATTGTTTGATTCTGATCAGTGGTAACAGGTTTTAGGTGGGATGCCACTATGTCCAGCTAGTAGAAAGAAGCAAAGACCAACTTAAGTTACAGCATATTGGAGAAAATGTATTCTCTTTTACATAGATTAAAAAATGTCCACGTTGCAATGTTCAATCAATGTATCAATTTTAAACATGCATCATGTTCCCTTTACTCCATTTAAAACCGTATTTGTTAAAAGATTGGATAAGTGACATCTAGTGTGATGCTCTGCACTCTTACAGACTGACACAAGTAAAACCACAGTTTGTTGCTGTTAACAAGAAACCCTTCTGACACAAAGGATTGGAGGCTTTGTTCAATGGATGACGGAAGCAGAGTAATTTAGTTCCAGTTTTGTGGTAAATTTTCATTTCATTTTCATTTTGATAGAACAAAGTAATGAAGTAATTAAAACTAAACACTAAAATAATTTAGGCCTAATTCTCTATATATGTTTTAGAACAGAACAAATACAATATCAGGGAGGAACAACATCTTCAGATGCATGTGCACAAAGACAAAAGTGATAACTTTGACTTCTCTGTCAAATAAAGGGAAGACCATTGTAAATATTAATCACATAAAACACGTGGTCACATTAACGTTTCATCTCGCTATATTTGGAATATTTTCCTAATTTGACCTATTTTACTTGGGCTGACTGAAGTGAGATTGCTTTCATTACATATCGACAAGAATAAAGAATAAACGCTGTCGTCTGTATACATTTTGTTTCAACACATTCTCTTTCATTTGGTATTTGAAACATTTAGACATCTTGATGGTCACATGTGGAGTTCGTTTATAGCTCGATATGGGTTGTTCTCCATTGTTTGAGACACAGGAAAAGCACCGAAGCCGCCCGTTTTCTCTCTGCTCACATCACGCTGAAGAAAAAGTCAGGTGGAGTCCCGTCGTCTCGCTGTTTCACCCCCATCCCACAGCCCGCATGTGACTCTTAATTCCCATGAAGTTGTCAGAACATTTTCAGACAAAGGCTTCCTGTTATCCGGCCTGCACAGATGGGTTACCGACGCCGAATTTGCTTGAAAAGACAAAGGAGGACTCTAACTGTAAGAGCAAAACGGAGGAGAAGTGTACCTCCCCCCAACCCCCATCATCCCCATCATCCCTCCATCCCAGCGGGGCGGTGACGGGCGCGTGCAGCAAGTGTGCCTCTCAGTTTCAGGGCTTGGCTTTGTTGAAGCAGCACAACCATGTCTACACGATTGTGGCCTTCTCTTTTCGACTGTGTAGACTATTTATTTTAGACCTTATTATAAGTTTTTGAAACACTCCGAAAATATATAAGCTAAATCGCCCCAACTCCACGTAAGATATAGTAAACATCCATATGCTATTGCGCCATAAAAAGGGAAACATTAAACTGAATGAGAATTGCAGATGGAAAACAATTTAAAGTTAATAAGACAAATACCTAATATATATATATATATATATATATATATATATATATATATATATATATATATATATATATATATGGACATATATATATATATATATATTATTATATATATATATATATATATATATTGATTGTCTGTGAAAATCTAAATCGCTTTGCATAACCGTTTGCCTTTGCATGATTGCTTTAATATATTTTACAATTTTGTATTTGTATTTTTAGGAAGCTGTCACCTTTTTTGAATTAAAGCTTGATGGTTTTCAATGTGCGCTTTCCAGTGTGAACTATTATATTTACTACTCTTTAAAGAAGAACCTCCTTGTCCACGGAGTCATGCAATCTGCTCTTCCAGACCAACATCTTTACCGCCACCAACAGATTGAGCTTTGTGTTTCCTCATCACCATATAATATTGATAAACAAGCATTTCACGATAGCTTGGACGCTAAAATATCCAGGAGTCAAGCTGATGGAGACAATTGCAACAGAGTTTCCAAAGAGGGGGGCGAGAATGGTTTGTTTCAGTTGGACAACAACATGGACCCATAAGAAGCATGCAGATGGGGCACCCACGCCAAAACTGCGTGGAGATCATGTGCGTGTAAAATTCATAGAAAAAGTTCTTGAGTATATGCAGTGCTGTGTGTGTGTGTGTGTGTGTGTGTGTGTGTGTGTGTGTGTGTGTGTGTGTGTGTCTGTGTGTGTGTGTGTGAGAGAGTGTGTGTGTGTTGGGGGGGATGCGCATGGATGAGATATGGACAGATTCATGGTGGGACAGGGAGATTGGCTGTTCAAGATGCTGGTGTGGTGCAGGAGTGTATGGGGGGTGGGGTCGATTGATGGAGGTGGGGGGTTCGGGTAGGGGGGTTGAAGGGTCGGTAACAGACAGCCATCTGGTCACCGTGGCGCGTGCTGCGCGCGTGGTTCCCCTGAGTGCAGTGGTATTCGGTTTTCATGTCTCTCCAGTTTTTATTTAAAATCTAAAAAAATCTCAAAGCTGTAATTCAAAGTTTGATTCATATTTCGCATGACACAATGGTCGTTGGTAATAAATACCAGTCCACAAGGAAATAGTCTAAATATTTATAACACCTAATAAGTTTAAAAACCATGGGCTGCTTATTTTATATTTCGCGATGGCTATTGTGATTATAGTACATAGTCCCTCGCTGCGCACCCTGTTTTCAGCCCCCACCGCCTTCCGTGATGCGTTGGTAGCATCGGGATACACACCCTACAGGTAGAGACCCCCTCCCCCAGGCAGAAACAGCATTAAACGTTATATGCAAAACTATTGTTGTCAAAATCTTCGAGCAGATGTTATTTGAAAGTAGCGTGGCTTGGGTATGAGATTGGAGTAAGAGTATGTATCTCTGTGGACACGTTTTCATACACGCAAGCCTGACCCCTATGCCAGTAATGTATGTATTGCACCCTGTTGTTCTAAGTCTGCATACTTATTTTAAAAAGATATGTAATGTAAAGGATATGTAATCAAACTTTGGCAAATTACACACAATAAAATACAGTAAAACCTCAGCTTGGAATTGCAAAATTAAATTCAGCAGGCAAACAAATCTCAATAATGCAAACTTAGAAATTGTTGATGTGGTGAAGATATTTTCAATGAAATCTGTTATGTTATATTGTTAGATTTCAAAATAAATGAATGCCATATAGCCTATATATTTGTTCCCAGCCACATATGATCAGTGCGTAATTACGCACCAGTAAGTATTGGGCCGATATATTGTGTATTTTACGAATAACCTATTCCATCTACTATATGTGAAATAATTAACCTTATTGTGTACTATATAATATGATATAAATTGTAGTGTTTGTTGAATTGATATTTGATAAATGATCATTCGGTGCGTCCAAACATCAAGCATCTTTACGCACACATTTCTTCTGCTTGTTGACGCAGATTTTGTTTTATTTGGTCTATGGATCACAACGCAGACACGCACTGCAGTTGTTACGCATGGATTAGAGTAGAAAACAGATGGTTATCTTACTAAATTTGATAGTTTTGTGTTGTCCAAATCGTTTCGTGTTGGCTTGGGGGCGTACCCGTGACGCACGTTAACCGACGCCACGGACCTGCATATATACCGCAGCCCTTGGCCGTTAGAGGCACATCTTCACCGACTTCTGTTTTGGACACTTCTCTGGCACAAAGACGAAGCTGAAAATGTCTCCAAACATGACTTGTGAAGCTCTCCAGTCTTTTTCTCCAAGGGTAACTGTGGCCAAAAGAAAAGAGGCTCTTGAGCTCCGAAAGGTAAGCGAAGTCACTGAATTTTGCTTCATTATCTGAAAAATTTTCTCTCATGATTTACACTTAATGTAATGAATGAATGCTAAATATGATGTGTTCTTTCCAGACAATGAAACCTTTGATGGAAAAAAGAAGGCGCGCCCGTATCAATGACAGCCTGAACCATTTGAAAAACCTCATCCTTCCCCTCACAGGCAGAGATGTAAGTTATTATATCCATTTAAATACATGCAGAAAACACTTTTCAGATATACTTAAGTCGAGGCAACGTCGAGGCTCATATGTTTAACATTTGCTTTTTATTTTTTTCTCCAGAAGACTCACTACTCCAAGCTTGAGAAAGCCGACATCCTGGAAATGACTGTGAGGTTCCTCAGCGACATTCCCCCTGTTTGCACGAAAAGTAAGTTATGGTTCTGCTTGTTTAATACTTTTATTTATAAATATATATATATATATGAAATGCAATCTCGTCATTTTTGAACTGCGAAACTAACATGCCATTGTCTTTTCAGATTCCGCAGACAGTTACAAGGAAGGCTACAAAGCCTGCCTCCAGCGCGTCTCCACTCTGCTTCCCAAAACGAGCCTGGACCAAGATGCGTGTCAGCGGGTGAACGAATTCGTCCAGCAGTCCACGTCCACCACCGCCACCATCACCCCAACCTGCCTGAACTGCTGCGCTCAGAGCTCCAGGACTCTCCCTCAGATCCAACAGAGACTCCTGAGCCTCAAATCCAGCTTCAGCTCCAGACTGGAGAGCCAGTCCCGCAGCAGCGGCGGCGTCGCAGTGGCTCCCAGCCGAGCGCAGTCCGGCCCGCAGGCTGTCGGCGCTGCCATGTGGAGACCTTGGTAGATTTAAAAAAAAGCAGCCTGCTCCTCCAAAAACCTGTGAAAAGACTGTAAAGTGTTTTATATGTAGGCAGCATGTTGAGATAGCATCACTTGTACAGTATGCAAAGTGATTCACCGCCTCGCTTCCGTTGATGAAAAGCCAGAATTCATCGTTAAATCGAATTGGTTGAGTATTATATACTTACGTTTTGCGCACGAGTCTGTTGTCCTGTATGAGTTGACAAGTTTAGACAGTCGTATTTTTTTTTAAATCTGCATGTATGTATACGTTAAATATTTAGTCCTCTTTGCGGACTAAGTGATTAAGGGCCATTGAAACAGCCCTGTAAGACCCAAAGGGTCAGTCTGTATGAATTTGCACCATAGACTTCAGAGTCCTGAGTCTGTGCAGATGAACTCTGTAGACATATAATGTGTCGTTGTAAGTATCTCTGTTGGGATGTGTTTTATTTTGCTATTTACAGCAAATGTAGTATATATGTTATATAACCACAAATAAAACTACGATGTCGTGGTAAAGTGTTGTGTTTTTGTTTGACACTTTATGGTCCTTTGTCAGAATTTGCCACACTATTAGTCTTTACCCATGCGTGATTACGCATCTTTAACGCACAGACAGGAAAGGTTATACAATTGCCATTCGGAAAAGGAAAAGAAAACGTCATTTAACAGGCCTATGGTTGGCACATAAATTATGCCTTGCATTACAATAATTACAGGGACAAAAACATTGAAAGGCAGCAGAAACAAAATGTTTTCGAAGCTGCCTCCTTCCAACAATAGGATCATAAAAACTAAAGCGTCTCCAGACTTTCAACTGGACCAAACATGATGTAATGTTTCCTTATATGGAAACACCTCTCTGTTTAATGAGCAAAAGCCTGGGCGACACATCTGTCAAGCGGATGTTAACAGAATAAAAACCGTTAGTCAACGACAGTGTGACTCATGGTCGGGATGGATGTTGTGGTCAAACGCGCCCACAACATGCAACTTGAATACGCCCTCTGCGTTGTTGATGCTCGGGTCAATGCGGTCTCTGCCGCCCTCTTCCGGCGGCTGTGGGTATTGAAATGGTTATGGTTTCGATTTCCGTTGCACAATCTTGGCTTTTCCCATTTAGCTCTTTGAAAGACACCGGCTTCATTGTAAGCAAAACGGCTGTCGTTTGGCTTACGTCATCTCTAAATCAACAAATGAGCTACATTGTACAACACATCCTCTTTGCATAGTGCTTTCCAGATGAGCCATTTTTCAAAGAGACCAGACAGAGCAGCTGACGGACACCAAGGGAGTCTGATTTCCTTTAACATCACACAGGAATCGCGCTACAACACGAGACCAACACACCCGGGACCTCCTCATCATCATCATCGTCAGCAGCAGCAGCAGCAGCAGCATGTCGGTACCGCAGGCGCTCGAGGCAGCATCCCCCCTCCAAATATGCAGGTATGACGTTTGATACGACACATTAACACATGTGCGAGCAACCTTCACATGCTAATAACGTGCTGCTGATCGACAAGGGACGAGAACAGCGCGGCTACCGGCGTCGTTTCTTACAGGATGATAATCCGCTTCGTGTCCTGGTAAACACAGTGAGCTGCTGTGCACTGCCGGGTGGTCGACAATGTTCAATCTTGGCTGGGCTATGATAAATCAAACGTCGTGTTTTCAGGTTATTTAGCCTGTGTTCCCGGCAGAAGCGAAGACCACTTATTTCGTAGGCCTATGTGATGACCTTAGCGCGGTTAGCACCGGTAGAACACGCTCTAAAACTACCAAGGACACATAAGGTCGCCATCGTTTTACCGAAGCTCCAATAAAAGTTTAATTTCATACCGTGTCGGTGTAGGCTTGCATCATTTTGCTATTGTAGGCTAAATAGTTTGTGTCTGGAGTGTGTGGTAAAACCGCGTGTAGTTGATGCTTGATTATTTAATAAGATAATACGCATATGAAGATCACTAAAAGCAGCTGTGCGTGATACAGTGGTAATGACTAACTATTGAAATACCTTTTGCGATGAATCGGTTTAATTCCCAGCAGCATGCAGAGTATGTTGTACTTGTGCCTGCCCCTAGGTGGAGCCATATAGCTCTGTCACAGTCATAGGTCACGGTACAACACCTCTGTATGTACTCAGCTGCTTCAGAAATAATCCATTTCAATTCAGGTGAAAACCACTCTACAATAAAGGTTGTAGTGTTGTTATGATGTACAACATGTCAGAGCTAAAGACACACACAGTTTGCCCCACAGCTTTAAATTCTTACAAAACAGCAACAACATACTTTTTTTTCTGTGAGAAGTCATTAATATACAGTATATGCCCAGTTTCATCTTGTCAGTTGCATTCATTGAAAGCTTGGTTCATGTAGCTACTAGCAGCACATTTTGACACACTCGCTGCTTTGGTGCATGTTCGAAAAGAAAGAGGACATTTTCAACCTGAGATTTAAGACACGCATGATATGACACAACTCGCACAACAACTCACTGACTCACTTCATTCATGTAGTGGTTTGGTTATAGTAAAGGCTGACTTCAGCAGAGAACTTAAAAGTAGATTCTACTCTTGAGACTGTCATCATATTTTGCGCTCAATGGTAGTAAACCTTTTTGAAGAAACAACTCGCACATCCAAAAATTCTTCTGTGTACATGCGTTGGAAAATATCATCAACTTGTAACAAAGGAAAAAATCCTGCACTCTGCTCTTGCTATAGCACCACATAATACATATACAGAAAAATATCCATTTCAATGGCTTCTTCTCAAATTCCTGTCAATTACTGTAATTCATAGTGGCTAAATCATTTACACTCAATACTATTAACAAAAAATATTAATAAAGTTAAATACTAACTGAATGAGCACATCAGCCTTTTAGCTTTCATAAATCATTCAGATTAGTATAGACCATGAATACCTTGTGTCCCATATCTTTTTCCTCAGCTCCTTACAGCATCACATGCCATGGAATATCATCATTATCATAAACCTTTGGGAGATAAAGTTTGTACATTGAAAATCCAAAACACTTCCCTTCTATTCAGTAGTTCATCCAAATTTCCTCCTTTTTCTGGCAGAGTCACCCTTTCAATATCCATGAATCTAAATGAGATGTCAAGTTTAAAATAATTAAAATGATTTAATTCAGAATGAGAGAAGCTGCTTTATTGTGTTGTAAACAGTTGGAATATGAGGCTGATCAGTTGATTCTGGCCTAGTTGACTTTATGTGATTTACCTGTTCAGGCCTTGAAATGACTGATGTGCAACATTGCCACAACAGTTTGTTTAGTGTTTAGTTTCATATTTGTATGATGATGCAGCGTGATGCCAGCAGATGGGGAAGTCATCTCTAGAGCAAAAACAGGAACTGTTTCACTGGACATTAACTACAGCTGTTTGATGGTCAAGGTGTCCTAGGATTATTTTGTGAGAAGATGTTACTTTGTTATTGTATCTAGTGTGCATTCCTGAGTCAAAATTAAAACCTTCCTTACCTGGGACTTTGCCGAGCATATTGCTGGTGATCCACTTTCTGGACTGCCTCCCAAAACCGTCCTAATGCACCTACAATATTTACAAAAATACTGCAGCCTGCTTTATTTTTAGCCTCTCTAAAACTTTCCCCTACCACACTCTTTCTTTTAGCTGCCTTTAGCTACTGACGTCAAATTCTAACTTTCTACCACTTAAGCCTGCCTGGGTTACACAGACTTCCCACGTATATTGGCTCTGTTTAGAATCTTCTTCACTAGAAGTCCCAGTGATGCAATGCCTCTACCTCTCCAGGAAAAAAACAAGTCCCTTCCTGTCTTCTCTTTTTAAGAGGAATCTAGCATCAGAGTCAAATGTAATTTGACCTCTTCTTATGTAATTATATCACCTCTTCCGGGGCTGCAAACTGTCTCTCAAGTCCACCATCTCTGACTTTTTTTTTATTATGTCCTATTCACTTACCTTTTTTCCAATCCAGAAAAATTTCAGAAATGCGTTTTTGTCCAATGTTTTCAGGATCATACAAAATTTCTGTTTTCTATTTTCATCGCTTGTGATAAACAGTACAGACCCACTGCACTGTAAATAGACAGGATTTATTATCTCTGAGCACTGATAAATCCCATCCTCATTAGTTTTACAGTAGATTTGGAAACAATTGCCTAGCCTTGTCTTTGAATTAACCTTTACTCGACTAAAAGGTTCTTGACTGTAACCTGCTTTATTCGTTGTTCACTATAGTTACTCTCAAAAAAACTCAGACTGCTTAACTCTTTTCTGCTCACCTTGGATTACAGGACACTAGACCACTATTGCTTTCTTACTATTGCTTGCTCAGCTAAATGTCTATAATAAAAATGTTCCTCAGGCTGCTTTTGTTAATACTAACGTCTTTTGAAAATTCAACCTTTGGTTTAAGTAATGGATATCAACTGGTGTGTATGTCTGTGCAAACATGCACAGGTTTTTGGTGTTTGCTTTACATTTGTATAGTTGTGAGTGTTTGATGAATACCTGTCTTACCTGGTAATGTAAGATTGTCTGGCTAAAACTTGTGATATAAAATCCCCTTCACCCAGTCACTTCTTTGTGCTTTGGTGTGGGCCTCAGGACAGAAATGATGCCAAGATATGCTTTTCTGAAGCTAATTCACAGTTTTTGCCTCTATTCTACTCAGCACAGGTAAGCATTAGGTGTTTTGTGTTTGCTTCAGCAAGCAGTGAGAATATAGTGATTATATCTATGTAGTTGTTAATGGCAGTATTATGCCTTTTCAGATATTTCTAAGCCATAAATAAATAAATAAAACGCAGACATAATTTAGGTGTGGTGTGTGGGTGTTACAACTTTAAAAACTGATACGTATTGGAAACTGAAAAGTCTGCACACCATGACCTGTATATAAAATCTGTATATTCTAGATATGTGATGTCATATAAATATATGTTACTGGGTTCTTTTAACCACAGAGACAAGTCCTCATACCTCAGTGATGAATTACTTTAGGTTGTAGGTGCATTACAAAACATCACATATAGTATGAGGAATTGGTGACATAGTGCTCCTGTGAGATTAACGTGGACGTTGTAAAGGGCTATTGCTGCACTATTACACACTGTATGTAATCGAAGTGATCCATTATTTTTGAAGGGAATGTATATGTGAACAGGATTAAAGGGCAGAGGGACTTTAAATTGTTTACGCTTTCAATCCTGGCATAGACTTTCACCTCTTAATCAATTCTGGAAACACCATTGGAACAGTTTTATTCTTTCCGTTCCCCTTCTTTGAAAGCATTATCAGTGGCTTTAGGTATGGCATAGCCTTTGCCCCTGTTAGCTTGTTTGTTTTTCTGAATATTTCTAAAACCTGTACCTAGATTTGAAAGACAGGTCTTGTGGTGCTAACAACAGTTTTGGTTGTGATCTTGGTCTTGAATGTTACTGTTCTAATTCTGGATTTCTTAGCTATTGTTGAAGAAAATCTCATGTAGACATGTTTTCATGAATGAAGCAATTAGGCACAAGCTTATTGAAAAAAAAGTACATAGATACATTCCAACAAAAAACCCACTTTTTTAAAACTGTCCCTGGGACTCTTGCCAGATATGTCACTAAACCTTTTCTTACTCTGCCTGTCAGGCAGCTGTGCCACACTAACCTAGGTGGGATGATGACATTCTATTGTTCAACTGTTGCCAATATGTGCGTCAGTGGTTGTGTTGAGATCCAGTTTGACCAGTTGTGACGCCTAACGGGCAGTCAACGGTATCCAGCATGACATCACTCACAACAACGTGAATTTAGAGATCATATAAGAGGGATTGGCATGGGGTACTTTCCATAAAATAATCTCTCAATGCAAATCAAACCAGCTATTAGGCTAACCGACATAAAACCATGCCAATCTCTAGATATGGTGAAGGGTAGGTGATGATGTGGGGCTATTTTAATTCCAAAGGCCAAGGGAACTTTATCAGGATGCATAGTATCCTGGATCCATTAAATAACTGGCCTTTAAAAATCAAAATCTGCCTGCCTCTATGGGAATTTAACATAGGGGTGTACTCACTTTTGTTGCCAGCCGTGTAGACATTAATGGCTGTGTGTTGAGTTATTTTGAGGGGACAGCACATTTACACTTTTTACACGTTTTACAAGCTGTACACTTAATACTTTACATTGTAGCAAAGTGAAATTTCTTCAGTGTTGTCCCATTAAAAGATATAATGAAATATTTAATAAAATGTGAGGGGTGTACTCACTTTTGTAAGATACTGTATACTATAGCCTCACATCATATGATAAACAGAAAGGTAAATCAGCACCTCCCGGATATCTCTACGTTTCTCAACAGAAGAATCTATCACAGTGCTGAAGTAGTAGATATTAATTTATTTCCTGGTTACTATGTGTAATACAACAATGTCAAGTAGTGCTGCTGCTCGGTTCTTGACGCCAGTAAAATGTAAATGTTGCAATTGTTAAATTCCCCACCCATCTACATGTAACTCTGACTGTGACCTCTGACATATCAGAAGTCTATGTCATTCAAAAAACAAGGAACAATAATCATTTTCAAAATGGCATCAGTAGTTAAAGTTGTTGTAACTATAAACAAAACATTAAACAAGACTATTGCACAATCAACTCTATTAGAAGTAAACAATCACCTTCAAGATGGGGATCTTCTTGCTGTGTATTACGCACACACTCCTGTAAAGCTTTACTGTATGATTCCCATGATTAGTCAGATCTCAGTGCAACCTGGTGTGTTTGTGACCTCGGGGTATGTAAGCAGATTAGATCGTAACTGGTAAGACTATTTCAACCCACACGAAAGAATTGGAAACAGCTGATCTACAAGACGGAATGCTGCACTGTCAATGATACTGTATGTAGTCATCAGATAGACATGGAGAGAAGAGGCTGGAGTCAAAACATTTAGAAAATACTCCCAACATGTTTTGCTCTATCTCGAAGCACATCACTGCAGATATGTTCCTAGATTGTTCTCCTAGCCTTCTGTCAACACACATGACAGATTATTTCCTTCTTTTTCAGATAAAGTATCAACAAAAAATATGTCATACATCAAGCCAGCTTCAAGTAAATACCAGCCTGATTTAAATGAATAAATACCAGTACTAAATATGTCAGGTGATTGAAATGCAGTTAAACTCTGCTCAGTGACTTAAACTGAAAACACACCGCCTAGGCACATTTTAGTGTGGTAAATGCGGATTAACACATCTTCTGCCTCCCACATCCCAAGATCTTAAATTGTTGGCTCTTAGTCCTGTATTTTTAAAATTAGCATTAAAGTGCTCATATTATGCTCATTTTCAGGTTCATAATTGTATTTAGAGGTTGTACCAGAATAGGTTTATGTGGTTTCAGAAAACACCATATATTTGTTGTACTGCACATTGCTGCAGCTCCTCTTTTCACCCTGTGTGTTGAGCTCTCTTTTTTAGCTACAGAGTGAGGCATCACACTTCTGTTCCATCTTTGTTGGGAGTCGTACATGCACAGTAAATACTGCTAGCTAGTCAGTTGCAGAGTATGAGGGCGTGCCACGCTAGCAGCTAGGTGAGCATTATAACGTGTGTTACAAAGTGACGCATGTTTGTCACGGAAGTAAAGCTGGACTACAATAGAGATGTTTGGAGCAGTTTGTGAACAGTGTTTTCTGTTGGAGATGGTAAATCCCTTTGGGGTGGTGGACTTTGGGCTTTTTCACTTTGTAAACCTATAAGGTGCACAAAAATATATATAACACAATAAAGGAAAGGGGAAAAGCCAAAAAGCACAATATGAGCACTTTAAAGTATCAGATGTTGTTAGAGTAAGAAGAGACTGAAATCATTGTTCAACAATTTTACAATCTATCGCAGCTTCCCTCTTTTTAAAATAAAAAAGTGAAATTATTAGTTTGCACGGCTGGTCAGTTTATTATTATACAGTTTATAAATATATATATTTATTGATTGATAGTTTTTACAAACAAGATGCCAAGAACTCTTATGACAAGATGCTAAAACCACATGTTGTAATCCTACCATCAGATCCACAGTCACGCTAACTATTCTTCTTACTGTAGGCTCATGCGGCCAGACGATGCCAACATTGTGGGCAATGTCCATGGTGGCATAATCCTCAAGATGATCGAGGAAGCCGGATGCATTATTGGCACGCGACACTGCAACACACAGAAT
Organism: Perca fluviatilis; assembly: GCF_010015445.1. Lineage (NCBI taxonomy): Eukaryota > Metazoa > Chordata > Actinopteri > Perciformes > Percidae > Perca > Perca fluviatilis. Next base: position 25,965,143 of record NC_053116.1, on the reverse strand, counting down.
GGGGTAAGAGAGAGCAACTGTATCAGACCCTAACCTAATCTGTTTTATTGTTCTGTGGGTAAATAAAGATTGCAGGACTTCTCTCCTTAAAGATCCCATGGCATGAAAATGTCACTTTATGAGGTTTTTTAACATTAAAATGAGTTCCTCCAGCCTGGCTATGGTCCCCCAGTGGCTAGAAATGGTGATAGGTGTAAACCGAGCCCTGGGTATCCTGCTCTGCCTTTGAGAAAATGAAAGCTCAGATGGGCCAATCTGCAATCTTCCATATATGACGTCATAAGAGGAAAGGTTACCTCCTCTTTCTCTGCTTTGCCCGCCCAGAGAATTTGGTCCGCCCATGAGAAAGAGAGAGACATCATGGCTTGCAAACAAGCCAAGCATGGCAGTTTGTCAAGGCCACTCCCCCACCCTCCACCTTGCCCCACCTCTCTCCTCCTGAGTAGCATTTAAAGCTACAGACACAGAAATGGCACGTCCGAAGGAAAGTTCATTGTGGGACTGGCTCATAGTGGCTGTAATTCTGCACCAAGGCTGAAAGAGACTTCAGATACAGTATTAGGGGACCACTGAGGCCTATATAAAAGCATGCAAAAAGCAGCATGTCTTGGACCTTTAAGGGAGCAGTTTGTAGGATTTAGAGGGATCTGTTGGCAATAAAATGTTGATAATTATGTTTTCATTAGTCTATAATCACTGAAACTAAGAATTGTTGTGTTTTTGTTAGCTTCATATCTACATAGGGCGATGGTCCTGAGAGTTGTTCAGTGGCCCCATGGAGCCAAAACCACGGCTGCGGTTCTTAGTGGGTCAACATGCCCTCGTTCACTTCCCGTCGGCATTTGCTCCCGGGGGAATCCTCGACGCCATCATAAGTGTCGTTCCATTCGCTTAACCACTGCTTAAGGCTATGTTTAGACGGAAACAATCTGAAGAGAAAATGCAAAAGTGGCGTTGCGTTCTCACTTTTTATTCCGCGTTTAGACGAGAGTTTTGAGGCGGGAAATCTGCGTGCATATGGTGACACAAAAGTGTATGAAATTCAATGTAGTATGCACGCCAGGCGGCTAGGTGGCACAGCCACACAACACCATCAAGGCTGCGCGCCTACGTAGAACCTTCCTTCTACTTCTCTCATTAGTAGGGCGAAACCAAAACATGTCGAAGCGAACAACAAAAGCTTGTCTGGAAAGACGAGGAGGTGGAGTTGCACGTTTGTCTGATGATGACCGGCATAGTCGACCGTGATAAGCCACAGCACAGCACCCACGGGAGCACTACCAATATCCTGAGCCTTGCAGCCCTTCAGCAGAGGAGGCTGAAGAAGACCCTCCTCTGTCTGCTGGCCACTGCCACTTGCTCTCTCTCTTTCTCTTCATCCGCAACGTTGTAGCCTACTCTGCCTCAAATGAATAGCCTACATATGGTCATCGAACTATAACAACCTTATCCACATTGTCAAAGTCATTTAAATATTGAGCCATTACGTTGAAAATGTTTTAGATAACAGGAGCCTATAATTTCTGTAGCCTACTCCGTAACAACAGACAACCTGGACGCCTTTTTCTCGTCTCTCTCCACATCGCTGTCTTCAGACTTTTGCGTTTTTACCCTTTAGCGTGACAGTGGAGCGTTTTTAAGATTCCCACTCTGGAGGGTGGTTTCACTTTTTGCGTTTTTAAGCCCCAAAAACGATGTCGCCGTATAAACGAAAAGCACATCCGATAAAATATTTTTTCGTTTTCACCCCCGAGCGTCATCGTGTAAACAGGGCCTAATAGTTCACCTTGTTTAGTAACAGTATATCACATTTAAACAACAATGTGATTGTATCCTGCTCTTCAGATAAAATATTAAGTAAAACACATTTATGGACACAACAGGCATTTACACTTTATTGTATGAGAGAATAGAAATAGGTGATATATTCTTGAAATCATCTAAAACAAAGTGAAATTAAATTCAGAAATAGCTTTTAGCTTTTAAGTTAACTCCATTATTTTACTGTGCATCATCTATAAATGCAAAAATATCTCGAGTGTTTTTATATCTAATTCCATTTCTATACTTTATGTTTAGTGGTTTTATCATGGTACTATATGAAGATAAAAGCTTCCAGTCGATGGTATCATCACAATCAATCAATCTATCAAACTTTATTTGTACAGTTTAGCACCTTTCAAACATACAGGTTAGTGCATTTCAGATGACTGAGAAGCTGATAATAAGACAGCACAAATGTAAACAGAAAAATCCCAGATTTCTTGACAGCCTCCCTCACACTTATACCATCATATGAGATGTTCGGAATTTTGGTCAGCAGGATTTCATCCTGGTGTCTGCGACTTATTGATTTTGAAGTATTTAAGATTTCTGGCAGCTCACAATGATGCACAAATAACTATTGAAGTTGTGAACAGTTTTGAACAGTTGCACCACCAAGTTACACTTCTTTATAAAACACTTTGTAAACCAGGAAGATACAGAATTACTGATCATAATCAGCTGTATCTCTGTTTTACTGAAGACACACTTTTTTGGCTTAGAATTACAGTAGGAACCGCTAAAAACACAACAACTTCGCTATCCTCTCCACCTGACGGACAGACACACTTCCTAGGCTTAGAATTACGGTAGGAACCGCTAAAAATAACCCAACCTTGCCGTCCTCTCCACCCGACTGAACACACTTTATTGGCTTAGAATTACGGCAACAATCGCTAAACACACTGCAAACTCACAGTCCTCTCTTCCCGATTTACAGCCTCCCTCTCTTGGCTTAAAATAACTCACTGTTGTCGGCTACGGCCTCTGAACAGGCTACACGTTGTAAAGGCAGCCGTGGCCCGCTTGCCTGGTCCTCCGATAACGTTAGCAGGGTTAGCATGGCGGAGTTAGCCAGGACCAGTTAAGATCACTTTACTGGCTTTGTCTTGAATTTGTTTTTGCGATTAACCAACTCGGGTACTCTAGCTATATAATTCAATGTGAGTACACAAATGTTGAAATAACATAAAATGCCCGCCCCAGTAGCCATGATAAATTAGCCTGAAGCTAATGCTTAGCTATCTGTTCAGGAGGAAATTAGCCAACTCTGTGTCCTTTTGGGCTCTAAGCTGTCTCCATCTTTCAAATATATCTCCAATATTTACCCAGGGTTTGTTACGTCTCTGGTCAAGCAACTGTTAGAAACATGCCAGGGTTTTTTAGGTAGGGTAGAATTTATCTCAGTTGATCCCGTTCATTTGCTGTTTCATGGCTGTACTAACGTTACAGCTTTAGTGCGCTGGGTTTACGTTTTTACAGGTATATCTGGCAACCTGGCCTGGCTGTCGAACTTGGCAGTTGATAACAACACACAGGCCAAAACCAAACAGATATTCCATCACTGAACAGAAATTTCAAAAGGAGAAAATACTGGCATTAGCATTGTTGTCAGAAAAGATAGTATTTCAACTTAGCATGTTTCCTTAATATCTGATGATGCATTCGGGTCATTTTTGGATTTATTACAGTAAATATATTACATATTGGACCTTTGCTGTTGTGAAAGTATGTAAAAGTTTTAGGTTTGCTTTGTTTCTCCACTCTAGGACCGTTGTTTGGCAGCTCTGGTTCGTGTGGAGAAGACAGAGTTCCTTTTCCCCATGTTTATTGGCGAAGTCGCCCATGTAACCGCTGAGATCACTTACACCTCTAAGCACTCACTGGAGGTGCAGGTCAAAGTCATTGCTGAGAACCTCCTCACAGGTGACTAGCATTTAATACTTTTACAACATAGTAAAGTTCAGACATTTCTTTAACTGTGTTAACTGATAATATTTTTAAATGGGTAATGAACTGAAATTTCATTCTCTGCTAAATTATTAAAATTCTGCCTTTGTTCATAGAAGTAATATTCATATTCATGCTGCTACACCTCTGGTTAGAATATGATGATGAGCGTGAACCTGCTGCCTTACCTACACAACAGCATTCACCTTTAGCCTCATTCTCACTCACCCACACCCACTGCAAAAACTAAAACAGGAGAGATGGGGACTGTTGCTATTGTTATTGTCGTGTTGTTATTAACTTAGCTGCAGTTTAAGATTTAACATGTTTAAATGTGTCTGGAACAAAATCACGTGGTCTCTTAAACCCTGTTGCTGTGTCTTCAAATGCTGCAGTTTAAAATGCACATGTGGTTCAGTCCAAACCCAGCCTCTGTGTCCTGTAGAAATCCCCTCCATGTCAATTAGTATACTGTATCTGAGGTTTGACCATACTGTATTATGTTTAACTTGACATGCTCCACACTTGGTCTCACAGAGATTTAAGGCCATATAATTCAGTATAAGAGCAGATTTCTGCAGCTCAGATCAGCTCAGAAATTTGAATAACGTTAAAATCTTTCACCCTCTTAAGATTTTACGAAGACAGCACGATTATAAGCAGTAAACTAATTTATTGTTGTGTAATTACATATAAAAGGTTTATTAATTTTTATTTAACTGCGTTAATAATTGTCCGACAGACTCAAGAAGTAAATTAATTGCAACCATGTATATAGATATGCAGTCAGTTTATCAATACTGTAAGCTAATATATTTGACATATGTTTCGTACTGCAGTAGATTCTAATGAAACATAGTTATTATTGTTGGTGCAAAATATTCTATAATATGATTTACATTTTTTATAATTAAGATGATTTTATTTCTCTATTCACTTGTCTACCAGGTGTCAAAAAGCATGCACTCTACAGTATATTGTTTCAGTAGTATTTCTAAATCACACAGCTGAAAGCAATTCTTTTTGATTACCATTTTATGAGTGACTGCTCAGCAGACACTGATAAGCACAGGTGTTAGTAATAACATTAAAGAATACAATTGTCCCAGTAAGTCATGACAGAGAGCATGCACAATACCCAGACCATGAAACTAAAACTGAAGCCCCACACCCCTGCTTTTTCAATATTTGCCTGTGAAGTATTTTTATTTACACTAATCAGGGTAGATTCATTTCCTAATCCCACTGTCCTCAGACCAAAATATATTATTATTATTATTATTATTATTATTATTATTATTATATATCATTATTTGCACCAGTGCTTTACTTATCTGTGTACAGAGACTGCTCTGACCCTGCAAAATGCTGTGTGCACCTGTAGTTTCTTATTAAATTGTATTAAATGTGTTAATCAGAATCATTTGGGCTGCAGATTGTTAGAGTACTTACTCTTCGTCTCACTGTAATACACATAATTTACGTCATTCAGTACCATGAATTTGGCTGTATGTGGGCTGGAAAAGTTATTTTCTTAAATGCTGTGAAGCTACTGTGGAATCTTTCATCTATTTCCATCACTATTTTGTTTGTATTATTAAGTTGTCCAAATGCTGGATATTTCACTTTGCACAAAAGGAAAGACTTCACTGTGCTGTTCTGCTGCTTGACCTGTAGAGGGCAGCACACAATAAGTAACACAGTCCTGAAAAGCATGAAAGATGAAACACCTCTTTCACGAGGAGCTGCATTACAGTGCTGTGACGGGGGAATAGAATCTAAGAGCCATGTTGATTTCCAGTTTTGTAGTTTGCCAAGTGAAGCAGTCTGAAATTCTTATTAATTATTAACATATGTGCACATTTAATGTGTGCTATGTACACATTAAAAGCATGCACACACATACTGTAGGACACGCATGCACACACATACGCGCACACACACACACACACACACACACACACACACACACACACACACACACACACACACACACACACACACACACACACTGCCCAGAGTCCCTATGAGTAAAGATGCAGTGAGGATCACATTGGGCTGACCTAGCGTTATCTCTGAACCTTTAAATGCCAGTGGCAACAGTGATGCACAGACTGTCCGTAACAACCCCATGCAATGTGCTGACCAAACTGTAACTGCTTCAATTCATGTAAAAGTGGTAAAGAAGATGACTACACCTATTAATACATGTATAGACACTCACGCACAATATATCATGGCAATGCTGATTTGAATGAGTTTCAGTAGCATAGGATATTAAGAATAATATTTTTTTATGAATTTGTAGTTAGGCGGCACTAAGGCATCAGAGCAACCTGTCCATCTTCAAGAGTGTAAGAGACAGAGAAGGAGACAGAATGATGGAGTGAGACATAAAGACAGATGTGAGGAGAGAGGCAGACACATATTGATGGGTAAAAAATTAGCAGAGGGAATAAAAGCGCAAGAAAGAGAGTGAGAGTAAGAAAGAGATAGAAGGATGAAGGAAAGGAGGTGTGAGAAACAAAAGAAGTATCCCCTAGACAGCTGTTGCCCTAGCAACGGGCTTGTACTGGTTGGTTGGCTGGTTGCTGGGCTGGAAGCAGGTTGATGGAGGCGGAGGCAGAGATATGAGATGACAGGTAGGGAGCAACGTACTTGCATACAGGCATCCGCATGGACAGCCCGTTACTCTACATGCCCTGTCAGGAAGGACCCTGAAGAGGGCAGATCAGAAAGAGAGCTGATGAACAGAATACACTCATCGTTTGGTTTGATGCACAATACGGGATTTATGATTTAGTGCAGTGATCCAGTATTTCTTCCTATATTCTATTTATTCATATATTGGGCAAAAACAATGTTATAAATAGAGTCAGCCTTGTAAACCCTCTTGTCTGTACATATTTAAAAAAACACATTTTAACATTCTCACCATATTTGCATTTTATGTCAACAAAGGGTTGTAGATTAGTCATTGATAAAATAGAATAGAAACAGATGCAGGTCACTTGATAGCCAATGCTCAACATCTGCTTAAATTATAAATACGAACTCTACTGTCACCCTGATTCATATATAACACATATTAAATATATATCCTAATGTAGGGAAATTAATTAGAATACCAGTATTTAAAGAATGTTTTCCAGTACTGTGTAGAGTGAGCAGATAAGTTCATGTCCTCAAATCAGAAATACAGGCAACTTTGACATTAAGAGGAGAGTCAGAGGAGAGGCTGCTACTTGGTGCTCTATTAGGTCATAGTTATAGGAAGTAGGTCGTATGTATGGGTGTGTGCATTTGAGTTGACGCAGCTTCTATCCATATAAACTTATTGATGGATGTCTGTGTGTTTTCATGAATTAATTTGTATACAACCTCAGTTAAATTATGCATTCTTATTCACATTATGTAGGGTTGTGTAAATAAATGGTTGAGCACGTTTGTGTACATGTTTGGGTTTTTGAAGGTAGAATTATATGTTAATAACTGAGAAAGGTTACGTTAGATGTGTGTGTTTCTCTTTGCGTATATGCATAGTGGGTGCATCTGTACTGCATACATGCATGCGTGTGGATAGATATGTGTGTGTATTTTCATCAGTGTTTGGCCCTTTAAAAGGTTCCTGCGGGGCCGAGGGGGAAGAGAAGATAACGGGAGCAGACATTATTTGCTTCTGTCATGTCGGCTTAGCGTCAGGCCTCACACACTGTGGCCTAGTCAGACACGGACGCCAAGTGGATGTACCTGCACACATGCTCCGAACTGACGCACGCACGTACCCGACACATACTGACCACACATGCGGTTGTGTAGAGATGACCTACGTGCATACAGAGTCTGATATGCACATGCTGACACATTCGGCATAGAAAAAGTAACACACCTACACATTCTCACACCCACACAGTCACATACTGAGCAGACACACTTCTTTACTTTCTAAAAGAAGTCTCATACTGAGGCAGGACTGGGTTTTACACGTTTTGGCCAGATCTTTTCTCAGGCAAAAGATTAATGGATGGCTTGGATGGGAAGAAGACATTATACTGCTTAGTTGTAGACTTGTGGTTTATGTTAATATTTTTTATGCACCTTTGTTTACATTAGAGGGTCTGTGTTTGTGCAGCCATGCATGTTTTTGCAACTTTGTGTATATATAAATGTGCATGCTCCTTGTATACTGCGACACTATGTAGATACACTCTGTGTGCATGCATCTTTGTATTGATGCATTCATCTTTATTTCGTGTGTGTGTGTGTGTGTGTGTGTGTGTGTGTGTGTGTGTGTTGGGGGAGGAGGCAAGCACCCAGGTTCCACAGTCAGTCAGGCAGCATCTCGTCAGGCAGGCCTCAGTCACAGTCCCCCAGGGGAAGGCTGCCTACTGTGGGCATGAGCCGTGATGATTGTCCCCGCTGGGGGATTGCACATGCACACTAGCATACACACATGCACACTCACACACAGACCCACACACATCGACACACAGATTTGCATTTACCCCTGTATGTACAAAAATGCATGAAAATACACATACATGCCTCTAAAACTACACACATACACACGCAGATCCTACATACATACACGGATCCACGTTAGAGAACTGCATGCACACACAATATGGCTTTTACACACGCGCACAAGATCTGCAGATGTAAAATGGCCACACAAAGAAAAAACACTGAACATTCATGTGTGAATACACACGTGTTTGTGCACAGCCACCTTTGGAACAAACACACTTGTACACAAAATTCCTGCAAAGGTAATGATGCTTGTATTGCATGTACACTCAGGTACACATTTGCATAAACACAGCATACACAGATCGTGCCCCCTCAACAAACGCACACGCATGCATAGACAGAGTTGAGAGCAATGCATTGTGGGATGAGGCTTAAAATGAGCATGACAGTTCCTGCCATGTTCCTGGTGGCTCACACAACAGCATGTACTAAACTAGGGACAGTGTTGGGGAGTAACGGAATACATGTAACGGCGTTACGTATTCAGAATACAAATTATGAGTAACTGTATTCCGTTACAGTTACAATTTAAATCGTTGGTATTTAGAATACAGTTACATTGTTGAAATCAATGGATTACATGACGATACTTCTCTGTTTCACGAGTTTATTCACTCTGAATAAATTAAGGCAACTCTATGCATTTTCCAGAAGCCCCGATATGAAATCGAAAAAAATAGCTATTTGCGTGATCAGTCACAATGGAGTCGGAACCGGCACGACAGAGCCAGGACAGGAATAAGTTTCTATCTTGGAAATTCAAACAGCATTTCACATTAAAGAACGAACAGGGAGAATGAAATATAACTGTGCAGTGCAACCTGTGCTTGCCAGCAACCAACCTCCTTTCAGCGTCCAAATTACTCCACCTCCAACCTGGAGAAGCATCTTAAAGTAAGTTATTTTTTAATTAGCCAGGTGTAGTCGTCTGCTGTAGTTTTACTGGTCACCTTGCTATTTTAACATTGACGTGCGACTTTACATTCTCCTACGTGCTGATTTACTAGCTCCAGAGCCGTTTAAAGACTGACTAGCCCCGTTTGACATGCTAGCTAACGTTAGCTAAAATTAGCTCGTGGTAGCAAGACTGCGGTTAGATTTTTGTAGTATGCAGTTCGGGACTACCAATACAATAATCTATCTGCTTGTTCAGGTACACATTCAGCTAGTTGGAATAAAAAGAACACACCATTATAGGCCTGTTTAGTAAGCTGGATGTGATAGCCGCATTCCTACACTTATAAAACGCAATTCAATGTGGAAGTAATCCTGAAGTAATCCAAGTATTCAGAATACGTTACTCAGATTGAGTAACGTAACGGAATACGTTACAAATTACATTTGTGGGCATGTATTCTGTAACGAAATACGTTTTGAAAATATCCTTCCCAACACTGACTAGGGACACACACACACACACACACACACACACACACACACACACACACACACACACACACCAAGTATTAACACAAATATTGTTTTAGGTTTATATTAAGCTGTGCAGCTCATTGAACACAATTATTCATGCTTTTTTTATCATTCAATTGTCCAGTCATTAACACCCACAGCAGGAGAAATAAGATGTGTAATTTGTATAATGTAAAATCTATCAAATCTAAATTTAAACATTGAGTAAAAGATGTAAAATAAAAAAATAAAAAACTATACTACTATACTATAAGACCTTTAGCATTTACAAATGAGGCTGGTTTGACTTTTGGAGCACAGAAGTTCCTGAGGGCATAACTGATGTCTGTCACAAGACCGACAACACTGCAACAGATTAAAGGTCATTGAGTACAACAGAAAATTATGTTTATGTAAAATCACTCAATGTAGCCCAGCTTAATGCTCAGAATGAGTATTGGATATTCCTTTTCTCTCCCAAAACTCTACTCCTGGCATGATTTTATCTATTCCTATCAGGCTGTAACATCACACAGTGGGCCTGTAGTGCAGTTAAAAGTAATGGAGCCTTGGCTCAGCACAATGGAAAATGTTTGGGTTTGATCATGGGGATCAAGCACTATAAACGGTCCTCGCTGCACTGTCTCTGAGCCTGGAACATGGTGTTCAGAAAGCAGAAAAGAAAACAGGGTTTTTTTTCTGCTCAAAGGAAGATTGAAAGGTAGTGGGCAAGAGTCAAGAGGCAGAGCGGAGGGGTGAACGGGTAGAAGACAGCGATAAATCGAGTGAATCTGCTTGAGGTGAAAGAAATGGGTGAGGGCAAAGTGGAGGGAATGGGAAAGACATTGTGAAGATAGAGGGGAAAAAAGAGAAGGAAAGGAACAACAAGATGAGAGATTAAAGATCTTAGGGTAGTGCAGACTGGAATTCAGGACTGTTTAAAGTCTTTGAGAACAGAAAATGTGCATTTTGGAAATTTCCAAAATCGTATGAAGTAATGATTGATGCCTTAAACTTAGTAAAGGGGATTGGATGATCATAAGTAGTGCTGGAGGGACGTTTTCCACACTTAAGCACCCATGTGAACACTCAAATCAGTACCCAAAAATGCTCTGAGTTATAATTAAATATGACAGAGCATAGTGTTTGGGAATTCTGCTGTCTATCATGCAGTTAAAATAAAGTCTGCCTATGTCTATGGCTTCTCAACAAAAGCTACTAGTGCTGTTTGTTTTGAAGTGACAACCTGATTTGCTGGATTTTTGTCCCGTAATAAGCTGAAAGTTGAAAGCTGAGAGTCAGGTAAACGCAGACCATCTGATTAATTTGATTTGTTTGGCAGCAGTGCAAAAACACTGTGGTTTCCATTGTTGCTACGCTTACATCAGTATATTTTATTACTGCTTATGCTAAAGTGCTTTCTGTTTGCTGACATTATACTCCTGTAGTTGGATTGTCTCCTGTGTAATATCCTGCTGCTCACAGGCAGTTGTCTTCTTGCACGTATATGCACTCAATGCACTGCTGCACCAATACACCATCAATTAAAAAGAAAGTACCGCCACTGCCAGGTGCCATTTGTTTCAGCTGTCACCATAGCTGCCAGAGTGCCCGTTTACATTCATCGTTCTAAAGCTGCCACTAGATGAACTTGAAAAACATGCACAAAGTCAATGTGCCATAGACTGTGGAAACTTGAGTGAGCAGATTTGTGGAGCTTGTGTTAAGGGTGGATGTAGCCAAAACCTTCCGATTCACTAATTCATTAATGCAAACTAAGTAAGCCAGCTGTCCCCCCTGCTAGCTGAAACCTCTCCTTCGTGACTGAATTCAGTTCTCTGTAATCACATAGAAACACATACAATAGCATTTTACAATACAAGCAAAATGAATCAAGATAAATATTCTACACTAGGAAATTGCATGTTTTGTTATGTTATGACTATGGTCTGTCTCAATTTGCTTTTCCCTTTACAACGTGCATTATACTGCACGAATAATGGGGAGTAATATGTGCTGTTTTAGTAGACACACTGTGAACTTGCAGTCCAGGCAATGACATGGTCGTACATTGACATTGTCTTCATTTGATGCAGAGGGATTTGAAATTCAAAGCCAGTTCCCTGGTTACATTCTGGTCAAAAAGGTCATCAGTTGGACTGGGAATGGTTCTTTGCCCTCCATCCCTCTCTCACTCCTCCTCTTCCTTCCTCCATCCTAAACACAGTTGACTTAAAAGGTCCAGCCGGACCTAATAACAGACTGGAGTCACTCAGTCTCAGTAGAGTCAAGAATATGTAAATATGCCTTTCTCCTGTGGGCAACTTCCTGGTTGCTGGCAAGGGCAGGAGCCAATGAGAGGAGGAGGAAAGAAGCGTGGTCGGCATGGCAACACGGCCTGGCTGTCTGCACGGTTTTAACTCGGGTGTAAAATGCAAATGTTATTCCCCAAGAGTAGCCTGCCATAAGCCTCTGCTCCCACTCTCTTCCCTTAACTTTACATCTCCTTCTGCAAAGTCTCTGCCTGGTTTACCATTGATCAAAGTGCACACAGTAATAATGTCCCAATTCTTCATTTTCATTACGATTTTTATTTATTTATGAGTTGTCCTATTTTTATTTAGCACAAGTATAGATGAAATATGGGCAAAGCAACAATTTAAAAACTTCCGAAAATCTGAATATAAGCCTCATCAGTCCTTACGAGACACACCAATCCACTAAATTCATCAGATGCTGCAGCCACAAGTAGTAGCCTTTAACACTATAAGACGAGTTATTTCATCTGAATCTGCTGACCCTGTGCTGTCTTTAATATGTGTGCCTCTCTTGTGTGCCATAACAACACAACCTCAAAATAGCCCATCTCTCTCTCTCTCTCTCTCTCTCTCTCTCTCTCTCTCTCTCTCTCTCTCTCTCTCTCTCTCTCTCTCTCTCTCTCTCTCTCTCTCTCTCTCTCTCTCTCTCTCTCTCTCTCTCTGTTAACGAATTAAGAGGAACAATTGTAAGCAGAATAGAAAAGATATCGCTATGGCAACCTCTCCGCCTGTTTGCTATGAGATATGATTTCCATGAGTTTTGTCCTCAGATCTTGTGGTTCTTAGCTTTCTGTGGGAAGGCAGAGCTAATCACCAAAACGTGGCATGTACTGTATGGAGGCATAGGGAAATACCAGACCATATATCTATCCTCAGGAAGACAGGTGCAGGTGTGCTTCCCTCATTGTTGATGACGATGGGTTTATTTAGGGATTCGCAAGAGAGGAAATCTAAGGGATAAAATGTTAAAGTGTCGATACTTATTTCAACATTTTTCCAAGATATTCAAGACGAAAAATAACATATGATACTTTAAATATCTAAACAGTTAAACTACTACATTACATTATTTACTGACCTGAAGAACTTTCTTATCACTAATAGCTGGTCACTTTGCCCCAAAGATTAGCTCAGACCTAACCTACGGTATAAAAAAATGTAAGTGTTTTATTTTACACTTGTCAGTCCAAATGAGGTTTGGGTAAAGAACATGGCCATTTTTTCGGAGGACTGAAAGATAGATGTTGAAATGATAACGGCGTCAGATTTTATGGAATTTTTCAGTTGACACCTTATATTTTCACCCTACATCATCATCCTTTTCAATCGTCACACAAGACAACACCTCACAAACAAAAACTACGTGCATCTGTATGTTATGAAAGACGGATATTATGAGTGAGTTGCAGTATTATTTCATCCATTTTATAATTACAACATGACAATGCGGAAAGTTCAAGATTCAGGGATTATGCTAAACCTTGCACTAACCAAGGGACTGCGTTCAGTGAATGTAAGCTTGTGCTCTGAATAGACGTGAATGATTGTCTTTGAACAAATACCTCATTTGTTTTCCGCTCCTTTGTCTGCAGAAGACAGACTAATCTTCAGGCAGCACCACTGGATTTGTTAAAAAACTGGATGGGCTTTTAGTGGGGTGTTAATAAAAAGGTCTGTTTTGACAACCGCTATTTCAAAATGGTTTGCTCAATTGTTTTATTTAAAAGACATGTCAAAACATGTTGCTCATTGGTTAACCAGTCACAAAACTCAGAGTAGATTGTGTCTGTTGTATTTGGTGGAAGAAAGCTGTAAAATTCCAAACTGACAGCCTTCTCTCTGTGACTGCAGGTGCCAAAAAGCTGGCCAACAAGGCAGCGCTGTGGTACGTCCCTTGCTCTCTGCAGAATGTCGAAAAGATCATGGATGTTCCACCCATCAAGGTACATGGAAACTTGGTTGCTCTGACCTTCATGGACCGAAGTTTGGCATTTTACCTGTCAGCTTCTCTCTGTCTCTATCTGTGTGAAAAGTTCATTTCACTTGTTTTGTTTGTCTTAAAGCTTTAATGCGTAACTTTTTGATATTAATGAACGGCCGTAACATTCCAGCCATTGCTCAATGAGTTGCTACAAAGCTAATTAAGACTATCAGCTTCACACAACTCTCTCTGTATTTCTTAGTATGGCTCTGTTCAGAAGATTGGGGCATCTGGTGACTCTCTCGCGCAGAAACTTAGACGATAATTACCTCTTCTGAAGAGTCCATCATGTTTTTTTTTTAGTCTTCCGTGTCCTCCTTGGCTACTAGCAACTCTAGAACTCTACTAGAATTCCTCAAGGGGGATGGCAGAAACTACGCACTATAGCTTTAAATGTCAATGTGATAAACTTTACTTTTACTGCATTACTCCACGCAGAGACAGGTATTTGAGTGGGTGTGTCCACCTTTGCACATGTTTATACTGTATATGCTGTATCTGTAGTATGCCACTGCGGAAGACGAGGAGCAGGGCAGAAAGCGCTACGAGGCTCAGAAGCTGGAGAGGGAAAAAAAGGGGGGGGGGGGGGGCCACTTCCCCACCCCCGTGCCCCCCCCCGCGGGTAACATCCTACACTAAATGCCTCAAACCAAATCCTAACATGTATTTAACATACAACAGAAGGTGCACATAATGTTCTTGCTCCCACGTGATTAGAAAGACGTTGCATATATCAGCTGAAATTCACTTATGTCTGTTATGATTGATGCTAACATTGTCGTCAAAAGTGTCATTGTGATTTAACCTGCAACTTCTGTAACAGCTCCACTTAACACATGCGCACTGCACAGACCTATTTGAGCCTGATTTAATATATTTATTTTGTTGTTCAATCAATGTGCAGGAATATAAGTAGGTTTAGTGGTTGTAGGAACAGGACAACATTCAGGTCTAAATAATACAGGACACCGTGTTCTTTTTCTATATTTCCATCGCTGTGCCTTTTGCAACTCAGTGCTGTAATAACGTACTGCAGCATGATGTCAAAAGGAAATATTTTCTTCAGTGTAAGACATTTTATTTTAGCTTGCTCTGATAATTGTTTAATATGTCTGAATAGTTGGTGTGGGCTGTCAGAAACAGTTATTTAGATTGATGTATAATTGGTAAATACTGAGGTAATATAATGTGAACAGGCTATAAAGTAGGTGAAGAATCCCTTGTGTGCTTTCAGTAATTAATGTACTATGGTGCACTGTTGCTACCCTGTCTTCCATTAAACATTACGATACATACTGTATATTGGACACTCGAGAAAGAACTTCCAATTTTGTTAAATAACAGTTAAGTTGATTAAAGGCACATATTTGCTCTGTAAATGATTTCAATCATTGTGATTAGTAAGATTAATAAATAATTCTGTAAATTTGTCATGCTCACTCAACTGCAGATGATTCACCAAAAGGTATGTTAAATTACTTTCGCAGGCTGCATGTCAGTACAGTGACTTTGGCAGGGCAGCATAAAAAAGCATGTAGTTTATGTCTGTGTTGGATTGCTTGGACAAAATACACATTAGCAAGTTTTTTTTTTTCTTCACATTTGATTTGTTCTGTGTGTTTGTGTGTTTGCAGAACAACACACAGTTGGTTACAGCCAGTCCAGCCTGATCCATTTGGTGGCCCCTTCTGACTGCACACTACACAACAACGTTCATGGTGGTGAGTCCAACTCCTTCTTTTAATTTCCAGATTGTAGGTTGAGCAGCTCATTGGTTTCAAGTTTCAAGTTATTTATTGTCAAATGTACAACAATTACAGAAGCAGTCATAGTGAAAATCTTGGGTCTTAGGCTCCCTCCAACAATGCTACTTAAGTTTGCATAAAAAGAAAATCACAAGTAAAAAACAAAATGAGAATGTAATACATAAGACATAAAATTTAAAAGTTAAAGTTAAAGTTAAAATATAGGGATAAAATATAACAATAACATCTGAAATAAGATAAGATACATGTTTGGAAGAGAGTAATTGCAAATGAATAAGCTGAATGTAAACATGTATGTATATGCATAATTAATAGTAATATATTATATATATATATAACCTGCTAACTCTCTCTCCACTGTAGTCCCGTAGTTGAAGATGGGGGCGTGTCCGTCTCTCTGTTTCTTCCACAATCAGCTCCTTTGTTTTGCTGATGTTAGGTGAACAGTTGACTTTCTGTCTTTATGCCAAAACGTTGCAGAGTCAGTTCCAGAGTCTGTCTGTAACATGTTGCTGAGGAAAATGAGGAATCCTAAATCGGCGGTTAAGCAATTATTTTGTAGCGTTGAATGAAATTCTGTTGACAACATAAACATGAACTCAGAGGGTGGGGGAAGGAGATATATGCATATATATATATATATATATATATATATATATATATATACACACACACACACACACACATAGAAGTTGAGGCAAGAAAATATAGAATACAATGAGTAAAGAAACAAGTAAGGAATAAGAAGTGATCAAACATTTATCATTCACACACTCACATCTACAGTATGCAGTACATGTTCACATGTGTTTACAGTATCTACATTATTTCCTCTATTCCACCTTGCAGTGTGCTTATGAATTGGGTTCCTCCCAGTTTTATAGCCTGTGGCATTAACCCCCAGACTATACATTGGTACAGTGTGTACTGTGGCAACATAGCGGAGGCACAGAGGAAGAAATACTGCTGAATTTAATCCAAAGTGAAACGTCCTTGAGAAAGAATTGTGTGGCTTTTAGCTCTTATGTTCTCCTAAGTGAATGGATGAGTGAATGATTGTTTGGTTCAGAAATGCCTCACTGTTTTTTTGGGAGTGAGTGTGAAAACTTGGGGTTGTAGTGAGTGACTGTATTTGTGTGTATGTTTGCACTGTTGCGTTTTAAAGTAAGTGTTTGGGTTGTTACATACATTGACAGCACTCTGTTGCAGTTATGGGCATGGCTGCAATGGTGAAGAACAGAGGACGAAGCAGGAAATAGACCACTAGAATAACAAAGTGGAAATAGAAGGTCTTTGTCACAGGGAGTTTTTTGGTGCTGATGCCTTTTCCAATTCTGTGTTTTGCTGACAAGCTGGACGACTCAGAGGCTTAAAGTGCCCCTCTATGACTCATCTTTTGACTTTGTTAAATTTTCTGACTGGGCCTATTCAGTCATATTTAAATAGAAAAATATTTTTATTATTTGGATGGTGCTTTCAAACAGGCATTTTGAGGCTCCTTGCTTGCAAAAAGTAAACATATTTCCTCTGCATCGGTTACAAGAGGCTTCCTGTAGTCTTTTTGTTGTTTCTCTCTGCCCCCCCCCTCCCCCAACTGGATTTGATCCAGATTCCAAGTTTGAAAAGTAAAAATGGCATACAAGGCAAAGAGCAAACAGTACAGAAAGCAGCAAACTAATATTAGAAGCAAGATAAACAACTAATTTAATGAGTGCGTGTCTAGATTTGATGGTTTAGCCACCCGTAACCCAAAACCTGGTTTATCTGATGTCCCGAACAACATAAAAAAGCAAACCCTCGCTGGAAACCATTCTGGCTGCATCTGTAACAAATGCAGCCTTTTATCAGCACAGAACAGATGCTTTTTATCGGTCGAGGTATATTGTTTGTGGCAGGATATTCCTGCCTCATACTGCCATTTCTATTGAGGTCAGCTATGTAAAGAGGCCATCAGAGAGACACCAGATAGAACAAAACAGACGAGAGACGTTGACTGAGAAAGAGAAGCAATGAGAACAGGACAGGACAGGACAGCAGGATGGGAGGAGGAGGGAGCAGGGCGGGACAGATAAGTGTCGCTCGTGTCATGGTTGCCTTTTTAATTTGGCAAGCTTGCTGAGAAATCTGTCCAATTAAAAAAAAACAAATGTGGAACAAGCATGCAGGTCATTTAGAATACACACACACACACACACACATACATATATACATACATACATACACACACACACACACACACACACACACACACACACACACACACACACACACACACACACACACACATCGCCCTCTATCTGTATATGCCATTCCCTGTTGTTCGCTGCTGCTGCTTCCACTACACTTATTTTGTTTACATAACCGAGTCAGGTCAGGATGCTCAAGCTCGCTTTCTCTCTTACTGTGTCTTACTCTCTCTTGCTCCCCCTACTCTCTATAATCTTATTGGAGAAAAGCAAACTGACTTCTACATGGCTACGCCAGGCTATTCACCTACTATATGTTTCCCCTTTTGTGGTGTGGAAAATAGCTTGAGCCTAAGGAGACATAACGCACATGAACTTTCAGGAACAGACATGCATGTGTGTTCATATTGTAAACAGGCACTGTGGATGCATAGGCAACTTGCAAACAATTCATAACAACTGTATTTTTCTTCATAAAACATCTGTTTAGGCCTGGGTAGCTCACCGGGTAGAGCAGGTGCCCATATATAAAGGTTTACTCCTTGACGCAGCGGCTGGGGGTTCGACTCCAACCGGTGGCTCTTTCCTGCATGTCATTCCCCCTCTCTCTCCGTTTTCAAGTATAAGCTGTCCCATGCAAATAAAGGCCTAAAATGCCCAAGAAATTATCTTAAAAAAAATAAAACCATCTGTTTAAGTCGTATTAAATATTCCAGTGTCGAATCCTGAGCGCAGATTGTAATAGCAGAGCCAAAATGTGTCATCCATCCAGCCAGAGATTTGACAATTACAGTATGTCACTGAAGCTAATGCGAGATAATACAATTGTGTCAAAGTAATACCATCTATTTGGTGAGGAATGACTTGACAGTCATGTGGGCATCACATTCCTCATTTATTTTACACCCTGTTAATAACAGAAAACCGCATTTGTTCACTTACCTCTGGTGGTATGACACTGTGCAGATAGTTTGCCACGGTTTTGGAGAAGATGAACAGTCTTCATTGGAACAACTTTCTACTAAAGAAAATAGTCCCTGTGAAAACAGTTACAGTGAGGTCTGTGGATGATCCAGACTTACTGAACATGTCTGGAATCACAATTTGATATTCTTAAATGTAATTTTTCAATGGTTTGAGCAGCACAATCAAGTTTGAGGGAAATTAATTTCATTTGTAAAGTCAACATTTATCATTGAATAAAAAATGCACCTCGTGGAAGGTGCTTGGCAGTAGCAAAGGAGAATAGCCTTCTAACTGTGTTAAAAACATTTCTAATAACTACCCCAAATGTTTTGCAATGCCAGATGTTGAGGAGTCAAGGCGACTGTACAGTTGCTCCTCAAATGGTCGACACCTAATGAAAGTAACCAACTTGACGAACAAAAAGCCTGGAAATTATCTAAATGATGGAAAAGATCCGAGGATCAGAAACTTCAACTCGAATCCACCATGATGCCTATTAACTCAACATTTGTTATCTTTCTCCATCTTTCTTTTCTTTTTTTGTTGCTTATTCTTTATCGTCTGCCCACCTCTCCTCATTATTTCATGCTCTCTCTTCCTTTCTCCCCGCTCGCTCTCCTTCTTCCTTCATGTTCTAAGGAAGCGTACCACCTGTTTCCATGGAAACAGCAGTTGATTGCCACAGGTGGACCACCACTGTAGTCTGATTAAAGCAAAGAGTTCTTTTTCATCTGTGCACAAATAATCATTGACTAGTGGTTGTGTAGTGTGTGTTTTCTTTTGTAAAGATTTTTTTTGGGGGGCTTTTTCTGCCAGGACAGCTAGGTGAGAAAGAGGGGGAAGACATGCAGAAAATCATCACAGGTCAGATTTGAACCCTGGACCTCTGCGTCGAGGTATAAACCTCTCAGTATATGTGCGCCTGCTCTACCCACTCATCCAACCCGGCCACAGTTGTGTAGTGTGTTTGAATGTCACCAATTTAGGTTTGCATTTTATCTCTATTTGTGTGCACAGTTTGTTTTGTGTGTGTGTGTGTGTGTGTGTGTGTGAGTGTGAGTGAGTGAGACAAAGTTGAGTCAAGGACTGCCTGAGCACAGGAACACATGCATATCTGTGGCTCTATATTATCTGGCCTCTGCCCTGATCTATGCTCACTGGGTATATAAACATGTCACTGCCTGAGACAGAGGAATTCAGAGAGACAGAGATATGTCCACTGGAGCTTGTCTGATCGACCTTTTGTGAGAATGTGTGAGAATGTGTGTGTGTGTGTGGGGATTGCTTCCACTACCTCTACATCTAGCCTTCACTCCTCCAAAACCAACATTGATTCAGAAATAAAATACAGAATCAGTTGCACTGGTGGAGCTTTTTCGAGACTTGGGAGAAGAGTCTTTAGATATCGGGACATCCAGAGCAATAGTATATTGAAATCAGCCAAATCATACGTAAGAATTACAAAACCAAAACAACATAAATACACAATACCCACAAATATCAGCATGCTTGAAAAAAAAACTATTGACCACATTGCCACCACAATCATTAAAGCTGTAGGAAACTTGATATATATATATATATATATATATATATATGTATGTGTGTATATATATATATATATGTATATATATATATATATATATATATATATATATATATATATATATATATATGTATATATATATATATGTATATATGTATGTATATATGTATGTATATATATATGTATGTATGTATGTATATATATATATATATATATATATATATATATGTATTGTATATATATATGTATATGTATATATATATATATATATATATATATGTATGTATGTGTATATGTATGTGTGTGATCTACTGTGCAAAGTTCACATACTCTATGTAACCATCTAACTACATGTACATGCATTTAAAGTCAGAAATAATCAACCAAATGTTGATGTGAAGCCACGGGCAAAAAGAAAGTCCATAGATCATGTTGCTGTGAGTCTACAGTCGTAAATGAAGCCAATTCAGATGATTGTAGTAATTTTTCTCGACTCAGAGCTTCTCTCATCGGAATTTTGATAGCTGGACAGTAAGAGGACACTTTTAAAGAGACAAATTACGAAAAGGGATAGGGACTTGATGGGGACTTGTAAACCAATCCCCAGTGCAGTACCTTGCCTGGTACCAGTATTACCCAGTGAATAAGCTGATATCATCCAAGCACAAAATGGAACAGATGTTTCAGTGGTGAAATGAACATTCGCTGTTATAGACAGGACAGAAATTAACCATGTGTATTACTGTTGGGAAGACCAAGTTCTACATTTAGAAAAGCAATCTGCAGGAGTCGATGACCTTTACCATCACGGCCAGAGGTGCATTTTATCTGAAAGCCCTTTATCTGACAGAATTTCCATTACGGGAATTGCATCGCAGTAATTTTCACAGACCTGTGGTGTGCATGGAGCTTACAGTTTAACAGCAACCATGACTGTGCTCGCTTGCAGTTTTCAGTACTTAAGTCACACTTTAATTTATTAAGGTGTTCAGTAAAGCTCACCACTGGTAAAATGGTAAAATATACACAAAAATATGCAGCTTATGGGACTTTCTAAGAGGATGTGGGCGGGTTCCTGCGTGGCAGTAATGTTAACAGGAGCTGTTTCTATAGTAACAGCTCATTAGGAGCCAGTTTGAGCCGTTTTATACTGTCCATGATTAAAGCACTTGTTGGGGAGGGGATGAGAAGGAGAGAAAGAGATAGGGAATTGTCAGTTGTGGGTAAAGGCAGAGGGCAAGAACAAGTAAGAGTGGGAAGAAATAGACATACAAAGATGGAAGGAGTAAGTTTAGGAAGTGGTGAGAGAATATGTGAAAGAGGCAGAGGTCACACATGCTTTGCTGTCAATATCTCTCTGTCTCACACTTTCACCAGTGGATGCCCTGCATAGTGTGCTGAGCTGGTCCTAATTAAAAGGGCTTTAAGTTAGGCAACAGAGTTGATGGGCGACAAGAGCTGCCCGGAAGACCCCCTTCATTGTTCTCATGCCTGTTGCCGATGGCCAGCTTTGTGCACAAAGATTTGGGGAAATCGTCAGAAGGAATCTGATCACAGAGGTATTCTGGCCTGTGGCAAACTGGGCTGCACTAGGGACTTGGTTACTAATTGCCCTTTTTTCCCCATTTGGAGTGAGCTGTCTTTCCTCTTCACACACACCATCCCCCCACCCCCCGACTCTGCCTTTCGTGTTCCCACCCTACGGCAAAGGGAGAGTCATAGTGTGCCATGTCACCCTGTGAATGTGTAACGCCAGGCCCAGGGCTGTCTTGGCCTCACTTGTCCTCATTTGCAGTCTCACGTTGAGCCTCACTTTAACCTTTTACATTGACTGTACAAGGAGACTGCTTTTTGCATCAGTTGCATTAACAGTTCCACTGATGGAAGGGATTAATAAAGACAAGCATTTTGGTACTCAAGGACAGGGCCGTCCTCCACTTGATTTGGCTAAACATTTTAGTCACAGTTTTTTAGTGCACCAGATAAATTAAATATACAATAAAATCTCACAATTCTTTTATGAAATGTACACAAACCAACGCTTTCTTTGGAGCTTTGTTAGAAATAAATTCTGTGTCCACATGATGCAATATGGCACATGAAACGTGGGGGCAGTATATAAGAATGCAAGGCAAGGTCACAGGCAGACTGAACTAACGACAACAATGAGAGGAAGTTTTGAAAAGAAAATAATGCCATGATTTGGGACTTAAACCAAAGCCGAGATGCATGAAGATCTGTACACTAATCTAGAATTCAGACAACAATGCACCACATCAACATCTTAATGAAATTAGTTAATTAGTTATATACTAATGAATGAATGAATGAATTAATGAATTAATTAATATTCCTCTCTGAAATTAAGGAATGCTAATGAACCATTTTGGGGAATTGCTGAAGCTTTCTCCCACAATGTGACAATTGTGTGGTAAGAAAAAATAAACAACTAAAATTCCAACAATTTAGATAATGAAGACCATTAACAGTTAATGTGCGTAATTGCCTTTCAGCTCTGCCAACAGAACTACTCTAGCTATACAACAGTGTTTTCAACCAACCAAACTCGCAGCTTTTAACTACTCATAGCTACTTTTAGGCCGTGGAAAGTCTCTAAGGGAGTGTGGTAAAGTGAAGAACATGAGCAAACTGGGGTAATTATCCCCCCATACCCACGAGCCCTGTTTTCACAAGGCATCTGGAGAGCTGCTAACACCAGGGAGCCAGGGAACAAGACCACGGGAGCCCACTCACAGCTCTACTCAGTCTTAAAGTCCTTTCCACAAATAACCAAGTCCTCCGTACATTCTATTTATTATTTTCTTACAAAGTTACAGAGTTTGTGTCATGTCACAAAATTATATTTGTGACTTTTCCAGTCTAGCCATTTAGCACATTAGCATTCACTTCATACCATACATAGCATGCTGAGTGGGGCTTTCTCTCCATCCCTTAGGAATCCTTTATTTACCCCGAATGACCTCCTAAAGATCATTTAATTCTGATAAGAGCCATCATTCTATTACAGAGAAACAAAAAAATATAATCAAATTTTTACAATTCAATATTAGCAAATGGAATGTCAAATGAGATGAAATCTAAAAAAATACAGGGTCACTTTGTTTCAAGGATTAATATTATCAGAGCTTATCAGCTGATGCCTGTCTGGTGCTCCCATAGCTGCTATTTTAGCACTGCTATGAGATAAAGACAAACAGTGATATTTGTGTAAAAAAAGCCAACAGCGATATATTGTTTATGGCAGCTTATCTGGCTCAGTTATTATATTCTGAATGTTACTTTTAGATTTTATTTGTAATTGTTCATATTTTATTACTTTCTAGAAAATAAGACTACATTGGTATGGACTTAATAGGAGCAGTAGTAAAATAGATTATTTATGGGAGAGCTTCCAGAGTTGAGGGAAGGTACTGGACCATGTCAGTCCCATGAGAAGGAGAAGGTTAAATTTAACAGTAGCAATAGGGAAGCCGGCTTTATTATAATGGTGTGCAAGACCATCAGTGCTAGACCGGCAGTAAGTTGGAATTCATGCCTCAGTAAACATTTACTTTTAGAGTTACCACTACAACATAAAAATGTAAGTACATATTCAAGACTAGATTAATGGTCTTAAAATGTATTTTGGTCCTCTTTAAACCACACAGCATTGATATTTCACCTTTTAATTTGTGGGTGGTGATGGTGCAGTGGATATGACACATGGCTTTGTTGCGGGAGACCTGGGTTTGATTCCTACTGCGACACATCAACCAGTGTATCCCTGAGCAAGACACTTAACCCATAGTTACTCCAGAGGTGTGTTACCTCTGACATATATAGCAATTGGAAGTTGCTTTGGATAAAAGCGTCAGCTAAATGACATGTAATGTAATTTGACATGGAGAATTTGTTAGCAAACAGTTTTGTACACATCCAACAGATACAGAGAAACATTATCATTCATTTGGAGTTGTGTGTCTGTCCACCAGGTGAATGTAAATCCAATATTTACTTTCTTTTAGCTCTGTTTTGGTATCCACCAACACCTGAGGGAAATATCTGGCTCTTTGGATGCTAAATGTTCCACTATGTTCATCAGCTAGCTGCTAAATTTGTCTGTCTGCCGTGGCGCTGAGCAGGTAGTGGGTTTTTATAATTTTTTCCTCTGAAAACCGCTGCCTGTTGTGGCTAAAAACAATGTTGATGAGAGTGAACCAAAACAGTAAAGTCAAGGGTCCAAAAAAAAATCACTCTGTAGAGTTGAGGAGAGCTGCAGAGTTGGTTGTGGGTTCATCACTTAGATCGACCCTTTCACAATACATGTGATCCTTTAATATAAAAATATTGATTATAAAAAAATAATAAAGGGATAAATAAAGGCATGTCTTCTTCTTCTTCTTCTATTATCGCCGCTTTAATACTAACTAACTTTGTTATAGAACCCATTCGCTTGTCAATGTTCTCAAAGTCAAAATATGTCATAGATGAGTTTTAAATCAGCAGCAGTGGGTGCCTTTACATTTTTTTTTTTTATTGTTCAGTTTAGCGTTATTCTACAATCACATTCAATTTCATCATCTTGTCAGGTCATGATCCATCTCCATTAAGTGTTACATGCTCAGACACGACCACTCAAGGCTTTAAATAGCAGCAGCCTGCTTCGCCTTGTACCAAGGGAACATTTTAAGTCTTAGGTGAGATCCCATCAATTTTCACAACAAAGCAGAGATGGATAAAAAAATAAAAAATAAAGAAGGGTTTGTGGGTTGCAAAAATGCTTCGTAACTGCCTTAAGGAATAAAGTGATATATTACCTTGCCCACACACACTTTAAGCCGGACATGTTGTTGTCACCTTTTTTAACTGTGGCCACATCATCAGCCTTTATCAGAGAGTTTTTAATTGTTATACTTCCCCGATCAATGAAACACAACACCGGCATTCACACATAAGTACATACAGTCTTATTTTCATTGTGGGCAAAACCGAACGTGTTTCAGCTAGAAGCCGTCATCGCGGTGTTACTTTCCCTTATAGATCCCCGATCAACAGGGTTTTATTTTGAGTTAAAGATGACAGAGCCTTTCATGTGATGGAGCAAAAGATCTGTTACTTTCACAATGCCTGGGCCGAGTTTAACCACATAACCACACATCAAAGTCAAAACTCAATTTTGATTTCTCTTCTTTTTTTCCTGAAATAGTGTTGAAAATGTAAGTGCATTTTTCTTTTTCCTCTGACAAAGGTTAGCTTGGGCAGAAAAAGAAAACCTTTGTACTGTACATATCAGTACTAGCAGCAAAAATAAAATGGAAGTGATGCTCTGGCAATTTGGGATGAGAGGATGTCAAAGTAAAGGCATGTTCAATTCTTAATCAACTCAGCAGGCCCACTTTTACAGTGAATGCTGCATTTAGGAGTAAGCAGCACATTCTGTTTGTACTCCCACACGTTTGGCTGTCATACAGTGCAGATGGTTGAAGCCTTTTGGAGCCAAACCAGCCATCAGCAAGCAGACTTATTGATTTTCTGAGGCCTGAGAGATACAAAAAGCAACTCAGAGGGGACGATTGGGGCAACGGGAGTGTGTAGTGAAGTGTAGTGGTCTGAATATCTTAAAATGAGCATACGTTCACAAACGCACATTACTCATGCACACACACTTTTTCCGACATTAGAAACATATGCCACCTTCCTCCTCGCTTTTCTCATCTACAACCCACCCACTCCATACAAGATGTCCCACTTTCTGTGAGAAACCCACAAACAACTGTTTCCTTCACAAATGACACAAGCTGACATGGTTGTATGTGTGGCACACAGAGAAATGCAGATGTAGATTAGTGTGAATACCTCTGTGTCCACTTTGTGAGGGAAACAATGGCTTTCAAACTGTAATCTGTAAATTGGAGTTCCTGCTTAAAGTGCTTTCTTGGTCTTCAAATCATTTGCAAACGTTTTGTGCGGGAATTGGCACAAGTGCTCTGTAAACATTTTTAGGATGGATTATTTGATGTGATCTCACATCTTAAAAGTGATACTTCACCCAAAATGTATAATTTTAGTATGAAATACTCACCTCCTGTCAGTTTGAAAGGTGGCTGGTAAGTGTTTCTAGTAATAAGTGTTCATGGCAGAGTATAAATTATCAAACAACCGTCAGATCTAGAGCACACGGTCATAAATAAAGCTTTTACTAACATGCAGCATGTGTGATGTCAACAATCAGTAAGTTTTCTTCAGATGAAGGCGATGTGTTGAGGCACTGGTTCAGTGCGCCTAGATCCCTCTTCTCAGACCTCTGCTGCAGCATAATCTAGTTCAACGCTCATTGTGTTCCAAGTACTTTTTATCAAGTTAAGGCTAAACATATTGGTCACATATAACAAACACAAGCATCTAACTCTGTGACACTGACAGTTACATATCCTCCAATCTGAATTTTTATATTTTAATGTACCTCTCCAAAACATGTACTACAGTGTTGGTAATAGGCTGCAGGAAGTTTTTTATGCTGCTGCTTTTCTTTAACTTTTGCCTCTTGCCCATTAATGAACTGCACTCTCTAAAAAACAAATTACATGAGGAGTCTATACTCAACAGCAGACAGGATTGTTTTAAATTGGGCTAGCCAATGTTACCCAACTGTCACACTGCTGCTAATCAAGACCAGTTGTGTTTTGTAGGGCTGCCGCTACATCTGGAAAAACACATAATTGTTACGATTTTAACTATTTTCCATTACATAGCTGTGTCTCTGAGCTGTTTCCTCACTGTTAAAGTGAGAAATCATTTATACTGTATTTGCCACACAGACTCTAAGTCTGGGGTTGATCAAGATTTCTATATGGACAAGTCTCATATTTTAAAGTATACTGCTTTTACATTCTGAAAGGTGAGCACTTGACAAAATGATCCATAGATTGTTCCATAAACCTTATGAGTGTTTTGTGACCTGCTACTACCTACAATATGGTGAAGGACTGGTTATGTTTAGGCAACTAAAAAGGAAAAAAAGGAAAAGATCACCCTCATGGTTAAAGGAATAGTTTGACATTTTGGGAAATACGGTGATTTTCTTTTATGCGATATAAAAGTCAGATAAGAAAATAAAATAAAAAAAAAAAGGATATCATTTTAATGTTTTGGATTATATCTTGGCCAAGAACAGTAACTTTCTGGAAACTCTCTTGGATGTCTGGCAACCCCACATTGACACAAATCTATCAGGACGTTACTGGCAACGTCGCTGCGACTCCGGAATGCAGCCCAGACGCTCCCGGTGGAAAATAGGGCTTAGGGCTACTTTTGTTAGTTGTTAGTTAGTGAAAAAAAAAAAGAAATAATCCATCAAAATACTGTAGGCTGTTTTGTGATAATATGTTGTTGATGTACATGACAGATTTTGTGTTAAGGTAATATTTTTTATATATATAGTCACAGAAATGCTTCATCAAAAAAGCATTCTGAAGAAGTAGAAAATATATAAATGTTTCTAATCATGCATGACAACTTATAACGTTTATTAAATAAGGTTAATAAAGGATTAAAAGTGGTGGACATACTGTTTTATAAGTTCTGCATTCATAATTCTTTATATCTCCATGCATTATAATGTCTTATGAATGTGATTATAATGCATTATAGACTGGGGTGGAAATTCTAATACATAGGGTGAGATCTGATATAACGATTCGGTAAACAAAGTCTTTTTAAGTATTTATTCGTTGGGCAAAGAAGGTTCAGTTCATCATAAGAGTCTGAAAGAATGAGCAAAGAGTCTTGGAGACTCACTTGCTTAGTAACCCTCTAACAAGCTGACAGCAATGGGGAGGGGTGAAATTAACAACCCTGACAAACTGACAGTAAGAGGGAGGGGGTGAATTACTAGCCCTTCTGACTATCAGCCCTGACCGATGACATCTGACCTCCAAGTCTGGGACAGTAAAGGGAGGTAGAGAAAGGCCAGTCTCTGCACTTTAGATAAACAGAAGAACCTAAAGTTAGGTTATCAGGGTCCATACATCAAAACAGGGGTAAAGAGTTCACGCAGCTAAACACTAATATTAAGTCAGATATGTTAATAACCACATATGTGATTTTCCATTACAAAACATGCATAGAAAGTGTTACTAAAATGTATTTTAATGTTCCGGTATGAATCCACTGTATATCTTTTAAAAGTCAAACTGTATGTGTTTCTGGAACAGGTGTGACCATGAAGCTGATGGATGAGGTCGCCGGCATTGTTGCTTTTCGACACTGCAACACCAACATTGTCACTGCCTCTGTGGAAGCCATCAACTTCCATCGCAAGATCCACAAAGGTGAGGATGACATAGAGAATACACTCAGCGCTTTAAGTCACTGAAACATAAAAATATCCACAGGTTGACGGATATGTAGGCTACCTTCTCAAAACATGTACTGCAGGAAGTTTCATGATGCTACTTGTCTTTAACTTTTGCCTCTTGCCCATTAATGGGGAAAAAAACTAATATATGAAAAAGTGGAAACACTCAGCAGTCTATAAATTAAGCCTCAGACAGTGCTGTTTTAAATTGGTCTAGCCAACGTTAACAACTGTCACAGTGTTGCTAATCAAGACCAGTTGTGTTTTATAGGGCTGCCGCTACATCTGGAAAAACACACCATTGTTATGATTTATCTATTTTCCATTACTACGCTTTGTCTCTGAGCTGTTTCCTCACTGTTAAATTGAGAAATCATGTATACTCTATTTACCTCAACAACTCTGAGTCTGTGAAGTCGAGATTTCCATATGGACAAATTCTAAACCTCTTATTATAAAGTCCATTTAAGGATTTTGACAACACCATTATCCACTTAGCCTTTCCATCTAGGAACAAAGTGTCCCCTCACAATGGTGATATCATTTGTACTGCTTTTCCATTCTGAAAGTTAAATGCTGGGTTAAAGGTTTTATTGGCAGCACAGTTTGGACAATCTAAAGTGTTTGGCAGGACAGTTAGGAGCAAAGATAATGTACATAAATCCAAGAAGGAACTCTCTTACAGATACACACCCACAGACAAACTAGATCAGAACAAGGGGAATGTTAGAATTTGACATGCTGTACATGTTTCTTAACTGATTCATAATAATAATAATTGAATATTTTACTGCTGAATTATCTTATCAGGTCGTCTAGCTGGCCTAGTGGACCTACTTTGTTTTATGTACCCGTCAGTCAGATGGAAATGCTTTTAATTAATGGTTATTAAAGAGTAAAGTTATTGAGAGAAAATTTCAAAGGGCAAACAGCATTTAGAGTGAGGCCCAGAAAACTTCATTTATAATGAAAATATCGTTACTAGTTTGTTCATTCGTCATTTGATGGAATCTAAATATGTCGGCTCAGCGTCTGTTTTATCTGTTCATGTGCTAGAGACAATGTCATCCAGACATCCAGTGCTAACATTCAGATGTTATGATTATCCCAGCATATGATGTTAACACCAGCTACATCTCTCCCCTTTGTTGAAATATGAAGTGGAAAGAAAAGTTGATCTACTTCACAGCTCAGCACAAGTGTGCCAGATCAGCCCTTAAGTCATTTACAGTACATGTATTTTAAAATACAGATGATTTTATTCAAGCATGATAATTTACTCAATCCAAAAGTGTTTTTTCAAGGAGGCCTGAGTAAAGAGTGAATGGAAGGATGTGACAGAGGGCATGTTTGAACATTGAACAATTTTAAACACATCTTCCTGGTTTTCAGGACCAGAAAACTGAACAGTACAGATTGGTTGAGATCCATGTCCACTTCTTTCAGCTGCTTCTAGTTGCTCCAGTTGCTGCCTCCGTCTGTCCTCTGAGTTTAGGTGGTGGTGACATGATTTCCCCTGGCTTCCACAGTGACTTAGGTGTTATGTCACCAGTAGAGTTCCCACTTGGGAAGGAAAGGTGGTCAGACAGAAAACTAAAAAGGTGTGCTTAGGAAAAGAATGATCAAGGATCAAATAAAAAAAATAAAGAAACACCCCAAATAGCTTCTGGCATTGTAGACTGCACCATTAGATGTATTTTTTCATTTTATGGTATGTTTTTCTTTTAATTATTTTCTACAGCCAATCCTTCACAATTAAAGAGCAGAAAGATTATTTTTTGGGGCTTTTCCTTTTATTTTAGTTACAGTGGATAGGCATGAAAGGGGGATAGAGATGGGGGATGACACGCAGCAAAGGGCCGCAGGTCGAATTCGAACCCGCAGGACTCAGCCAACATGGGGCGCACGCTTTTACTGGGCGAGTTAGAGGCCGCCCCAGACCCATTTCTAAATTAATCATTTGGCACCAACATTTAACAATAACACATGGAGAAATCAATGAATGACAATTGTCCACTGACAGCAGATGTCCTAATGTTATCATATTATAACATTAATTATTGGGTCTTAAACTTAGCCCTTTGCATGATTTCCTCACAGGCAGGGTACTGCTACCAACCTTCGTTGGGCTTTGCCAATTCTGTCTAAGATGGTATGATCAGCCTGAGAAGCCAAACTCAGGCAAGAACCACACCGCCATGATAATTAGCTACAATTCTTTCAATGATATGTAGCCAGCTGGATGCAAGGAGACCAGGTAGACTGATGAAAGACATTCTGGGAAAAATTACTGAAAGGCGGACATTTATGCACATGCCATACAAACTTCTGTGAAGCTAGAGGACCACACACCAGCAGACACAGACATAATGAACATTAAATACAGCAAGATGGGAAGTTAAGACCGAGAACATTAAACAGACCGAAGTCTGTCTGTACATGCGTCATGTAGAGGATGTTCAGATGATTTGTTTATACGTTTTTGGAGGACCTGGTGTGTCAAGCTTCAACAGTCCACTTAACTAATTGTACAGATTTTCATTCTCATTGGGTCCAGCAGTAGAAATATAACTGCAGAGCAGGTTTACAATGTAAACAATTATCATCAGAGAGAAGAAAACACAGAAGACCTGAATTTGAACTACCGATAAAAATAAAGCAGAGTTTAGGCTATGTGCTAACAGTAATACTTAGAGAAGGGGTTAATTGATTGAATAATGTTGACATATTTAAAAACAATTTAGAAAGTAATTGCATCTGCTATGAATTTATGCAAAAACTATGATTAAAAAAATATAAAATTAGCATTTACTTTAGGCATTGTATAGGTTTCAGGGGGAATATATTGACAGTATTCGAATATAATATTCATAATTATGTTTCCATTAGTGTATAATCACCTGAAACTAAGAATCGTGTTTTCGTTAGCTTAGAATAAGCCCTTCATATCTACGTAGGGAGCAGGTCCTCCACAGAGCCCGCCATGTTGCACCGCCATGTTTCTACAGTGGCCCAGAACGGACTGTGACGTGATTTAGTTGGTTGCAATCTGCAGCCTCACTGCTAGATGCCAGTAAATCCTACACACTGCTCCTTTAATTAATGTGTTGTATTTTTTTTATTTACTGATGTGTTTTCCTATCATATTCCATCCTACAACTCATTTGTCACTTAATTTACTGTTTACAATGAAGATCCTGGATTGTGTCTTTTGCGTATATGATTGTGACATCAAGGTCTTTTTCCATGTTACGAGATGAAATGCTTGACTAAACATAGCCCAAAGATCCCAGGCTGTGTGAGAGCTAAAGCGTCAATGTCACACTGAATTGACATCTAAATATGTTGAGTGGATTGGTTTTCATTTGCAAAGAAGTATGAATAGTTAACCTTAGTGTCTAACTCCAGCCTGAGTGGAGCTGAGACGCTTTGTTGAAACATTAGAAAATGGCTGCACTCATGTCACAGTTTGTGAGTCACTTGTATTTTCTTGTTCTGCGCCTACACAGAAAAGCGTTTCATTTTCCAACCCCTCTAAACACAGACTTTGCAAAAATTACTAAAGCATTGAACAATAATGTGCATTATTTGGCGATGAGAATAGTGTCAGTGAGGTGCTGGCCATTGAGGTACCACAGGAGTGTTCAGTCAGTTCTCTTCTCCATTATCCATTACAGCTAAATGCTCAGCGGTACAAATAATGAGAAGAAAGGCATAAAACTTCAAAAGGTGTATGTTGGATGAAAGAAGATTTCAGGGAGAGGAAATGGAATGCTGAAGGTGAGAGAAAGAAATAAATCATAGTTTCGCATAGTTTCCTCATATTGCAGCCCTAGTACAGGTACAACATAAACAGATTAGGAAAATACTGTAGGTATTCCAAATAAGTAGGAAAGAAGGACAGACTGGAGAGAGAGCATGTGATTTGTATTGGTATTTCAGCTGCGATGCCTTCTTCCCTTCTTTGGCCACTCGCTAATGCAAACAATTTCCAGGAAGGTCTCTGTGACTAGAGAAAAAATTTAGGACAGCTAACAAGATGAGTAGATTTCTTTTTGTTTACACAAGCTGAGAAATGTTTTCACTTTTCACCTATTGCGGTAGAAAGAACAGGCTGTAACTAAAATAGCAAATCTATGGCTCAAAGGCATTACAACCTCAGCTTAGAGCATACAACACGAGACCCTGGCATGGACTCTCCTCACAGCAGATTAGCTGTATCAAACAGCTCTTCAGAGGTGGGACTCTGCCAATTTTTCAGGTTGGCTGACCTTCAATGCTGCACAAATCTACCTGCTACATACATCAATTATTAATCATGAAGGTCTTTAAAATCACCCAGTCTCATCAAGGCATCATTTTTTGTTTGTCATTGAGCAGAGCATGCTTCATACATCTGTGCCAGAGATAGTTTACCTGAATGAGACTGGAACCGCTGCTGGCGGTAACCTGTAAAAACACTCAACAACCAGCAAGAGAATAAATACTTTCAGTGTATGTGCTACATGGAAATTAATGGAATAATTACTTTGCCGTACCTCATCCTGAGGTTTCCTATACAATTGTTGCACTTAATCACCTTTTTACAATTCTTCACTTAGTGGGATATTCATTATCACCTTGATGTTATTTCTAAAATCTCTTAGCATTTAAGATCTCTGATAATGATCAATCTGATAATTGTCATTTCTTCACACCTATTTGATAAGAGGGGTAAGAATACAGTTAGTAACCAGTTTGTTTTATCCCTCACTAGAAAAATGTAATTTAGAGCTGTCATATTTTCCACCAGAAGACTGCCTGAACCTCAGTCCCAAAGCTGAGGGTGTCATGTCTAGGCATTGGGCAATGACAGATACGGTAACTGTATAATGCTAAAAAATATACAAACCTTAAGGGGGCATGTTTCTGCCACATATTTAGACTGGTAGTAGCATTGTGGAAAAAAACGTTATCGCTGTTGAAGATGATAAAAACTACGGCTGCACGATATGAGGAAAATATGCAATATGCGATAACATAATATTACTTGCGATAAATAAACAGATACTAAAGTGGACTCAGTTCTGCATTTCTGCTGCTTTCAGTATTCTGCTTCAGTACAACAATTTGCTTGTTGATTTTTAAACATATGAAAGGAAAAATGTATTATGTAGTATGTATTACACAAATTGAACATTGAATTGAATATAAAAGGCACCACTAAAAATAATGACAGTTCCATTTGAAAAGGGCAGTTTTCTACTTTTTTCTTTCAACTAACATAAAATATCTTAGTGTCTTTTGTGATATGTCGCAGCCTTTTGTGATATGTATATTGTATAGTATATGTATATATGATAACGATTAAAAAAAACAATATATTGTGCAACCCTAATAAAACAATGTTTTGCAGAGTCAAAGAAGTACAGTATTATAATAATTGGACACATCAACACACTCCAAGATGGGGCCTTTTTATTCCACTAAACGTTGGTCACTAGGTGCATATTAATTCCAAACATTAATTCTATTTCTCTCTTCCTTGTTTGCCTCTGTGTTGTGCGGCCCACTGCATGTTTGCAACAATATCTCCTTCTCTGGCCCTGCCAGCCTGACCCATAGCCTTTACACTGGGATGACATCACATACAATAATTGACTTTGTTTGAAAGTATTTCTTGTTAATAGTTTCACTGACAGTTTCTTTCATAATTGCATTCTATTTGGCAAAAGGAGGTTGGGCAGAGCCAGAAAAAGAGAGCCAAACTTTTTTTTCCTGTTCAGCGAATGGCGGGAAATATTCTCACACTTTGATTTTGAAAAGGTGTCAAAGGAAGTCTGTTGAAAATGTTTTAAGATCAGTAGCCAAGGGCAGCAACACAAATTTAGTAACAGTAGGTGTTACATTTGCTAATATTTAGGAATTTCCACCTCACACTTCATTGAAGTATGTGTTAAAACATGACTGAGGATTTTGAGTAATTATTGAGCTATTGTACAATGAGATACATTATTACAACATATGTATTTCTTGTTTAGCAAAAATGATCTTACAAACACAGCAATGAACAACCAGGAACAAAAAAAATAGTTTGCAGATAGTTCTCCACATTTCCTCCAGTAGGCTCCATACAGATGATTTAAACACAATTAATTATATTGGCCCATGTCTTGTAAACACGTGCACATCTCTTAAAATCATACTCAAACTTCAAGTCCTACTTAAACGACAAAGTAGGTTGTGTTACAAAATCAACTTATGAGTATTTTCTGATCTGCTGTCATATGGTGAAGGCCTGGTTAAGTCTAGACAAAATGAAAACCACTTTGTTAAGGTTATAGAGGGATTGTGACATGTAGTTAAATTTTTCAAGAGGTGCATGTCAGGCTACGGCGTAGGGTCTGGCATAGACGCAGAGGGGTCTGCGGGGGTACGCCGTCGATTATACGCACAACCATAAAAAGGCCTTTAGAAACAAACAAACACTTGTTAGGAGACTAGAAACAAACCATGATCTCTGGTGTTAAAGTCACACACTTTCTACACCCAACCAACTCCATCATCCTCTCTTTTGTGGCAGTACTTCTGCCTGGCTACTGAGTAGTAGGCTACATCTATTATTTGCATGATCAAGAGGTCTCTTGTCAGGAAAATGGAAACATATGTTACTTTAATCATTTGAACAGTCAATGTTGGCGTCTTTTTTTTATGACATTTTCAAACTCTCAGTTGCCTGCACTAGTAATCACTGAACATTGCCACTGATTTTTAAAGTATAATTCTTTTACAAATAGTTTGCAGAACATACTTTGATAAAAGCCTTTTTTTTCATTTTCCATACATCTTTTATTATCGAATATTTCAGTCATAGACCCAAGATCTCTCTCAGACTGCAGGGATAACACCTATCCTTGTCGCTATGGCAACAGCAGTAATAATATAGTACAGACATCAAATAGAATAAAAAAACACATCAGCCATGCTCAGTCCTTTTAGTTGACTGTTTTTTTTTCACCTCCCTGCAGTGACAAATGGAGAAGAGCACTAATTTTTTGATGAGTCAGAAGCATTAGATGGATTAGATGGGGCTCAGGATAAAATCAAAAGAAAGTTTAGCAAATGCTCTGCAGCAGTGAACATGATGTGTACTCTTAATATGTGGTTGTATCCATTAACAGCTTTAAAAAGATTTGAACTAAAATGCAACTTTATTTTTGACATGCTTTCTAACTTTTCTGTCTTACAAAAACAAAAACAAGCTATATTTTTAACGGTCCAACTTTGTATTCAACTGAAAATCTTGCTTTCGGAGAGATTGATTGGCTGTAGTTCCTTAAATTCTTCCAGTTGGAGATCATCAGCCTGCTTCACTCTGCTGACCTTCACGGCAGGACAGATTTCAAGAGGTTCATGATGCAACGATGTGAAGTAGATGCAAGAGCAGATCCTACATTTTCCTCGGCTGACTATATCAGTATACCAGCATATTTCATGTCCAGTTTGTGTTCTATGTAGCTTTACATGATGGTCCTTAGTTTGATTTTAGCTTACATTATTTGTTGTAAATATAATTGGGTTCACTCAAAGTTTTCAGGTGATTTAAACCTTCAATCATTTTGGTTTGAGTTAGATGCAATGCAATATTTCTGGGGTTTTTAACACTCATCATGTAACTTCTTTTTTTACTCTTTTAAAAAAGATACATTTTCTATGGGTGGCTGAAGGACAGAATAGCTTGAATAAAACCTAACCATTTTAAACCATTAAAGTGCTCTTGGGAAATTATATTAAATTAAGATTAAAGGAATGTCCTTACTGAAATGAAAATGTCTTTATGGCAGCATACTACTACAAAATAGAATACTGCATGAGCGTCAAACATATTTTTCTCCTTTTTTTTCCTCATCTCCCCAAGGCTGTGTGGTGACAGTGACAGGGCGGCTCACATTCGTCAGTAACAAGTCTATGGAAATTGAAGTGTTGGTAGATGCTTCCTCGCTGATGGAGGCAAAGAAACAGAAATATCGTGCTGTCTCTGCCTTCTTCAACTTCATCTCCCTGGACAAGGACAACAAGCCTCTGCCTGTCCCTGCTCTTAAGGTTGGTACCATTCATTCATTAATAGTGAGAGAGTGGCGATGATTAGCTTCAGAGCAAGTACAGACTCTAGAGGCATAGTAAGAGAAACAAAGGGTCTTCCCTGTGCTTTTTCACTACGGTGGGAAATCTGTAGCAGGAAAAGTTAACCATCTCCTTGATTTCTTGTTGTTTATTGAGAAGGAGAACCCGGAAATGAGTCAGGCAAACTCTGCGTAAGGAGGCAGGATGGGCATATATATGTCATGTCCATACACACAGAAGTAAAGTATTGTAACAAATGCCATTTTTTTCTAGCAAACCATTTTTTAGAAACTTCACAAAGTAGTTTTGTCTAAACCTAACCAAACTGCAGCCCTTTCACAACATTAATAACATGTTTAAAACCACAACTGTTACGTTTAGGAATGAGGACAGAAAACGCTCCTGTAGGTTGTATTGCCTGCCACCACTAGGAACGCTTATTTATGGAACTCTCCTATTGGTCATATTAGAGGGTAGGAACAAACGACATATGTCATCATATGGTTTGGATGACTTGTTATCCATCCATCCATCCATCCATCCATCCATCGTCATCCACAATTCCGGGGTCGGGTTGTGGGGGCAGCAGCTCCAGCAGGGGAGATATAAGGGAGATATAATCTCTCCACCTAGTCCTGGGTCTTCCCCGAGGCCTTGTCCCAGCTGGACGTGCCTGAAAAACCTCCCTAAGGAAGCGCCCAGGGGCCATTTTTACCAGATGCCCAAATCACCTCAACTGGCTTATTTCAACACAAAGGAGCAGCGGCTCTACTCCGAGTTCCTGACTGATGACTGAGCTTCTCACCCTATCTCTAAGGGAGACTCCAGCCACCGTACTAAGGAAACCCATTTTGGCCGCATGTACCCTGGATCTCGTTCTTTCGGTCATGACCCAGCCTTTATGACCATA
Source organism: Perca fluviatilis (assembly GCF_010015445.1). Classification (NCBI taxonomy): domain Eukaryota; kingdom Metazoa; phylum Chordata; class Actinopteri; order Perciformes; family Percidae; genus Perca; species Perca fluviatilis. The sequence continues at coordinate 25,927,297 of NC_053116.1, read as the reverse complement.
GGTGAGTGAGGGTAGGATCGAAAATTGACCGGTAGATCAAGAGCTTTGCCTTTTGGCTCCGCTTTCTTTTCGTCACAATGGTGCGATAAAGTGAATGTAATACCTCCCCGCTGCACTGATTCTCCGGCCAATCTCCTGCTCCATTGTCTCCTCACTCGCGAACAAGACTCCAATGTGCTTGAACTCCTTCACTTAGTGCAAGGACTCATTCCCTACCCAGCCGCTTCACACTCGGCTGCGAATCGATCCAGTGAGTGCTGAAGGTCACGGACCGATGTTGACATCTGGACCACATCATCTCCAAAAAGCAGCGATGAGATCCCGATGAGATTTGGTATATCCACATATATTAAATTTACACAGGTCTTACACAGATTGAGAGTTAAACATAGGTTGTTTGGTGTGTCCACTAAGTATGGTGGTGTACCTTACACAGATTTATTTAGAAGTTTGGTTTCTTAGTCCCTCAATTTTGTATGGTGAACAAATCAGGCCATGGATTTGGTTCTGCTGATACATTTACAGTCTGTACACCCTTTTCAGTTTTGTGGGTGCTGGTAATTGGATACTTGCCCTTGCACAACTTACTGAATAAAAAACATGATGAAATATATAATATAATATACACAGCAAAAACATTTTCACAGGCTATCAAAAAAAGAACTTTATATTCAACTCAACTCAATATAATTCATTACTTCCACCCCTGATTACATTTTATTCTCCAGTTATTTTGCAGTGAAACTTTATGCAAATACAAGTGGCAGATTCCTTATCACATTCCAATTTAATGGTCACAGACTCTGTTATCTCTTCACTTTTTATTAAAGTGATGGTTCGGAGTAATTTCACCCTAGGGTCCTTTGCACCATGACCTCAAGCCAAACACCCCCCCAGAAGCTTTTTTCACCTGGGTCTAACATTGGGAGAGTTAGCGCACAGTAGCGCAGGGGCTAATGGACCCACGTTTGTAAATGACCCCACTAATAATGCCCGAAATTATACCAAACGTCTACACTAGTACATATAGGTTATGCAAAGGACCCTAGGGTGAAATTACTCCGAACCATCACTTTAAGTAATGTCATCTTCTTTTTCTCTGCTTTTGTCCTGATAGTCATAAACCTTCAGTCAGTGACACCTGTGACTTTTTGAAAAGCTCACAGCATGGGAGACATTGTCCTTTATTTGGCTATTTGGCACATCAGTGTCTTTTCATTGTATTAAAGTCTTTGCTGTGTCTGCATATAAGACTTAAGCACTGAAGGCTGAATGCTAATATATCTACAACGTCCCTGGACATCGTTTTCTGCCTGACCCAGCACTTAATGTCAGAATGTAAAGTGTGCATTTTTACCTGCAGACAGGAGAGAAACGCCTGCTGTTTGTTCAGGCTCGGCAGAACGCCATGATCCAGACACTGTTTATATGCGAACACTGTACGCACAGTCCATCTGTTTAACTCAGCACATTTAAATTATTTCCTGGCGCCATCCACACACCCTGATTGTCTCTGTGATGATCCCTTTAAAACTCGTCCAACTATTCTGCGAGATAAAGTCAGCTTGTCAGTGAGTGGGATTTAAACAACAGAGGAGCCATTAAAATCATATTCAAAGCAGGAAAGAGAGGATTAAATTGATTGCAAATAGGGGTGTCACGATTCTCCAAATCCTCAATTCGATTACATTTTCGATTCTAAGGTCACTATTCGATTCTTACTTCTTCTTTTTTTTTAGACTAGACTTGTATGTAATATAATATCTGACCTTTGTTCGCAATGTACCATATTACATGGTCAAATTTAAAACATTTATTAACAACATAATGTAACAATAACATGTCTTCAGTCAATTGGAAACTTGACAATTTGTCAACAAAGTAAGTAAAGTAAGCAGAGCTTGCAAAACTGTGGCTTTTTTGTCGACAACGCGAACGTTGTCATACACTTCAGTGAAAGAGGATCGGGCTCAAGTTCTTTCGATGGGTCTCCAGCATCTGCAGTTGCCATGCTATCTTTTGACTGGCTCTAGCTAAGTTACAGGAGGTTGACTGACTCGCAGCACTTGTGTTTTTTTTCCGCTTGACAAGCCGACCGGGGCATGGCAGTATCGACGATTCCATTTTTTTATTCGATATTCAAGATTGTGACTTAATTTCGACACCCTTAATTGCAAATTGTTTTAACATTAAATTGATTAACATTCATATTTATGATAAAGATTATCACTCCATATTTTGTGACTCAACTATTCATATTCTGTTTGATGTTGAATTTCTTGTTTGGCTGAAGGATGTTAAATAAATTAGAATAATAGTCTTCCTGCCCTTAAATGTTAGAGGCACCTATTTCCGTCTTTTATATAATTCATAAACTTATTCCAGACCTGGTAACATTTCCGTCAAAAAGTTTTTTAGAAATTTGGAAATAATAGCATTGACTTTGATTTTTAGTCTAGCACAGTGTCTATCAATGGCATGGGCTGAGTGGGCAGCTCCAGTGATATTTGACGGATCAACACCAGGTCATTATTCTCTTGAGTGCACACACTTGTACAAAATTCAGAGAGTTTACACCTAGGCTAATCATTAAACTTTAAGTATGTGCAGAGTACTGATTAAGCCAGGAAAATGCATTCAAAGTGAAGACCAAGCAGCAATTATTTAAATAACAGAGGTAAAGCACAAAGCTGTTTTCTGGGTTAACCTGCATGCTCCTGCTGTTCCACTTAGCGCTCCCCCTAGAGGCCTGGAGAACTTCCATTGTGTAAACTGGATGCAGCGTTTTTTTTGTTGCATTTGTTTTAGGGGTTTGTGTGCTTTTCTTTTTGCATCGTTTCTGTTTTTGGAGATTGTGTGCTTTTCTTTTTGCATCGTTTCTATAGTTGCAGAGCGTTTGTGTAATTGGTTGTGTTGTATGTATTTGCAGTGCGTTTGCTAAACGCTGCGCATGTGTTGTCAAATTAATGAAGATGTTTTCTTAATTTGCTTGTGTGTTGTCTATTTGTGTGCGTTTCATTAAGTTGCAGTGCATTTGCCCCTGTTGGCCCCGTACCAAACCGCATGTCCTGACATGTTTCAGATAACACAAGCATGTTATAAGAAATTTGCAGGAAGAAAGCCAAGCTTGACAGTGTGGAAAAGGGTTGTTTTAGGTGTGTTGTCATGTTGTCAAGTGCTACATTGAACTCTCTTGCCATAAACATTCACACAGTCTTAAAGGTGCAGCATCGGCCTTTAACACTATGACACGTCTATTTAACAACAGGCTTCTCTCCGGAAATGTGCTTTGATTGTGTATGTCTCCGCTGGTCGGCCTTTTAAAAGCGCCCGTCAGTCTCCCCATTTCCATTTCACAAAAGCCCACGTTTGGTTCGCTCCATTGTCTGCCTTCCTCCATGCATTCATTACCTGGTTTTCTATCTCGCACAAGCCTTTGTTTTAATAGCAGGGAATTACAGCGATGATTAGAGTCATTGTAATTTCTCTGTTCACCTCAATTTCATGAAAAGGGAGGCTCAAAAAAGAAATGTCCTGCTGATTTTAATAATTCATCATCAACACTATAAATGGAAATCTAAATTGAGGCAGGGCTGCCAGGGCTTTGATGTAGCATGTCAAATAAACAAGGACAGAAATAGAGACATGCGTGTGCATGAAAATGTTAGATAGACGTACAATATAGACGGACTGTATGTGTTTGTGTGTAAAACAAAGACAAAGCTCTAATGTATGTAGGTTTGTTTGTGACAGAGTGGGCTTAGCGTGTGGAGGTGCACGTGCTTGAACAGATCACTGAGCACAAATGCGTGTGTGTTTATTTATATGAGCGAGAGAAGGGAGTACGAGGCTCAATCAGGTCTATTTCTGGCTTTATCACTATTTACTGAGGGCTTAAACATGGGATGAGATTGGCTCAGAACAAGGGAGCCCATCCAAACTCTATTGATGGTAGTAAACCTATTCATAGATGTCAGTCCCTTGGTCTATAAAAGACACGCATCACATGCACGAAATAAGGTTTAACACGTCAATCCAATTAACACCTGGAGATGGGACTGTGAGGGATGGAAACGCAATGATAACATTAATTAGCCTAGTAATGTAGGGTTGAACTAAGTGCAACCAACATTTGGCCTCCCTGTTCTATTTTAATTTTACCTGGGGCCTCTACCACCATCTATTGTTCTACATAGTCTTATCAAATAGCATTTATACATGTGGCTGTTGTGATACCAGATTTTGGCACCCAAAAGAGTAAATACTCCTGCACAAACCCCCCCTGTAAAACCAAAATTTGACATTTTTACACTTCTACACACAGTTTTTGGGTAACCCTTTACCACCAACTTGTACAACATAGGTTCCACAAAATAACTTTAAAACATATTTACTTATTAAATAATATAACATATTTATTTACTCATTAAATAAGTTACCAAGTATAGAACAAACAAGACTTCCTTTTACAGTCCAGTTTCAACTTATTTTAATCGGTAAATATTCATGTTTGTCATAGTAATGTTGTGGAACCTATATGGTACAAGTTGGTGTTGACTGAACAAACAAAGGGAGTAATCTATTATTTGTTTGGTAATATCCTGACAACCTGGAACCAAACAAGGCTTCCTTTTACAGTCCAGTTTCTACTTACGTACCGAGTAAATTGTGAACACATCTACAAGAACATACCCAGTACTTATGAATATTTTCTATCATGATTACCCAAGAGATAAACTGTCCACCCAATGGGTGTTACCAAGTAAGTACTGATGTTATGTTTCCTATTTTCGAAGGTAAATCAAATAAAGCTCATATAGCCATGAACAATAATTTTATAAAACCAAGTATTTAATTGGAAAGTAAAGTATCTAAATTCATAGAAACACACAATAAAACTCGGGCTGTTACAAAATAAACCCTGGATAACTAAATTGGTACCTTTTTTTACTGGGTAATTGAGGGGGTATTTCTAAGGATTAGTTGGCAATTTTCTAAGGATGTACACCATTTTATCTGAGTTATTACCATCCTAAATTGGTCAGAACTACATGGTACTTTGTTGAATTGACGAGTAATAATTGAGGTTTTACCTCGTACTTCAGCTGTAGTTTCTCTATAATTACCTACTTATTATCAGTGGTATTTACCTAATAATGTAATAGTATTATCATGTAATTAACTTACTAAGTTAACTTAACTTAAATTAAGGTAAATACTTGGTAATTAGGAGGCTGTATAAGCAAGGGTTACCAGTTTTTGTTTGGATTAAACAAACAAGATATAATGGGTTAATTAGTGAGCTTTAGCGATGCTGGTATTCAGATTTTGTTACCTTTGGACAGAGCCGGACCAGCTGTTTCCATCCTGTTTGATAAGCTAAGCTAACCATGACTGCTGGCTGTAGCTTCATATTTACTGTTCAAGGTTCTTTATGAGTCATGTGCACAACAATAACAGAAGTAGTTGGCAATGTAAATCTTAGTTCTCAAGCAGCTCCAACAATGCTCATCAAATAAATATATGGAGATGGGGGTGTGTCCCTCTCTCTGTCGCTTCTTCTAGTCCGCAATCAGCTCCTTAATGACTGACGTTGAGATGGAGGTCGTTTTCCTGGCACCAAGATAAGCTGTCTCGTAGGCCGTGTCGTCGCCATCGGTGATCAGGCCGATGACATGCAGCGAATTTAATGATGGTGTTGGAGCTGTGTGTGGCCACACAGTCGTCCGTGAACAGGGAGTACAGGAGGGGCCTGAGCACACAGACCTGAGGGGCGCCAGTGCTGAGAGTCAGGGTGGAGGATGTGATGGAGTCTATCCGCATAGCCTGGGGTCTGCATGTCAGGAAGTTCAGGATCCAATCACAGAGGGCGGTGTTGAGCCCTAGGTCTCTGAGCTTGATGACAAGCTTGGAGTGCACAATGGTGTTGAATGCTGAACTATAGTCCATGAACAGCATTCTTACATACGCGTTTCTCTGCTCCAGGTGAGAGAGGTCAGTGTGGAGGGTTAGGAAGAATTAGAGTCAGAGTCAGAGTCAGTACAGACATGAAAGTTGCACCATTCGTCTCATTTTACTCTTGGCAAGAATTGATTTCCCAAAGTGCCTAACTATTCCTTTAAATATCATGCTAAGATATCTTGTATGTATTTTCTAAAAATAAATCTGCCTTCATTCCATCCATGCTGCCTGATGTTCCTTATACAAAGAATCCCATTCCTCTCCTTCATATCATCTTAAAAATCATCATGCCTTATAAAACAAACATCTTTTTTCTACTATTTGTTCCAGGTGCTTATTCTTTGCTCAGGTGCACTGTGACTTTGAAACCTGAATATTGATCACCTGTAGTTTATATTTGCACTTTAAGACATTATTTTCAAAATATTTCAGAGGATCAGGTTGAGTCTCTTCTTTAAAGTATTTATATTGTCCTATCTTTCTTTCATTGAATCCTGTTCAACTGAAACATAAAAAACATAAAAAACGCCACAAAACGCCTGTCAAACCTTTGCTAATGAAATTTTCATGGAAGATTTTGCTCCAGTTGTGTTCTATAAATAGCGTGATTGACAGGACAGCTTCTCCTATTTTTGACTGCAGGTTCTTTTCCCCCTATTCTCTTACCCTCGCTTTCTCTTCAGTGAGCTGTCTGCATTTACTATTTTTAGATTTTCCCGTTTTAGCTCAGTAGGGGGTAAGGGACTCTGTGTGTGAGAGAGAGTGGGCGGGGTGTGTGTGTGTGTGTGTGTGTGTGTGTGTGTGTGTGTGTGTGTGTGTGTGTGTGTGTAGGGTTGTAGGGCTGTTACCAACGTAGCACACTTTGGGTAATGCTGAAGTGGGGATAGAGGACAGCATGAGCAAAAAGGGAGGAAATCGGGGGGATGCCTCACCCCTCTGCAGCAGTACCCTTGAAAAGTACTGAAATAATAAATGTGCGCACTGGGCCAGAATAGAAATGATTGAAAATGCCTGGAAGCACCTTTGACCAGCGTATGTTCTGATCATTTTAATGGGGTAACGATCGCCTCAAGGTTAGAAAAACTGGCTTGTTATCAGAAGGTCAGCACTGTGAATCCTCAGCCAGTGGCCAGTGCATACTGAATACCAGCTGGTGGTAAAAGGATGTGGTGTTACTGTGGATGTGTGTTACCGTATGAATGAAAAGGTTGTTGCTGCTCAAAACTGTGTGCACATTGAGCAATCCTTCTACAGAGGCACAAAGGTTAAGATATATAAAGATATCAAGTCATTTTATTTTTGGTGAACATACAGAAGGTTGAAGGTCCTTCTAACATCTTGCTTTCTCTTTATTCCTCTCCTTGATTAATGGTTCATCATATCTCTCCTTGCCGTTTTCTTTTCCATCTCTCCCTTCATCTCTCACTCCTTCTGCCTCTTCATTTTTCCCTCCATCCCTCTTTTACCCTCTTTTCTTCATCTCTTCCTCCTTCCTTCTCTTCCATCTCCTCACTGGCAGAGACTCAGCTGGCCTCCCGTGACACGAAAACAAGCCTGGTTGTCATGGCAACCGCATGTAGTCCACATGAAGTGATGCACATTTATTTTTAGATGCCTCCCATTCAAGACAATGAGGAATGGGTTAACGGGTACACTTGTGCCAGAGTTGCAAGTATTTCTGACTCTGTGGTAATTCATGGCACAACACACAGAGCATACCGACGTTTGTTCTCATTGCGCCCCAGTCCATGCATCTGGACGGAGGTTAATTATGAATATTAGGCGTTTTAGATTATACCTTATTCATGAATATGCATAGAAGCTTCTAATGTCCTATATGCATAGCCACAACGAAACTACAGCCAGGTCTCAGTCAATGTTGGTATAAGTGTCAATATGCACATTCATAGAGCAAACACTGTAACTTTCACCTATTCAGACAAAACAGGAGAAGTGCTGTTAATCACTTCTTTTTTTTTTTATCTCATCCAGTTCTAGGTCTGTTTTTAAGTGCCTACATGTCCTATAATGACCCTCAGCAGTGCCAGAGAAGGAGCCGGAAACAGAGTTCTTCAAAATTTCTTCAGTATTATTTGTAATTTTAAGCCTTTAAGCAAAAACTATAGCTTAAAGTATGTTGTGTCAGCAACTGATTTATTCCTTAAATTAGATAGATAGATAGATAGATAGATTTTTATTTATCCCAAAAAATGGGAAATAACGGTGTTGCAGCAGCAAAATATCAGACAGACAGCACACATACAGAGTATATATTAAATAATAGGAAACAATATACATTAAATAATAATTGAATACTACACGAGCAATATTTAAAATATATACAATTTGCAATCTGCCAAACATTTCCCAAAGCATACAAAAGAAATGTATACACTGTTGAATTAGTTTTTTCAGGTTATGATTGAGGTCCAGGCATTTATGAAAATCTACTTCGGACTTTAAACTTGCTTTAGCAAGGTGATTTAGTTCAGTGAATATCTTCTTTTATTTTCCTAAAATATTGCAGTTAAAAGCTCAGACTCATTTGAGAAACCCACTGCTGGCTTATTTTGCTTTAATTTACTTATTTGCATTCATTACATACACCAATACACATATAACAATGATTACAACATATTGTAGCTGAAAAAACTGCATAAAATATTAATCATGACTAAAAGATGGATCCATGGACAGGGGTCCTTTCAGCATTCAGGAAAAGCCAGCGCGGAGTATTTCAAAGGATATGTTTTATGTCCACAAATGAAACACCTTTTAGCGTTGTCTAAAATGTCATGCTTTGTGTATGAGGGTTTCTCTCTGTGTACCTCTCTCTGTCTCTGTCTCTCTCACTCTCAGTTCCGTTCAAAGGGGCTTTATTGGCATGAAAGTTTCAATAGCAATGTTGCCAAAGCATCAACATACAATTTGTCCAAATATTCTGACAGAACACAATAAACAGTTATATGAACATTAACACAATATTAGGATGGATTTATATTAATTATATAAATCTATCTCTGTCTCTCCCTTTTGCACATAATCATAGGCTGGTATCCAGACTCATGCCGGCCCAGATGGCTTTTACTTACTTACAGCTTAGTGCTACTTTTGAGATACTGGCATTTCGCAGTACCACTGATGCCCCATGCACACTCTAATAACAGCTCGTGCCAACACAAAGGAACCCCTCTGACATTCTGCTGGCATTGTCCGAGCAGTCCCCTTTACAAGCCTTGTCCCTGTTTCAAGTTTACACAATTTGTCACACTCCATTCAACTGTCCACCTAATGGACGATCAGCACGCCAGGTGAAACAGCTGTTTTTCTTGGCTGTTTGACATGCTCAGCCAAGGCTCTGAGGTCTGACTTTTTGTTTGGTTCACAGTGGACAGCATTCTAATTCATAATTGAATTGTGTTCCAGTGTGATCTATTGCGGATCACCATTGATGTATTTCTTTTTTTTGCATTGTAACAATTTTATTTTTATTAGCTATACTAGTGTCTCAAGGGATTTTGGTTCACTTTGGTCTGACGAAAATATCTCAACAACTATTAAATGTGTTGACATGAAATTAGGTTCAGACATCCACGGTTCCCATGTGATGTGTCCTAACTACTTCAATGATCCTGTGTCCATTTCAAATGTGGGGTTTTGAGGGAAATTTCTCAATAACTATACAATGGATTGACATGGAATTTGGTTCAGATATTCATGACATTGGTGATCCTTTAGCTTTTCATCCAGCGCCATTATCAGTTCAAAATTTTAATTGGACCAATACAAAACATTATAAATCCACATTTAAGCATTATAATTTAGAGACAATTAGCATGCTAATGTTAGCATTTAATTAAAAGCCTCACAGAGCCACTAACATGGCTGCAGAGGCCAGTGTTGCTCAAAGAGGAGCCATTGTGTTTTACACAATGTGGGCCATCATTCTTGACATGTTTGAACTGTTACACATACAATAATGTTGATTTCAAAGAAATACTGCACAAAAAAAAAAAAAAAAAAAAAAAAACCCCATATTTACTTGCTGCATGAAATGTACAAAGCAATGCGATTGGAGACATTCAAGTTGAAGACACTATTAAACAAGCATGACTGCTTTTTGCAGGGTTGATAGGTTCTGCATCAGAGAGTCACCAGTAGTAGTTGATGATCCTGCATAATCACAGTTATTAGACTGGAGCCACTGTGGGAATACCAATTACGTGGGGACACCAAAAGAACATTTTGAGCCAAGCATTGAATTGTCTCATTGAGTTATGCAAATGTGATCCGCATGAGCATAAACATGCACGCATACGTGCAGCCTAGCAGGAATGCACACAAAATATAAGCAGGACAAATAATGTGCACACATAGACAAAAAATGTATTTATTTTTTATTGTTCACTTAGAACATAATCTCCTACCATTACTGTGAAAGAGTGAAGAAGCTATTTTAAAACCAAAGCAATAGTAACAATTATTAAAAGAAACATTTACTTTGTATTGTGCTTAAAGGACAATTTCGGCGTGAAATGACCTAGGGGTTAATAACACATGGGTACCGAGTCATTCTCTGGGATATGTTTTCACGCTAATCGATTGTGACCAGTTTTAGGGCAAACCGCTAATTAGCTTGTAACGCTAGTCGTCGGGGCCACGCGAAAGTAAAAAGAAATCGCTATTTCTACACCACTAACAAGGCTCAAAATAGCACCACACTTCCACGGTACCATAATGAGGGTCCCTACATGTAAACAGAAGCATTGAGAACTTTGTGTAGACAGTTTATTAAAGAGATAGTTTAGGAAGACTGTACCTTCACGTATACAGGCAGGCGCCATCTTGGGAAAACAGTCACGATCAGTCGAACGACAAATGCTGTGCTTGAGCTATGTTACTGGTTACACAGCATTCGTCGTTCGACTGGTCATGACTGTTTTCCCAATTTCCTCATTGTTTGAAGTTTCGGCCATGTTTAACATGAAAATCTGACATTATAACAGTGTATATGACAGAAAATACGGAAAAGCATAATATGTCCACTTACAGTCTTTCCGTAGTTTTGTTTGGCCAGGTGAGATAAGACAACTCAGGTGGCAACAGAAAAACAGCACCTGGAAATATCAGTAGTGAAGGAGAAATTGTTCATCAATAAAGTTTAAATGATAACAGACTACTACATTTAGTCCAATGTATCAATAGTCAGTGCTTACATGAACCTGTCACCCTAACAGTCAATCTCACATTTCTCCTGCCAGAATCATCTGTTTCCTTTGCTTTGGACAGAAACTTTAGAGGACATCATATTGTTATTAACGGTCATTCTTCATTAGCAGTATTCAGGTGTACAGCTCCTTTTAGCGGCATGGTCATTAAACCATCTCTGCTGACTATGGCTTTAATAGTATAATTAAATAATGGTTAAGTCCTCAGGGGCGAGAGAGAGAGAGAGAGAGAGAGAGAGAGAGAGAGAGATGTGGTTTAAAAGAGCGAAACAATTAGAATAAAAGGTACAAACAGCCTAAAGACATTGTTGATAAATATACCAAGCACTTCCAAATATATTTGTTTGAATATATATTTGGGTCACATCTCTTTGTGGCTGTGTGTTGGGGCTGCTTTATATCAATGCTGCCCCTGAAGCTTCATGTAAACACACACACACACACACACACACACACACACACACACACACACACACACACACACACACACACACACACACACACACACACTGGTAAATGTTCACTCTTCACCAACCTTGTATCAAATAGCTGTTTATCTTTGGATTCTCCACTGAGACGCAACAGATAAACAATCATTATTTTACTGATTCTACTGGTGGTTTAACTGATTCTACTGGAAGTTGTCTTAACATTTTTGTTTTGATTGGATGTGGTTGCAGGGCTGCAGTCCCTCTAAGCTATTTTTGGGCTTGTAATGAAATCATTTTAAACCAGTGTGTTGTGTTAAATGATGGGTTTCTTTGGTACCCGCAGTGACTGTGCTTAAGTAGATTATTTATAAACCACTGTTTGGTGTCAAGGGTCCCAAATCACCTTGTCTGGGCTTGTTTCAATAATACTGTAATGTCCGGCTCCCTGCACATTTTTCTGCTTGCAGTCCAGTTGGAGATGTTAACTAATATCCTAATATTTCATAGTCTAATTAGAGACGGGATTATACACAGAGTCGGACAACTCAAAAGATGTTACAATAATAATAGAGGCCTTATTTGTGTAGCTGTCTGCCTTCCAACATGGACACAGGCAACAATTGTTAACCATTTAAAATGAATGCTTGCTTTTTTGTATAGTGATGACGTTGGAAAAAGACATCCTGTAAATATTCTTCTTGAATAACATTATGTTAGCATTTTATATGAACAGAGAGCAACATACTGTATGTACTCCTCATAGTATGTGGAAGGCCTAGACATTTTCAATTTCAATATTCAATTTCATATCCATGAATTTGCTGTGTGACTGTACACAATCTGTAACTTTCACACACTAGAACAAGACTCGGCTCCTGATCGTGTGCATGTTTACTGATTTTAAACAAGGAAAGTTTTGTAAAAATAGATTGCAGCATTTCTGTTCATGTAAATGTTTGAAAATGCTGGAACTGCGCAGAAACTTGGTCTTTCTCTTTTTTTTCTTTTCTGAAAGTCAATGAACTGGAATTGTCCATTACTTTCGGTCGAATGGCAAAAGCAAAATTGAGTGAGCAGTATGTTGACTGTTATATAACCAGCATACAACAAACACACCAATACTACAGCTGCATGCTCCTGAACCTGCTCTACAGAGATACTGTAAATATGCAGTGCCCTGCTACACCCTGCTACACCCTGCACTGCCCTGCTACGTCATTAACTATTACAACTACTATTTCTAGTCATAGTTCCATTATCTCAATTGTGACTATAATTGCCACTGTTTATCGTACACCCAACCAGCACCGTCAGACAACCGTCCACCGTCCACCAAGAGCCTGGGTCTGTCCGAGGTTTCTCTAAAAGGATGTTTTTCATCACCAATCAAGGTTTCTGCCTAAAAGGAAGTTTTTCCTCGCCACTGTTCACTAAATGCTTGCTCTTGGGGGAATTATTGGAATTGTTGAGTAGACTAGACCTACTCTATCTGTAAAGTATCTTGAGATAACTCTTGTAATGATTTGATACTATGAATAAAATTGAATTGAAATTAAATTGAAATATTCCCACCGGTGTTGTGTTTGTAACTCAGCGTCACTATTTTAATAGTCTCATTACATTTGAGACCCAAGACCCCTATGCTTGTCCCTGGCGTGGTGTTTTGTCATTTCTATTACCACCCTGCTCTCTCCATAACGTTAAGGTGCCATCTGTCAGCTTTGCACCCAGACTGCTGCTGAGTGGCAGGTGCTTTTGAATCTGCCAACCACCTGGTGTTTGCATGTGCACAGCAAAGAGTCTCCATCTGAACATGATGCTATTATTCACTTTTACATACAAGAACATGCAACACACTCTCCTGCTTCCTTCGAACAGTGTGCAGATAAGAGAGTGGGAATGCGGGCAGCACCAAAGTGTTGACCCTGTCACCCGTGGTGGTATTGTTGTTTAAGCCACGAGGTTGCCAGGCACTCTAATTAAACTGTGCTTCCTCCCACAGATCAGCAGCGAGAGAATATTTGTTCTTCACTGGCAGAAAGTGATAGCATCCAGGAGGTCTTCCCAGAATCCCTGGGTGTGATGGTGCTATTAAACATTGTAATACCAATATATCAGTGTTTCCTCTATGTTGATTTTGTAGTGGCGGCCCACCATGGCAAAATTTCTGCCACCACGGTATCAGAAATAGGGCTGTACAAAAAATTTAGTCGCGGTTGCCTTTTAAATTATCCTGCCGACATAATGCACCCCGCGTTGGCTGCCGCTCACATTGCAATTTAACAACAAGTAGAACTATTCAGAGGTTATTGGGTTCGTCCAGTTTAACTCCACATACTGTTTATATATATATATATAGTTTATTGTCAAAACATTTGCTTTCTTCCGAGTCAACTATTAAACGAACAGCTCCACTAAAAACGTCACCGCGGTGGGTCCGTTCTAAGTGTAGACCTGTTATAGATGTTAAGTGCCCTATAGTTCCTCAAAAAATACAGTTCAGTCACAACTGAAAATATGCCTCATTTTGTGTGAATAAATATATTTGTGTTGCAGCGAAGTGTCAGTTCTGTTTCATATGTAAAACATTTGGCGGAGTTGTTGTTCGGACAGACCTGCCCCCACTGCTAAAAAAAATCCTAAAGGAAAGACTGAATATATTATATATTTGGTATGCTAAAACTGGGTGAGCATATGCATATAATAACACCATGTTATGGAAGTAGAGGATGGTGCTACAGTACAGTGCAATGGTACAGCTGAAAACATTAGGATTCATTCAGCTGGTTGTAATATACACATCCGTTTTCATGGAAATCTTTAAATTAGTTTGTCATGGACCAAAATGTTGGTTAAGAGAGATTTTACCTGTTGGTATTAGATGAAAAGCCAACAGTCACCAAAAACCATAGTAGTTATCCTTTAAGGTAACTTTACTGTAAAATTCACATTAACTTTAATGCATCTGGTAGTTGTGCTAATAATGTTATATTTCATGGCCAAAGAACTGGACTCATGGACAGACTCATCACAATCCTTGGGTCTTGCTGCCAGCGTTGCAGAAATATAAAATTAGCTGTAGATGACACACATTCACGATGCTCTGCGCTGTTTAACATGTAATTGAAATGCCTAAAAAGCATGCAGTGTAAGGAATTTCAAATGTGTTGATGTCCTGCAAATTTCTTCAAAACGCCTCACATGGTTTTGTTTAACTTAGGGCTGGGCAATATTTCAATATTATATCGATGTCGTGATATGAGACTAGATATCGTTTTAGATATTAGAATCGTAATATCGTTACATGGTAAGTTTAGTCTTTTCCTGGTTTCAAAGGCTACATTACAGTACAGGTGTTGTCATTTTCTGAATTTACCAGACTGTTCTAGCTGTTGTATTATTTGTCTTTAACCACTTAGTCATTATATCCACATTATGATGGTTATTTATCTAAAATCCAAATGTGAAGACATTTTGTGAAAGCACCAATTGTCAACCTTCCAATATCGTTGCAATATCGACATTGAGGTGTTTGGTCAAAAATATCGTGATATTTGATTTCCTCCATATCGCCCAGCCCTAGTTTAACTTTGCTTAGATGCATTCTACTTTTTCATTCTCGAATATAGAGCCTCTTCCGAGTTTCAATTATTCATTCCGTATTACATTAAGAAGATGAATGGCAATTACAACAGCACAGACTGGCAAATTAGATCAGAGCTTCATGCCCATGATTAATGTAATAACAGTAGGGAAACATTCCAGTGCGCAATATGTGTAAACGATGAATGTGTCTGTCTTTTTCTGTCTGTTTTCTTCAGATTGAAGGAGAGGAGGAGCAGAGACGTTTTGAGGAGGGCAAAGCACGTTACCTCCAGAATAAAGCAAAGAGACTCGCAGATAAGGAGCGCAAGCAGTGACGCCACTGCTCACCACAGTAAAACGCCTGCAACAACAGTATATCAGCCTCACACAACACATACAGTATGAAGGAGAGAAATCCCCTCTCCTGTTCTGTAATTGTAACTTGAACCTGTGATGATTTTTTTTCCTGTGCTACGCACCAAAGCGTTCATATATGGCTGTATCTGTATTTAAAGATTAAGAGTACATATTTTTATTTTGTGGATATTTTTATTGATTTATGAAGACTATTCTTGATGTTCAAAATGACAGTCTGACTGTAGAAGTAAGAGTACTATTTTATTTTTAGGAAGATTTTTAAGTATGAAGACTATTTATGATCGGTGTCAGTGCAAAGCGATAGTCTGAGCGCAAGGAATATGATGAATAAGTGAGTGAATAATATTGAATAAAAGATCCAAGCATGAGTCTGGGGCTCTGGCCTTGTGTCCTTGCTATTTTGATGACGATGATGTCATTGTCTTGGGCATGCCTTGGCAGAGAGGGCACATGCTATCCATCTTTTTAGCACTGTGTCTTTCACAGAGAAATCAGCAGAGCTCGGGGGCTTTGACTCAACTCTCATCTCTCCCACGCCCGCCCTTCCCCCTCCCCTGCCCTCCTCTCCTCTCTGCTCTCCTCCGCTGCCTGTCTGTCACACTCTGACTCCAGTGTTCGCTTTCCCTCTCCTGCTTATCGTCATGTCCTCGTCCATCTCCGTTCTCTTGCAATGTCACCTTATTCCTCCTCTCATTCACTCTATTTGTCCCTCCGTCTCCCCCAGCCTTCTCCCTGTCTCACTCCCTTTGTCGCCACATGAGATGTGAGGACTTATAGAACTAGAAAGGAATGTGTCTGTATTTGAATCTTTCTCTTTGCATATCTCCTGGGTGTGTGCGTGTGTGCACAAAGAAAGATCAGAAAGATGAATTGAGGTCAGCAGCAGCCGGTGAGAAATCAATATCCATATGGCTGTAAGGCTGTGATTATTAACCTGCCATAAAAACTCCTGTTCAAATATTTAGCAGCATTGGTTTTTCATTTGGGTATTCAAAACACTTTTAGACTTCTGGAGGAGTAGGTGGGCTGCAATCCTGTGCAACAGATGGCAAGGACTAATTTAGGATAAAAACCAAAGTGAAATTCAAAGATTAAAGCCCAGTGAGTGAGCTCTATGAAGAACAGTGAGCCACACAGGTCTAAACCTCAGTAAAATGCCTTTTTGTTTGGACCTTTGTTCCTCCTCGTACGTTTTTTCCTACACAGACAAAAACGGATTTGTCATTGGATCATGAAGGTTATTGTTTTTGCCTCGGTCCCTCCAGCACAGTATGTGTGCTTTTCATTTCCCCATGAAAATAAAGTTAGGCTCAAGCTGCACCAGGGGGATATATCTATTTTTAAGCCAAGTGAAGTTGAGGCATCTTGTGGGAGAAGGAGAACACAGGGAGGGAGAGGAGGGAAAACACAATCCAAGTACATAGAATCCATCTCAGATGGCAAGACAAGACTTCTGGGAAATATGAGCTTGTTGAAAAGCATCTGCCTAATGCACAACATCAGCGCAGGCATGCTTGACTGTCCTTGTTAAGAAAGCATCTAACTCCTCATCATTCACAACAATGTTCATTACCGTCTTCAGCCATTTCAGCTGGTAGCAGCTGGCTATAATACATAGAGACACAATATGGTAACCATGGTTACTAATGTGGAAGAACAGACTTAAAATGGAAGAGATGACATTATCAGAAATAAATGTTTCTCAAATTTGTTGTAAATAATTCAAGTCTCACATGTAAATAATGTTTGTGCTTGCCATATAAACTGCAGTATATATTATACACTTAGTGTATAATATTAGGACAGCATTGTCCTAAGTTAATAATGTATGCTGCAGTTTACCAGTTACCAGAGGAAGCTGCATGTCAAACTTCTTTTTACCATCAGAGAATAATGAAATGAAGGCAACAATCTGATCTCATGTTTCCTCTCATGTCTTCACATCTAAATTAGGGGACTAGCAGCCCCCTCACTGCTGTATCCCAGTGTAGAGAGACTGACAAGGCTACTTAGAAGATGAACGATCCTCTGGTGCAGGCGAAAAAACATTAAGGACTCTGAAGGAACGATGAGTGATGAAGCGAGGCGAAAACTCTCGGCTTTCATTACAGAGTGACCTGCTTTGCGTTTTCTTTTCTCCTCAGCTCGGGAACGTCTCTGTCGTCAGTCATTTTCTGACAGCAGGGACTTTACTGCCACACATGAGACAAGACAGATACCTAAACCGTGTGCACATTATACTTCAAGGTCACTCGTGAAAATAAGTCTGTCAATAATTGTATGAGGCAACGCTTCTGTTTGTTGGCAGAAGTTGCAGGTGCTGAAAGACGTCAGCCTCACCCAGTAAACGGTAAACAACTCAATGTTTCCTTCTTTTCTTTGTAAAAATAGGTTTGTGGTTCCTGGAACATCTTCACAGAGCTGAGTTCTGAGTCCTACATTCAGCCCTGCTCTGTTATCTGGGCTTGGAGCCAGAAGGGCTTTCCCTGCAGAGGAGTAGGTGATGGGGCGTACTTTGTCTGGCCTGGAACCTCCCTTTTTGTCAGTCACAGGGGACCACACTGGGAGTACAACTAAATAAGGCTACCTCTTACTGTAAGGCACACAAACTCCTTCACACAGAGGTGGAAGGGCTGAGAGGACATGGAAAAGATTGTTAGGGAGCATATCACCAGGACATTCAAGTATTAAAGAGCTGCTGCTGTGTGTGTGTGTGTGTGTGTGTGTGTGTGTGTGTGTGTGTGTGTGTGTGTGTGTGCGTGTGCGTGTGCGTGTGTGTGTGTCTGTGATGTGTGATAGTGGAGCTGACGGTAGGAGTGGGGGCAGCCCGGTGCCAGTGGGCGGGAATGCCTTCTGTTACTTTTTACTTCCAGGTCACCTAGCATCACACAGGAGAGGCCAGAGATGGACAGTCTGATTATTTTAACAAACTCTCCTGTCATGTCTTGTTGTTGATGGACCTATTTAAATCTAAGGTACAAAAATAAATCATCCACAACAAGCTAACCCACCTACCACTTGTCTTTACCAACGCACCGTCATATCCAAGAAGTAATCTCTGCTCATTTTGTTACACAAGCTTCATCGAAAATCATTTGAACTATTATCAGAAATATGTTTGATTTGTTCGCTGCAAGCCATTCAATTATTAAGTGTTAGAGGCTAGAATTAATAGATGCCTATTATAATTATGTAAATGGATTACTAATTCATGCACCCTCTGTCAGATTTGCTAAAGCAGTCCTGACTCACTTTACCCTGACACTAATGAACATATGTAGAGATAAAGGTAGAGAAGGGTCAGCATTCATTCAAACACCGCTGTTCACTTGAAATGTTTGGATGCGATTGTGAATCAAATTGCGCCATTTGCTTTAAAGTTGCTAAAAGAAAGGTGAATCCGCCATTATGAAGAGAAACATTTTACTAATTTCCCTTCACAACCTTTCCATCTATTGTTCTCTTTCTCTCGCACACATCTGTTGGTTGCACACACAATCAACTTCTGTTCTCTCATCTTGTTTTCATCCTCTTAGGTTGTCGCATGAAAAGGGTCTTTTCCTCAGCTTCTGTTTGAATTTGAACACCTAACAAAAATGAGGGAAGTCTGTGTAACAGTGTCAAACTGGGCCCTACGAAATAAAACATTTAAACAGTTATAATTAATCTGTTTTTTTTCCTACAGATGCACAATAAGCAGTGACATTTTATGAGTTATCCACATCATTTTACCTCTTAAGAAGCTTGTTCAAGCAAAATCAGTGAGTGGTTACAGTCATGATGTGGGTACAAAGGTTGTTGCATACTATTTAAAGCAGGCTGTTAAAGGAAAATTCAGTCTTTTTATAACCTGGGTCATGTTTACAGTGTTACCATTCCACACAAAACTGGAATCTTGCAGGAAAGGGCAAGAGGTTTAAAGTTGGGTTATGGTGTTATGGAAGAAACAGGAAACTGTTGTCATTTGTTTTCACACAGCTAAATCTAAAAATACATCTTTTTCACTCAGTTTTGGCTTTCTCTTCACGCTAACTGGCATTTGTCTCACCCAAAATATGGTTTAGAAAATGGAACTTAACTATGGACTTCTTTAAAACCTGTCTGAAGGTTTGGTTTTTGGAAATCTCACCAACTTCATTGGTGAGAAAAATGTCATAACTGTGTGGCTAAAGAACCACGTTAAAAAAAAGTATTTGCAGTTTTAAAGATTTAGGCCTAGCTGATAGCAAGACATACTGTAATCCTAAAAATAATTTCTGAAAGGTCTCAGGATTTAATTTACCTTGCAGTGTTTCTTGCAATTAATGTGGGCAAACAGGGCAACTCTACAGCATTTATTTAGACAGAATGTGTCACTTCTGTTGCAGTCCCATTATGTGAATACTGTAACAAGACAAATGTAAACCTTGAGGCTGCAGTGTAGTTTTAGGTAATTATTGACTGGTTCAGCAGTAAAGCTCAGGGAACATTTCCCACCCTGCCTCAGTATCTGGAGGAGCTTTTCTTTTTAAGGCTCTTCACTACTGTACAGCCTGGCTGTGTTGGCTACTGCAGCTCTGTGATGTGTGTGTGTCTGTATGTCTGTTTTAATGGGAAGCAGGGAGAGCTTGCACTGCTCCATCCACCAAATACATGAAAATGAAAATAATCCTTATAATAGTGGCATAAACCAAGGTACCAGGGACACACTGTGTCTCTTCTCTCATGTAGCGCCTATTAGTTTTCTCACTGTGTACAATCCAGGCCCCGAGGGAATAAAGCTGCTCTTACAGAATGATTCAGGGAAGGAGTCTTACATAACAAGTCCTATAATGTCAATGAAAAGGGCCCATATAAAGGAACATGAATAACGTGAAAAGAATGCACATTCATTGATATGGGAGGTTTAATGCAGACGTTCTTTTTAAAAATGTTTGAATAATAAAAATGGATGTTATGGCAAATTAGTTTCAGACTTATAGCTAGCTGCAATAGGCTACAATTGCCATCTCTTATTTTCTCTGGTTTCCATGCTTTGACTCAGTTTATAATCAACACATTCAAATGAGACATTTAATGAAAAATAGGCCTACGCCTTCATATTCATTCAGAGGTTGCAGGAATGAAATGACCTGTTAGTATTCAAAGCAAATGTGCAACATGAAGAAGCAGCTTTCGCTCTGTCAAAATGCCGACCTCTTTTCCATGAATTATTTCTTATTGCGGTTCACTCCCACGGCCACGGAGCGTCTGACCCGCGCACGAGCCTGTGCTGTCGGGAGCGCGCAGCAATCATGCCTCTTCCGTCGTACGCCTCGCCAGTGTCGGAAAATACTAAAAGACATTCGTCTTATACCTAAAAAAAATTAACCGCTCTTTTAGCCCTCGTGTTGTCGCGCGACCACCCGCTTCGTGGTGAAGAAGCTGACATATTTAACCAACAACTCGTTCATAATTTGTCTTTTTTTTTTTTTTTTCTTCCGTCAATGTGACAAAGAGGGCAACAAGATACAAGAGGAGTAGGCTACAGCTGTGGTGATGTGGTGTTTCAGGGCTCATCCTTCATTTCGCAGGTCATTCCTTTAACTTGATGCTGTCGACACTCACTGATCAGTTTGGGGATGTAAACGCGAGGAAGCCACTTTAACGGACCTGAACTGATGTAACTCTACGAGTCCGTTAGGAGCCTGAAACGTCTTGTGAAAGGTAAGATGAGACTCACACAGCTGATTTCTAGCTAATAGCCCAATGTCAGTGATTATAGCTCATTTTGATAGGTGACAGACAACGAAGAGGCTTCATCCGAACAGGTGGTATCCTGCAGCACGAGCAGCTCAACTGATGAGAGGGAAAAATAAATGAACATATTTGAATGAAAACGTAACATTCCTGTGGTGCAGATCTGACCCACTTTGGAGATTGCATTATAATCAAATTGCTTGCATGGCAGACCAATGCGGATGAGGAAGTGACCTAATGGAAATATTGAATTACAAATAGCCTAGGCTACTGTCTGTAACTGAGTGAGTAGCGTGTTTTACAATACGGGGGTAGAACTGCTATGTGTGGGATTAGAAATTACCCAGATTAGATACCGAGTTAAAACTGTGTTAGTACTACTAGCCATGAAAAGCAGTACCAGCACCAGTAATTGGAACAGAGAACCCAAATGGTGTACTTACATTCACCATAGGCAGATTCTAACACAAGTATATCACAAAGCTTATCATTCATACAAGAGGGACATGCTAATTTCTGCAGGCAATTTCTGCATTGTGTTGAGCACAGCCTTGGCACAGCTTTTACACCTCCACTTTTTAAATTTGGAATAAAGTGTGAGTATAGCCACATATTGACACCTGCCATGACAGGATCGCTCACAGTGATGATGGACTTAACCAGCCATAACTGATACTGATTTACAACTCCCACACTAGGCCAAAAGATTTACCCATATACTTCCAACCAATCACTTGCTTTTACTATGCATAATCCTATTGGGTTTTTTGACAAAGAAATGCAACATGATTATCTTTATCAGCTACATTTGTACTAATTCTTGACAAGAACTCCTGACTTGATTACAAGTGAACTAAGATTAGAGAGTTCTAGGTTAGCTTTCAGAGAAAGAGTGAGGTCAAGTTCATTTATATATGGTGTCAACACTTTACTGTAGCCCATGTTAATGATGACAAAAGGCAAAGAGTGAGCAGTTGATCTTGAATTATTTTAATGTTTCCCATTAGAAAAATCACAGCAGAAGTAGATGAGCGAGTAGATTAGATGCAGTCGCAGGTCAGAAAGTGGCCATGCAAGCCAATGATCACCTTCACTGCTAAGAGAAAGTGCCGTAGCCTACATGTGACAGTTGCTACACCACAAAGCCTGACAACAGAGCACAGCGTTTCACGGGGCATGTGACATTTTGTTTGTCACACGTTTGGCTCCGTCATTTTATGACCGCGTTAGCCAGTGTTCACACTCTTCTCCTTTTTGTTTACTCATAAACATTGAGTCTGCCTTCCCTTAGACAGCATCATATGGTAATGTGGCATGAATGACAATGAGAAGAGTATTTAAAAAAAAATGTATCTGTTCCTTGCACCAGTTTGAATTCATTAATAAATAATCAACCACCCTAATTTACTTAAATCCAATGCCTGTTTCTGATACAAACTAAACCGTCTGCCATATGGTGCCCAGTGATCCAGCTATAGTCATAGCTGGAGGTAGCTTAGTCTCGCTTTGCCAGACCCTTCTCCAAAGAGCGCTGGAGGAGAGTCTGGCTACTCCACATAGCATTCGGGGACGGGAGGAAAACGTGCTCTGGTTTAATGGCATTTCTTTAAAGAAATCCCAATCGTCTTGGGCAGTGCTAAGCACCGGAGAAAAGCCGCGGTGCTGCTGCAAAATAGGCTCAGAAGGAACTTGTTATGGTGTAACGTGTATGTTTAAGAGTTGTTTTAGTCGTGCAACAGAAAACTCAGATTGGACAGATAGTCTAGCTATCTGTCTGGGTTTACCTTGCAGAGATCTGAGAAAAGGTTAACCATAGTCCTCATAAATCGACCGGAGTTTAAAATGCCAACACAAAGGAAGCCCAAGGCAACGGATATCCGGCCTAAATGAGTGAAATCCGGCAGATTTTCCGGCGGCAAAGGAGCGGTCCGGAAGTGGAACGTCAAGGATATAGACTAGAGGTAGCTTAACATAAACAGGAGAGAGACTCTAGGGTTGCATTTGTGATGGAAAATTCAGCTACTTACTCTGTGACAAGCTGGACACTCAGCAAAGAAAAGCGCTTACAGTGTGCCTCAGTAACATCAAATAGCATGTTGGATTTTGGCTTGTGACCTTTTAATACCTTTTCCCTATTACTAAATCTGTGAGTTAGCATCTAATTGACACTGATTGCACCAGTACGGCTGGTAATCTTCCATATTTACTGCAGCTTTCTGTTACTGGAAAATCAAGTGCAGGAAGGGAATTATGGAAATCACAGAAGTTATGACAAATCAGTGCTGGGAGCTTGTTTTCTAATGATTGCACACAGTATTTAAGAAAATGATGCCAAGCTTGGTTCCAATAGTAGTTTTTTTAATGCATTCTCACAGGCTCAATGAAAAATAGGCACTTTCTATGTCAAATGCAAGCAAAGTAGTCTAAACTTAGTTGGCTTTTTAATAGACCAGCAAATTAAAACCTGTTTGAGAGTGTCTCTAATGAGCTGCAATATAGGTTTTAGATGTTCTAACTGTGGAAGAAAATGCCCATTGAGGATGTCTTGATGGAAGACCACAACATACTAAATTTGACTGCACTGCAAAAGCCAATTAGAGCTGGAGTTTTAGATTTCTTTATTAATGGTTATGGTTCCTTGTAAAAGTACCTCAGAGCATAATGATATTGATATTATTTGATGGGTATTTAATCAGTGCTACTTAATCTAATGCTATTCGGTATGTTTAATTCATGTTACACCAGTGTGACATGAGCTTGAATCAATGTTTGCAGCCTTGTAGTAGTTCTGCTCATAGGAGGTTCTCTCCTAATCAAACCCGATTCATCAATGACTCATGGATGCTTTCATCACCTTCCCATTGTCAAATAATGGGCTGATGTTTAAAGTATTTTGATATATCTTGGTTTCAAAATCAATACTAAAACAATATTAAAATGTGTTTATATCCTGTAAAATTACAGTATATAAACACATTTTTCAAAAATGTGTGATTCTGTGGCCGGGTTGGTTCAGTGGTAGAGCAAGCGCACATATACTGAGAGGCTTATGCCTCAACGCAGAGGTCCAGGGTTTGAGTCTTTCGGACGTTTTTTGATTTCCTTGCAGTCTGTTTCCCTCTCCCCCCCCCCCTCTCCTTTTTTTTTTTTTTTTTTTTTTTTTTTTTTTTTTTTTTTTTTTTTTTTTTTTTTTTTCTCTCTCTCTCTCCCCTTTCTCACCTAGCTGTCCTGTCAGTTAAAGGCAGAAAAGCCCAAAAAGATTATCTAAAAAAATTGAAAAAGAGTGTGTTTCAAGAATGAGTTAAAAAAGACAACTGATTAAACATTTGTTGCTTTTTGTACTTGACAATTTTTCATGCTTTGCTAGGGAGACTATTTCAAAAGTGAACCCACTGGCATATTGATCAGGGAGGTATCCTAGCATTGAATAATTTGGCGGTTTGATGTAGAATCTCCAGCAGGCAGATACTGATTCAATACAGAAATTGTCTTAGCTTACCACTCTTTACAGGAAGGTCAGAGGTCAAGGTCAGATGGAGCTTATTACTTTCTGATGACTGTAGCGGATCGTGTTTCCATTTAGAGACTTCTGTGGCTGACACAGGGTCTTGAATCAGGGTCCTCTGGTCGGAAAGCAGGCTGCCAACTCACTCTGCCTCCCTGCTGTGCATTAGTGAAATGCTGTGATTAAACGGAAGGGGCATTTGCTCACAACATGTTATTGTTATTGTTTCAGTCCTTGAGTGTGAGCGCTGTCTGGTGTCACATGCTGTAAGTGGAGACTTTACAATGACAGAAGCTAAGCAGAGTTACTTACCACAGGAAGATCATATGAAATGCACATTGTCATCTCTCATCAAAATTCAGAGTGCCATCAAATAAACTGGTCATAGTTGAAAATATACCAGCTACTGCAAACTGAACATTGGCCTTTTGTTGCCCTAAATAGGCTGGAGCAGAATGCTGATGTAGACCGAAGTCTCTGGGAAAATGGATTAGCTTTTATTTATTTTCATCATGTTAAATATTAGTGTTTTACCCATTGAAAAGTAGACAGGCCATTAATAGACTTAAAGACGCAGCTCAAGTATTCTTCTTTCAATGAGGCTGGTTTGGGCAAATTAAATTCCAGTTTAACATACTTGTGGAATAAAACTATTCTAGTGATTTGATATCTACTGTAGATAACCACACAAACCAGCAAAATGATGCAGATGAAGTTAATAAAATGTACATCATGTTGTATTGGAATGCATATAATGTAGAAAATCTTCAAAAACTGCATAACATCTGAATGTAAATTGATGTCGAACATAATTTTTGGAATGAGAATCATATCATGAACTCTAAAGTACTTCCTTGTCCATTTACCACAAGAAGTAAACACACTGTACCCCAGTAGAAATGGTTGTCTCCTGGTTTTGGTTCCGGTTGACAAAGGGCTGTGTCAAAATCACTCAATAAGGTCATCTAATGATGATGTCATTACTGTAAAGCAGCTGACTCAAGGGGATCTTGGGAAATGGAGGGACATTTAATGTGCCATTATCCTGTAATTAACACTTTCAGATATTTTTGTAAGTCCTCAGCAACAGTTACATGAGCTCGATTTAAGAAATGATAAACGAGGAGTGCTTGGAGACCAGGACAGCAGTGCCAGTTTCATGCTTTAGTGTATATATATATATATATATATATACACACAAACACAAACAATAAGCCATCTAGCTCTCATGTATATGAAAGAAGTCTGAAGGATTTTGACCGAGGTGGGAAGGCCATATTTGCTGCTTTTTATAGTTTGTAATACTATGCTTTACATAAATTATAATGAAGTAGGTAGACATGATGTATGAGGCCATACAGTAGGATGGCACTCCTGGAAATGACTCAGCCGACAAGTGGGAACAACAAACTGGCAATATGGATGAAAGTTTTTTTATAAACATAGTTCATTTTAATTTTTTCCTTTTTTGACTGTGTGTTTGGGACAAAATAGCACTGTTGAATAATTTGGAAAAATCCAAAGGCATCTAGTCTTCCTTTATTCCAGGAATACATCTGTCTTAAAAAGTTAAAACAACAGTTCTAAAGAGGTCACAAATGTCAGCCTCTTGTGTCTTAAAGAGGTTAATCACCTTCGTTGTCTTATTTCTGCAGGACAGTGGGCGAAAGCCGATCCTGCTGATCATTTGTCACGCAAGGAGGAACCTCTCTGGACTCTCATTGATAACTAGATAATGAGTGCTCACTAAGATGAGTAAGATTGATAGTGTTTTGGCCTCTGAAGGCCATTGTAATCCCTCATAGGATGAAGGAGAGCTCTTCGCCAGCACTTTGTGGGTGACCATGCGAACTGTAAATATCTGATGAAATGGTTGCAAGGTTTTGTATTACATTTCATACACATAATTATATTATTATTATAAATATATTATATTATTTAATAACATTGGGAATATTCCATTAAACCAATACCCAAAGATAATTGATGGCATTCATCAAGTACCCCACATGCATGCAGCAGCCTTCTTCTTTTTCTGGTGCGACATTAGGCCAAGTTGGCTGATGTGGCTTCACTCAGTTGCAGTAAATACCTGCAGGTCTTCGGCTAATCACTTCGTTAAACTATAAACGGTGAAAAACCATGTGATGTCTGAAGTATCATTAAGTAAAGTGACATTTAAAATTTTGCCCACTTGTTCGCCATTCAGCTCTATTTGGCGGAGCTGATGTGGGACTGGCAAGCAACAAACACCACAGCTGGGTATGATTCAGGGCTGAGACGCCTGGCAACCAAGCACACTCGCCACAGAGAATGTTCCTCTCTCGCCTGTTCCTTCTTAAAATCACCACCAAGATACACATATATTGTAAAAGAAGCAAAGGGTTTCAGCTACAATCAGACTTGAAACTTGAAAATTGCTTAGAATTATGCAAATGAAATATACTGAAGACTTCAGATGTTGGCTTATAGTAAATCAGGCTACATGTTCTGATCATGGGTATAATGATTACCTGATCAACATTTTAACATGCAGTAAGAGTAACATAGATGTGGGTTTGTGACAAGAAAGTTGCCTGTTATAAACTATGGATTATGTTTATTCATTTATTAAGATCACCTTTTAGCTGCTGAGTACAAACTTTCATGACTTAGAAACCTAAACAGACAATAACATTACAGAGCAGTAAACAAAGGGAACTGATTACAGCCAGAGAAAATATGTTTACAGATGAGAAATGGAATTTATTTAACTATAAATCAGACCGCAGTGTATTAGATATTTTAGATGTTTTGTAATTGCTTTTAGGTAGGAGAGGGTAATGAATGGTCACCTCTGACATTCCCTGTATAAGGCACTTAACCCTCAAAGCTGTAGAGGACTACACTTGCACTGGACAGCTTCCTAGCATTGAGTGTTTGTAACTGTGTAAATGTGAAGCTGCATGCTGCTGCTGCTGCAGAAAAACGTACCTGCTGACTTAACTTTCAAAGTAAAGCACCTGTCATCTGTAAGCATAAGAGATGTAATCTTAAACACTGAGGCCATGCTCTGGGGAAAGCATGCAGCCTCCCAGGACAGAGTATTTTCCTCTTTGTCAGCTCTAGGGATGAGTTGATGGTCGGGCAATAAGACCCCCATGCATCACACCTGTCAGCAGGGAGCTTATAAGAGAGGTCCACTTCCTCCATTTTCTCTAGCTCCTGCCAATTTGAAGCTGAGAGATGTAGGTCAGCATTACACATGAACACCAGCTTTCACTCTGTACTGCACCCAACACACTGACCAACATTGTGCTGATGAGCATTAGAGCCTTGAAAATCATCATGTTCCTTGGAGCAGGGTTCCATGTAGTTATTGGTCTGATCTCATTGAGACACACTGTCATCCATTTTGGCCTTTGTTTCAACCAATAAATCTGTTTCTATGCCTGCCAAAATATGTCTAGGAACACTTCCTCTCTGTATCTCAGCTGATTATAGTTTGAGATGAAGAACGAAAAAATTTGACAAATGTGCAAAAAGTGATAAATTAGTCATCCAGGAGACAAAAAAGCACAGTTCCCTACGCAGCAGTTTTCAGCTGTTGGTCGTCCTGTAAATGGTTTTGTACAAGCACGCTGTTGGCTCTTTTGTTTACGTTGACAGATACATTATAGTTATAGCTGTGCCTAAATATGACAAAAATAAATGCATATTGAAACTATGTACTATGTACTTTAACAATGGGGTCAAAAGCATTGTAATGCATACAGGTAAGCCATCAGTAGTCCTTTTCGTGTTTTCTTATGTTTTTTACAGCATGCTGAAGAAAATAATTTTTTAACAAGTTTTGTTTGTTAACCTATATAATTGCTATTTGATATACTACTCCGAGAAATAATTTTGCAAAAGTTAATCTCAGCAATTTATCTCACTATATTGTAAAACCCTGAAAACATTAGTGGTGCACTTTTTTAGGAACTAAAGCACTTTAAAAAATGTACCTTTGCCATCACAGCTTGCACCCAAATGCATCATTTCCATTATTTGGATTTATGAGACCATTAGCATAACCACATTTTTTTGGGACAACTTCTTTAGCTCTGTTGTTATCATAGTTATAATAGATAAAGAAACAAGCATTGTTTGATGGCAGAAGTTTAAGAAATCAATTATATCTTGTTCCAAGGCTGATCGTTCCACCAATTTCATCAGGTCAAAATATAAATAATTTACCGTACCTTTGCTCTAAGGCGATTTTTCATGTTTGGATGTAAACAGTTGATGTAGGCCAGGGAAAGTACAAAATGAGTAATTATTAAAATGCATTTAAAGCTATACCATGAAACATTTCTGTTTCCTAATCTTCCTTGTATCAACACCTCAATGAATCTGTGCCACTCTGTTAACATTCAACATCTCGGTGTTAGAGTGGGAAAGTCTATACAGCCTGTACTGATTTCCCCTGTGTAGAGGACAGATTTGGCTCGGAGGCCTAGGGGATTGTGGGTGATGGAGCTGTTAGTTCCACTATGGTTAGAAAGCCCATCAGTCAAGTGTTAGAGTAAAACCAGTGCTACAGGTACTATAACCAGTGCTATTCCTGTTACTACCACTAATACAACAACAACAACAACAATAACAACTACTACTACTACTACTACTTCAACTGTATACTCTTTCTGCTACTCATACATAATTGCTATTACAGCAATACTTCCTTAAAGCTGTTATTAACATATTTTAATTACTGAATAAAAGTACTGTATGTTGTGCCCAGCAATATAGTTTGTGTGATTTTCTGTAATTAAGCATCATTGTTTTCAATTTTTTTTTACAGTTTTAATACCAGAGTACATTAGTTTAACCAGATTTTATGTCTAACACTCACAAAGTTCTTGCATTTCTTGTTCATGGCAACACAGTTAAACAGTTTTTTTCTTGTGGTCAGCTCAGAATATGATTATGAAGGGAGAAAGTGAAGAGAAAATGGAGAGAAAGTGCAAATGAGCAGTTGATTATAATCCAGAAACCTTCAGTTAAACCAAACAAGCGGTTAAACAACAGAACGTTTGCGTTTGACACTCAAAATTGGATGTTAACGCCAAATAAGATTCTCTGAATCCAATTTTGTAGTCTAGTCTGGTGTGTTATTTCGGATTGTATTGCGGAGTTAACTCACAT
Source organism: Perca fluviatilis (assembly GCF_010015445.1). NCBI lineage: Eukaryota > Metazoa > Chordata > Actinopteri > Perciformes > Percidae > Perca > Perca fluviatilis. Next base: position 25,897,325 of record NC_053116.1, on the reverse strand, counting down.
TGTAGACAAAATTAATTGTGTAGCCAGTGTTGGGAAAGTTCACTTTCTACATGAACTAGTTCAAAGTTCAGTTCACAGATATTAAAATGAACTAGTTCAGTTCATAGTTCATACTTCAAAATTTTGAACTAAGTTCACAGTTCCAAAAATGAACTACTGTAGTTCATAGTTCTTTTTTCCATATGTTGCTGCAATCTATTCTTTTTCAAAATTATTGCCACAGCCCACATAGAACCACAGACAGCAATTATTTTATCAGTTTTAACACTGAAACTATGCGTCAGATTTCATCTTCATATCCAATCAGTTCAACGTGCCGTTTCAGGTTTGCTGTGGATGTGACTGAAGTGCAGATTTTCTTTTTGAAAGCCGGCGGGCAAAGTTTGCACAGAAATGTAAGATTTTTCGCATCCGCACCGACCTTGTCATAAAACTCGTTTAAATGATCATACGACTTCGTCGCCTCCATGCTGCTTTTTGTTTTGATGACGCATGCGACACTGGTGGCTGGTGTTACCAGATTGGGTGTTTTTTCCGCTACATATTAAGGCCCGTTTACGGTGTGTTTTAGCCGGGTTTTCACCTGGAAGGCTCTATAGAAATCTGGCACCCTATTGAACGAAGTTAAACTGAGAGAGCGTGCCGTTCACCGATACCAGAATGAGCGTGTTCACAGTAACGTTCATCAGGCAGTAATACAGTATGTTCAGTTCACGTTCGGCCAAAATATGAACGAGTTCATGAACTATCGTTCAATGACCGCGTTCAGGCACAACACGGTGTGTAGCACAGCACAGGGTTTAGGTGCATTTTAATCAACTTCTTGCATTCTTTGGCCTGGTTAGTGCTGCTTGAGGAGACAAGCTGTCTTAATTTATTTTTTGTCAGAATGAAGAATTTCAACTAGCATTAATGTGTATCAACAGAACTGGTAAGATGCAGGAGAATTATGTTGAGTCTACATAAAGGCTGGAACAATCACAATGACAAAGAGGCAAAAGTTGCATCAAATTTGACCAGTTAAAAATACCATCCATGTGTTGTTTGTTTGAACGGTTTCCATGGTACCTCCAGCTGTTCCCAGAGGTAGAAAAGCTGCAGTTGCTTGTAAACATCCTGGAATAACCTTGTTAGACCTAATTGCAATTTCTTGTATTAATTGAAAGCTTCCATTGTCCCTCTTGAGCCTCATGAGTCGCTCAAGCAGAAGGGCTAAAAGTACCTTTTTCACTGCTCACTGCCTACGTTTTGGTATATTGTGCAAATATTGTGGAGACAATTCCTTCACTGTTATTAAAATGTTTCTTATTTCTAGTTAGATGACTGGTGTTTGGCTTACCTCTGTGGCCGCTGTGCACGCATCAGCGAGCCTCTCGTCTTGCATTTTTGAACATCTCACACATCACCCTCGAGTGCGTGCACGGAGCGCTGAGCCAATGCCGATTAAGTACAGTACTTGAGTAAATGTACTTTCCACCACTGGTTTTTAGAGTTTTTTTTTCACTTAACTGCTATAAGTAACACTATGAGAGCACTGACAGTGAACCAAAACAGAAGAATTGCACAATGAGCTGAAAGTCGCTATAAAGCCCGTATTGCTAGAGAGGAACTACAAAACCCGGTGATAATTCTCTGTGGGTTCATCACTGTGAGTGACCCCTTTCACACACAGCTAGTCATGTGATGACTACTTGTGTATATACCTGCAGCCACTAGACTATACGTATTCCCAGTTTCCACGTTTTACAATACTGACATATAAAAGAGTTTAATGGAAAAAGTGTTAAAGGGGTTGGTAACATTCAGTGTTTATTTCAGCTGTGCTTTTCTGATCACCCATAGAGCGGAGTGAATTTATTTCACAAATTCACTTAACAGTTACCTGGACAGAAGATATACAGTAAATGCATTAACAGAAAAGGGTCAGGGTGACACAGTAAAGCACATTTTCACTGTGGGGAAGATGGAGATGAGGGGTGGGGTAATCAACGGAGGAAATGCAGGTGCTGCAATTCTGGCAGCAGCTGTCTGTGAGCTATATGAGGAGGTGAAATTATGTTGTGTGAAATAACACTGAAGGCTATGAGGGAGCTAGTGATCCACTCTTGGTCTAATACCTGAAAATGCATTGAACTGGGACTGCCTGACAGTCGAACAAATACTTCTCAACTGCTTAACTGTTTGGTCTGTTCTCGTTCTCACTGTGACCAAACTGAACTCCTCATTAGGGAACCCTTCTGTTTCTTCACTGGAGAACTTGTGTATAATCTATGGTACTAGTTTGACAAAGATGGCATTCCTGCATCTGTCTTTGTTGCTTCTAAAAACAACCTATTTAACGTATGTTCCGGTATTTTGACACTGTTACTATGTTTAGTGTTTGACTTGTGAGCTTTCAGTCTACAGTCAACAGTCCATCCCAACCACCCGGAGATTCCTAGATTAAACCTATGAATCATTCTTTTTATATCCCAGCCTGGTCTAAGGTGTTTTTTAATGGTGTGTGATAATGCTTTTTAATAGTGTGTTTTCTTTGATCTCCATAGTAAAATGTTGCTTTATTAACTTTTATTAAATCTATTTTTGTGTTTGGTTTGTCTAGATTCACACTACAGTATCACAATTGAACGACTTGGTCACATGGACCATGAGTAGCGTTTTCATTAGACAGAGTTAGTTAAATTTTTTAGCAGCAGGGAGATCACAACAAATCTAAAAAAGCTAGGAACACAGACAAATAAGATAAATATTCTATAACAATAATAAGGGTCAGTCCAGACTGTGGTTTGCCCTCCGTTCATTTGGTTATTCTTGGCTTTCCAAGAATGAGACACTGCTGCCTGTCAGATGTAATTTTGCCATCATTTCCAGTAGTAGGTGTGTTGATGTATCATTATTGAACTCTTAACAAACTGTGCCACATTTCGCTTAGAACAGAAGTGAGACTTTGTAAGTGTTACTTGTTGCTCTTCCCTGACCAAATAGTTAAGTCACTAGAGTTTAAGCGCTTCTGCGTGAATATGCAACTTCTTTTTGAGCCAGCAAAATATTTCATGATGTGTTTGCAGGACCACCTCCTAATTCATATGGTTACACAGGTCCTGAGGAGTGCATATATGCTGCTTCATAACATCCTGTATTAGCACTACTGGATCTGATTGGCTGAGGGATGTTTAGGGTGCCATTGGAGAGAAGAGTGAGAGAGGAGGATTAGATCAGTGGAAATGAGAGCAGTGTGCTGATGACATGGTTCTTGTCATTTCCAGTGTCCCCTCTTAGGGGCCTTGCCCACAGCACATCAGTGTTTGGACAAGCCAAAAGACAGGAAATAGATGTGACAACACGCACCAGCTGTGCCAAGCATTTTTCACTCCACAGTGGGGGAACCAAAGTCATCCTCTTCTGATTATTCTCTGGCTGAAGCTGAGTTATGCTGAAAATGACCCGTAAAAACTGACCAAAATTGTAGCAAGCTATTTTTTTGTACGTGTTCTTTTGATGACTCCTTGTTACAGGATTGCATAAGTTGTTGTGTCACCATTTTTTAAGGGTGTAATAAAATAACAGGAACACCTTACAATATAGTGAAGCCATCTACATCAACACTACACACTGTTGCAGTGGAGTTGAATCAGCACCTCTCTGACCGCATAATCAAAACAACACTATAAGTGGAATATGCAATTTACAATTGTTTGCATTACGGATTAATATGTTGATTATTCATCATCAAGAATAGTTATTTAGTCTATAAATTGTCAAAATTAAAAATACGCAACACAATTTTGAAAAGCCCAATGTGAAGTCTTTCTTGTTTTGTCTGACCAAAACTCTCAAAAGATATTCAATTTACCGTGATCTAAAAACAGAAAATCTTCACAATTAAGAAGCTGGAACCAGGGGATGTTTTATGCTTTTTGCTTGAATGAATGACAATTAAATGACAACTAATTAATTGATTGTTAAATCAAACTACTGGATTGGTTGACTAATTGTTCCAGCAGCACTAACTGTAAGCTTTACAAAAAAAAACATTTTTCTGGAGCATCCTATAGGATTGCATTTCATTATTTCTTCCGCTGAAGGCTAAAAACACATTTCTTCCAACTACATTTCGGATAAAGAAGGGGGATATATATATATATATATATATATATATATATATATATATATATATATATCTCTATCTCTTGATGCTACACTTTCATATGGCTCTTTGTATCATTACCTATTTAAATCTAATGTACTTGCACTTACTACTTGTTGTCTGGAGTTTGCACCTTCAAGGTTGAATGCACTTAATTGTAAGTCGCTTTAGATAAAAGCGTCAGCTAAATGACATGTAATGTAATGTTATTTCGTAGCAGCTCTGCTAACTGATTACTGTTGTGTCTTAGTCACATGAAATTGATGGCTTTCAATAATAACCGTAATAGTTAAACTGTTGTAATTAACATTACCCTATTACTGTAGTTGACTAAGATGACTGTTTTGTATTATGAAGGATTATTTTGAAATGGACTGACTTATATAATTTTCTTTACATCCACTGTCTCTGATCACTGTGTGATTTCTCTTCCCCCTCTCCAGCCACAAGCTTGTAAGGGAACTGGTCCGGCCCTTTCACCCTCCCCCTCTAACATCCCACTGTCGCACCACTACCGTGTCCTTTCCCTGCTGTGGCCATCCCATGGAGAGTGCACGCCCACCCAGATAGGATGCCTGCTTTGCCCGACGTCCTGCATCCCCTCCTGCCCATCACCACCTCCTCCTTCTCCTCGGGTGTACCTGCTCTTTCCAACAGTTCCTTGCGGCCCCCCAGGCTCCGCCCTGACCCGCTCCAACATGGTGGATGAGGTACCCACCATGAAGGATGACGTGATCAACGCCAACACGCTGGCTTGGCTGGTCTGCTCGGGCGTGTCCATCCTGGCCAACACTTGGAGCATCCTTAGCGTCAGTGCCAAGCAGAAAAAGTGGAAGCCGCTGGAGTTCCTTATCTGCACCCTGGCAGGCACGCACATCCTCAACATGGCCATCCCCATCACCATGTACTGTGTCATAACGCTGCGCCGTCAGCACTCCAACTACGAGTGGAACGAGGGTCTGTGCAAGATGTTTGTCTCCACCTTCTACACTCTCACATTGGTCACTTGCTTCTCCGTCACCTCGCTCTCTTATCACCGCATGTGGATGGTGCGCTGGCCTGTGAACTACAGGTAAGACATTTGAGTCTGTTGTTCATAAAATAAAAATGTCATTGTTCTGTTTTTGCCTGTTCAGATTCCGCTCTTAATTTAGGTGGGACCATTTTCAAAGGGTAATTTCACCCAAATTACAAATGTATATCTTGCAGTATCTACACAGGTACCATACCACAATGCCTATATTCAGGTTTTGAGATATGTCTCTGAGATTTCTGGCTTTGGCCCAATATAATAGAGGTGAATGGGATTTTTGTCTGTGTTTTGCTCACAGCATAAAAACAAATCTACAGTAACATTTCTTTCCTGAAACAATGTCCTGCCTAGAAGAAGAAGACACACTTTATTAATTACAGAGGGAAAATTCAATTTTTTAACATGAATCTGTGTTTTACTAATCTAGATACTGTAGATACCTTTTTTTATATATTCTGATAGATTACAGTACTTTGTCTTTTTTTACATTCAATCATCCATTTTTCCCGAAATTTGTAGCAATAGAAATTGTACAAAGACATTTTGAATTCTGTCCCCCTGCAAGACTTTCCATAAACACACATCTGCCAAAGCCACCTTGAAAGACAACATTCTGACATTTTAAGCGACACATTTTGTTGCCCTCGCTGCATTTCTGAGCAGATCCCTTAGATGGGATGGGGCCGTAGTTTAGATTAGTGTCACCTGTCAGCCTGTTTACCTCAGTTTTTGAGAGGGATGCTCTGCATCAGGTGAGACGTCTCTCCTGCCAACACATCTACTGTTTGCAGTTATTTGGGGTAACGCCATGTAAAACCCTCTAGACTGAGCATCTGCCTGCTCTAGCATCCAGCTTCAACTGGCTCCTCATAACAAGTGATATTACGAAGTAACACTGAATAATAAAAGACCAGGGTCACCTCACATTAACAGCCAGAACCCTGCTGCAGTAACACCATTTTGGTCTTGTTAGACTCCCAAGACATCTGCTGTTGACACGTAATCAGATGTTCTGAACATCGCTGCTTTCTTTGCAACAAGATTTTGATGCTATTTCTGTCTGTGTTCAGGAATGCACAAGTGCTGCTTTAACATAACATAACCTGTTCTGATGATTATTAAGAAGCAGCCATTCTTTTCTTCCTTTAGGATCCAGTGCTTTTGGCCACTGTTTGATGATTTGAAGCACACCTCCGAGGTCTTGGCTTTGTTATTCATGGATAGATTCTGGTCATCAGGTGCAGAACAATCACTTGCACATGAATGCATTTGTAGAGCAGATACTGTGGCAAATACAGGCTGAGCACATGAAATTCATTTTTGCACAATACAAACAAGCTACTATAAGGGTTATTGAAATGGTGCAGAAACTATTGCTGTGGTTCATGTGGTGAAGATCAGTATTCTGTTGCCTCGCTCTTCCTCCTCTGCTGAAAAACAAAGTGATTTTACTTCCTGTGGCATCAGGCCTGCAGATGCACAGCCTATAGTCAGCTTGGCCAATTTAGCAGATAAGCAGACGTTCAAATAACATATGCAAACTTCCTTTTGAATCAATGCTCAATCTTGCTATCTATATTACTTGTGCAGCTGCCATTATTGGCTGATGCCCACACAGAGATATCAGGCTTTACTCAAATGCTTTTATCTCTCGTCATCTGTTCTCACTCATCTGACAATATTCTCCCTCATCTCCTGTCTGCAAACATTGCCTTTCCTCTCCACAGCTCCTCATCTTGTTTCCAAGTCACTTTTAACAATGATATGGTGGACTGATATCTCAGGCGATGCACCGTGTAATTGCTGTTCATCTTTCATTTAAATCGCTCCATGTTTGCCCTGCTGAGGTAGCATGGCTGCCTTGTCTCTGACGTTAACACACACCGAAGGCCTGAATTATGAATTCCAACCTTGTACTTCGGCAGCTGCTCTCATCATCCTGCGCTCACTATCTTTTTAGGAGCTTTTTTCCATCGCAACACTCTCTCTGGTAATAGATTCAAGCAGCTTGGTGACGTAATGTCCCCGTCATACATACCCCAGGCACATTCAAGAAAGGCTAACATAATTACTCACTGTGACAACAAGCCATACTTGTCTTTGGACAAAGCCATAGTGCAAAGATAGAGGCTACTCCTGCCCCCTCTGGGCCACTGATAGTGTCAGTGCATGGAATCTAATGCATTACTAGTTACAAATATTTGTAACTAGATGAATTTTATATCTAGCCAGTGCTCCTCCAGAGGATTTTATTGAGAGGAAGAAGAGGATAGGCGACATGTGGTTTGGCTCTTTTAAGGGAGACAGATTGGGTTTCTTGCCCAAACTCCTCCTGGACAACTGACAGACACACAGAGAATTTACTGTGTTCCTTCCCAACACAAATGAAGCAGCAGAGGTAGATTTATGCAAATTGTCTACATGTCCCTTCATTAGTCCATTATTATATCCGCTTTTAATGGATGCCAATTTATAGATGCTGGACCTAAGTGAAAATCTTTTTTTTTTTTTCAAAAGCCATGTTATAGACAAAAAAATATTTTGGCCTCTGTATGATTTGTGGCTGATGCCTTAAACAGCTCAACACAACTTTAGTGCAAATGTTTTGGTAGGATAGCACAGTCTTTTCTCAATTATTGGAAATGAGAACACCAGTAACTGCCTGCCATTTTTTCAGATGTACATGCTGTTCCAAACCTTGAAAATTGCCACACAGCCAGAGGACACAAACACATTCAGCAAATTGCTCGACTGTAAAAATTACTTGGAGGTGAGAGGAAATGGAAATCACTTCGTGCTGAAATAGACCTAACTGACAAATAGACGTGTTGTGAAAAGCAATCTTTTGCCATCAGCAAAACATTAATTTCCCTCCATTCAACTCCAGTTTATCTAATTGATGAATATGTGGGATAGTGCTTTTTCATCTTATATGTCCCATGTGCAGATCTGCTACATTTATGGTGTAGTTTAAGGTTCTTACTTACATCCGATAAAATAGTATAAGAGTCAAAGTCCACAGGTTTAACACTCTTATGACCTACAGGACATACACAGCAGGAAAAAAGCCACAGCCCATTTTAAGGCCTGACAGCAGTTCAACTTATGTTACGCTAAAATCTGTGGTTCTGCTTCCAGGTTGAGTAACACCAAGAAGCAGGCAGTGCACACAGTGATGGGCATCTGGATGGTCTCCTTCATCCTGTCCACGCTTCCAGCAGTGGGTTGGCACGACACCATCGACCGCTTCTACACCTCTGACTGCCGATTTATTGTAACAGAGATTGGTCTGGGCTTCGGTGTGTGCTTTCTGCTGCTGATCGGTGGCAGCGTAGCCATGGGTGTGATCTGCATCGGCATCGCTCTCTTCCAGACCTTCTCCATTCAGGCAGGCCACAAGGCTGACAAGAACAAGTTCAACGTCCCCACCATAGTGGTGGAGGACGCCCAGGGGAAGCGCAGATCATCCATCGATGGATCGGAGCCACTCAAGACGTCACTGCAGATCACCTACCTGATCAGTGGAATCGTCTTTATCTACGATTTCCTGACTGGCTTCCCCATACTGGTGAGTACACTGCCTAAACATGATTCCAGTTAATGATGGAGCTGCTCTAAGAACCAACAAGTTAAAAGGTCTGGCTGATATATAAAAAATGGCATTTGTGTATTACCATGGGCTCCGTCATATACGTCAAACTTCACTCGCAGATGTTGGACTTCTGGATCAGTTGTGACTGAGCGTGTGTGCTGTCAGGCATTCATGAGTGTTGTGTAAAATCTCTAGAGTTTACGTAGCCCCAGATTGCGCCTCTCGTGTTTTATCATGACATTATATTCACAGAGCTAAGCATCTAGTTTTCTAAAGCGCTAATCCCTTGTGATCTTTCAAAAAACCCACAAGGCTGTTAAACAACACTGCCTGCCCGTTTGGAGGGTATTTCCAGAACTCTTAAAGTCTCTTCTGCCATTTGGATCAAAAAAGATTTTGTCTTCTGCATAATAAAATACTTTGTTCAGTTTCTTCCTAAGTTGCAACTGTATTTTCTTTTCCAAACAAAAGAAACATATCTATTTGCTTGTTTCACTTGACGCAAGAAAACTATAAATGCATTTTTATATTTACCAATACAATTTACATTTTATAGATATTATATATAAATATTATAATCCAAATAATACAAATATAATAGGATAACAAAACCTTCAGTGTCTGTGATGTGTTGAACAATGAGACAATTATAGCCCAAAAAAGTCCTGACCAATTTCTAGTGTAGCTTTAAACCTGATAAAATAAATTCATATAAAGTATTGTTTGTACAGCACATGTGTGTGTGTGTGTGTATATATATATATATATATATATATATATACACGCAGCTTGTGTTATGATAATGACAGCTACTCGCAGTAAGAACTTGCATCTACAATATTTTAATGGTAGTTTTTCAGATGGTGTGTGTAGAAAGAAACACACAGAGAGCTATGGCTGATGGCAGCCATTTTTGTGACCTCATCGTCACTCAGACTTTTTGCTTCGGGTGAGGAAGGTTACTTGAGTTAGCACTGGAGAGAGAGATGGTGGACAGGGTCAAAACAAAGGATTGGCTAGTGCCAGGCCCACCATCAGGAATTATGGACAGGGGCACACATTTTCCAAATTCAGCCCTTCATCCAACCAACTCCTTTGCATGGGCTGGGGTCATCTGTACCATTTGACCCCCCCACCCCCTCCTGACAGCGGCATGGCTAGTGCTGCAGGTTCCCAGAACTAATACTGATCTGGGAAAGACTGCTTTTAGATTTTATGCACCATACATTTGGAATTAATGAATTGCACTTTAAGGTTTCAATGGGTCAGTTCATAATTCTAGTCAAAACCCTTATTGAGTTTAGCTGTGACTGTTTTTCACTTGTTTTAATTGACTTATTGTATTATATTACTTGTATTTATTATGTTTTGATTATAATATCTTTGTAACTATAACAATTTACATTGTACATTAAAATTGTTGCTTTATTTTATGTACTTAGGTCTCTCTTGAAAATGAGATCTCCATCTCAATGGTAATACCTGATTAAATAAAGATTTTGTTTTAAAGAAAAAAGAAAGAAATTAAACATTAAGCTGAAATGGTTTGAGAGTAGAGTTTATCTACTGTAGCTCCTGTAACCATACCATACTGTTTTATTATTTAAATGAGTTTAAATGTTTCAGCTCATCTGGGGTTGTAAGTAGGTTGGGCTTACTGTGTGTGTCTTTATATACAGTCTGTTGGAGGAGGTAATGGGTTCTCACTGAATTCTGTTTATAATAATAACAATAGTAATAGCAATCATAATGAAAAGAAGAATATGTTGCCAACACAATTCAAAAAATCTCCAACAGTGTAATTGATCCCGGCCTGTGTGTGGGTCACAGACCTATTCCAGTTGTCCCAGGTACAGGTCACAGTTAAGCTCTGTAATCATCTTCCCTCTGTTGTCTTTTAGGGAACTCCAGGCTTTAGAAATCCCTATTTCCTAGGGAAACTAATCCTTCAAGTGCATTATCAGTGGGTGAATAAGCTCTGTTTCAGTGTGTCACCATTTGGTTTGCAAATTCCACCCTCAGGTTCTCATTTATTTTTAAACAAGTCAATTCATTGGTTGTCTATGCAGACTTGAGTGCCTGTGGAAGGCTCAAGGCCTATTGCTTGTGATGCAGCCAAACCAGCCATCCTGTCAATTTAAAAGCAAGTCACCATGGTAGAGACATATTTTTCGTAAGGAAAATGTACTTTGACGGATTTGGTTTTTTGTTAAAGTACCCTCTGCTCATTTTCAAGACATCGATTACAGTCTGAATTCTTTTACTGCAAGTGTCTATTTTAATGGTAGAGGTTTCATTAGATGTGATTTGACTTGTATATGGTATCACTTAAGTAAGTGGGAGAACATCGTGTGTCAACGCCTCAGTTTATATATAATGCGTTGCCTCAGTTATGTTATTGTTTGTACAAGCCATCTGTTAGTACTCATTTTTTAACACTAGACAAACCTTTTTTTAATTAAGTGTTGTACACCTGAGGCAAGCCAAACAGAAACTTCTGCACAAAGCACCACTATCTGCACAAGCCTTTGATGTTGAAATCTGAGGCACACAGCAAGATAACTAGTACTTTGCCACATAATCATAGGGTAAATATGCTTTTGTGTTCTTAATTGCACAGTTGTCATTATTTGCTTCAATTCCAGCAATGACCAATAACAAACCTCCAAGAAATGTGGCCATTTGAGTTATAATAACACTGCCCCGGAATGTTGTGTGGACTAGCCAGACCCTCCTCGCGGTGCTGTGGATGAGCTGGCAATACGACCCTACATTGTTTTAACACTTTCTCTTAAAGACCTCAAGCTAGAATAATCTTTTTTTTATGTTCCTTATGTATGTATGTAAAGCAATGCTTCCTGTTTTCTGTAGAATTATACAAGTCTGCTGCAATTTTTACTACTTTGCCTAAAATTACTTGCCCTGCAACAAGGAACATGTAGGGTCCATGGGATTTTGCAGAGATGGCAGCATGTCAGAGTTTGCACGAAAAAAAGAATGCGATTAAAGGTATAAAGACAAAATGAACTAAATTACCGGTATTAAATCTTTGCTGGTAAGAGCAATTACTCAGCAATAATGAGCTTACAGGTCTTCAGGCACCACAGCTGCTGTTTGTTGTTCAAAAAGAATCTGAACACTGGGAAATGCTTTTTAATTGATTAGTGAATTTCTGGAAATGCCACCATTTCTTTGTATAATGCCTCTGCTGTTATTGTGTGCTGCTTAATTAGTGTTTGTCATGTTTTCTTGTAAGGTTTACCAACATCACGCCTCTATACTGAGATGGTAGAGTTTAGGATCAGAGGGAAAACCGCATTTTGTTGCTTCATAAGCTGGAAATTGATTTGAAAAGACTTTTACAACAACATCTTATTATGTTTGTGTGTGCATAACAGAGAGGGTAGAATATGACTGATGAAAGATCCTATTTCCAGTGCAGTGACAGAAACCACAAAAGTTGTGCTAGCTGTCTTTATGACCTGATGTAATGAGCTATTTAAATGCATGGAAAGCTATAGCACAAAAACAAATGTCTCCAGTTAGACAGCGAAATACTGACGTATAGATATATGAACAGAACAGAATAGTATCACCACATTATAAATGCTAACAATCAAAACAAAAACAGAATTATTTATATGAGCATATACTCAAGAGCTGGACAGTGAGTTGATGTACTATTTATACTCTCAACCATTGGCAATTTTAGACCCTTCATCTCAGCCCCGCATTTGTTTTTAAATCAATATTAGTGTTTCAAGTTCTAGAGTTTGTGAACGTGTCTGTTAGTGACAGATGACAAACAATTACAGGTTCTAAGGGCTTGAAACAGGTTTAATATAATGTGTGTCTGTTGCCGATGCTATGCACCTGTAACCCAGTCAAGGAAAGGGTTAACAGAAATGTAGTTTTGGCCAATCGGAGGTGGTTGTGCCAGACTCCCGCCTTTGGCTGAGACTCTAATCTGTCAGAGGGAGAAACGGAGTGTGGTTGTGAAGTTTAACGTTGTTAGTCCCCAGAGAAGAAGTTGGTCATTTCATGGTGTAGATTAGAACCCAAATTGAAACGTAAGCAACTAAAATTGCTGAATGTTAGAACATTGTATCAAATTGGTTGTTATTACTGTGACTCATAAAGTGTCAGGTTTAGTGTTAATAGTGTCAAAAAACGTTAGCTGACGTTGTTGTTCAGTGGCTAGGGGGTTAACACTTTTGTAAGGCACTATATCCGTGTCACATTCTCATTAGGGGCTGAGCCGCCCTAAAGGTCTGATCCTAGAATCGCCCCTGCTCCCAACATTTTTATATAAAAATTTAAAGGCGTCATGAGATGTTATATTTAAGAAACATTGGCTTCCATATATTTGTTTATCTAAGATATTACACTTATGCAACACCAACACTCATTATATAACTGAAGCAGTTACATCATTCCCCCTTGAAATAGTTGTGTAGTAAAGTTCATACAAGTCATTGGATGTCACTTAATTAAATATCCTGTTATCAACTTATGGGTTGTAAGAGTATATGTCGAGGTTAAAACACAGTGTGGTACATTGATATAAAGTCCACCACTCATAAGCTAAGAACAATAAGTAATAAGTACTCATCAGTGAAAAATACCAGACTCCTGATGCTTTGTAAAGCCTTAATGACATTTCCTGATTCCAGAATGAGTGTTTTATTATTACTGTTATGCTCTCTGACTGAATGTGTGTTAAAATCAGCAGGTGATGTGTTCCAATAGAAAAAATAACCTGTTTACCTACAGTGACTTCTGTTGTCTCCACTGTCTTTGGTTTACAAGGCAGTTTTTAGATTTGGTCAGCTCAGTAGAGAAACAAGATCAATTTCAGGTTGAGACTTTAAAATGGCATAAAGTCACGTCGTTATGCTGCTGCTGTGTGGCTGGTGCTCGAGTTCAAGGTATTACCAGAGGAGGTAACGCCTCAATCAATCAATCTGATCAGTGTCTTGGCCCGATGCTTCAGAGATGAGGATTAGACTCTGAACCTATCTACTTTAATGATCAGATAATGCACTCTGTTGCTTCATTGAGGAGGATAACTTATATTCGCTCTGCTTGTTGTTAAAAGGGGTCATGCCCTAACCGAGGTCACTTTTCCCTACACCAAGAAGCGTTTCAGTGCGTGAATGCAGAGATAAAATGAATAAATAAGATTATTAAATGCACCTACTTTCATTCAAAATGCAGGTGTCCTGAATGCATCAGAACCAGTTTCTGATGAATGTTAAAAGAACACAGACAAAACATCTTAATTTCTTATTTCAAGCTTTCAGCTTTGTTCTTGGCATATAATTCCCTGAATTCTATGAATGGGACATGGAATCGCTTTTAGACACACAATATAAAATATATAATTATAACTGTTTATATATATTATTTATATATATATATATATATATATATATATATATATATATATATATATATTTTATTATAATAATAATAATGGGTGTTCACATGCTTTATAGGATTCATTGGACAGTTGTTACATAGTCAGTGTTCAGTCGTGATGTGACTATACATTACATCTACGTTTGACATACTTTGAACTCAGCTTGCTTTAAATGGCAGCACAAGTAAGGGCTGAAACGATTAGTCGATTAACCAATTAGTCAATTGGCAGAAAAACATCTGCCTACTGTTTTGATAATTGATTAATTGTTCAATGGACACTCAGCAACCTTTGCCTGCCGAGAGCACTAGGTTAAATACTAGAAAACAGAGGGTGCACTGGAAAAAAGGCCACTCCAAAAATAAGCAAAAAAAAATTAATACAAGCTATTTTTGCTTGTAATAAGCAACAAAAATCTGCCAATGGAACAAGTGAAAATTCTCTTGGTAAGATTTCTTGAAATAAGACATTATATTTAAGCCTTACAAGATAAGAGTGATCTTGAAATCTAATTTTTAGCTATATTTTACTAGTATTGTGATGTTTTGTGTCTCATAATAAGCTTGTGTTGCTCAAAAATAGTATTTTCCCCTCAAAAGTAGCATCTTCTTTTTGTCATCCTGTTTGTTTAAAGTGTATTTAACAAATTTTTAGTTCTATAATTGTTACACTGGTCTAGATTTAAGTCCACCACCTACTTGAAATAAGATTAAAAACTGGCATGTTGAGACGAAATGTCTTGAAGTTAGCATTCCTGACTCGTATTAGGCAGTGCTCTTTTGCCATAATAAGCTGTAATTTACCATCCTGTCATCATCTCAAGTGTATTTACCTTAATGTAAGCTCTACAAAAGTAATACTGTTCTAGAATCAAGACATTCAACTACTAGATTCAAAACATTAACTACTTCTTATAAGACAGAACAAATTAAAACTAGTCTTGCATTTAACCAACTTCTGTTTTATTTAAACAGCAAAAAGTCCCAGAGGACTGCATAAAAGGGAAACAGCATAATTTTCCTCAACATTTTGGCTCACAGTATTTATGGAACTGCAATATGAAAACATAGCAGAACATGCCAAATATGTGAGTGAGTTAATGTCAGATCCAAATATCTGACCACACTAAAACTGCTCCACCTGTGACATTCATACTTAATACAAATGCTTAATATTGTAACATTCAAATTAAAGGTTCTGGGCTTACATGAACTAGTCCCTCAATACACCATTAACCATTGTTAACACCATCATTAAGGATGTACCATACTGGACTTTTTGCAGCTATCCAATATGTTAATATTTTACAACTAACTGGACAATAACCGATAGCGCTATGTTCACTTTTATCCCAACCTAACTGCTTAGTCAATTTACTCTTTCACAGTAGATGTGCCTACATTAGTGACTATATCTGCTGGACAATTAGTTGTTTAAACTCAATATTAACTTAAAAGTTAAAAGTGGTGTTGGAGCAAGTATCTCTTAAGGGTTTTAACTTAGACACTTCTCACGGCAGATCTTTCACTGAACAACAACACATAAAATTCAGAATAGATAGTGTAATGCAGGTTCTGTCATCTGGATCTTCATATTCTAAAAGTGACTTGAGTTATTTGATACCCTAAATATAGTAGCAGTAGTAGGTAGTTACACTGTGTCTAGCCCATAAGTTTATGATATTGTACAAAACTTTGCTATGATGCGGTTTGGTGTCTGAACTGCTGAGGGTGCTGTTTCCAAACGGCAAGTTTAAACTGTTACATTTGACTGTTGAAGTAGTATAATAGACTCTAAAAGATAAGTGTAGTACCCATTCAAGGAAGTCAAGTTATGTATCTGCACTTGCTCACTTTGCTAATTTAATCTAATCAATGATACTGTGTCTAACATCCTCAAGTCACCACTGCATGATAGTACATTATTGTTTGGATGTCTGATTTGAGTTTTGTTTTATTAATAAATACACCCATTTACACCTGGAACCCCAGTGCAACCACAGAAGTATACAGTAGTGCATGTATCGATGTTCCAGACAAAACTAGAAGGGCACTCGGAGAGCGCAGACCTGCGCCAGGGCATGCCCTGTCTCACAATGTTAATGCAGTGTGAATTTGGGAACACATTTTTCCAGCTATTCCAACACCACATGAATGCAGCACAAATGCTCTCTCTCGCAATATTAACAAAAGTGAAAAATAATTTGTGTATCCACCCCAAAATTCTGATCCACTCCAGAATTGAATGGGTGCTTTCTTAGCCCATGCTACACCCTTCCAAGTTTAATAAAAATCTGGAGAATAGTTTTTACCATTATCCTGCTGACAGACAAACGAACCAAAAGACAAACCAAACCGAAAACATAACCTCCTTGGCGGAGGTAATGAATACTAGCTCTGTTCTGCTTTGTACTGGCCTGTCCACCTAATCTGTGTTATTATTAGTGCTCTGATATCGCTGAATGGATTTAAATGAGACTATGGAATTTAACATAGTAAGCAGCAGTCCTTTCCATACAGTATAACAGCTGATTATGTTTTTCTAACCCTTTTGCTTACTTACTCTGCCCAGGTGGTAAGCTTTGCCAGTCTGAAGTTTGACCGCTCCTACAACTGGATGGTGTTGTGTGTGCTGTGGTGCTCCATTGCCCAGTCCATCCTGCTGCCCATGTTCCTCTGGGCTTGTGACCGCTATCGGGCTGACATCCGCATGGTGTGGGAGAAGTGCGTCGCCATCATGTCCAATGACGACGTGGATGAGGGTAAGACACTGTCAGAAGTCTCCCTCCTGTCCTGCCTCCTTTTTTCCCCTCCTCTCCACCTGATGATGAGCATATGGACAATGATTCCTATTACCTAAGACAGCTCAGTGAAGACTAGTAAAAGCTCTAAAGAGTAGCGTTTGTGCTGTTAAATGCTCTCTGAGGCCATGCACAAACTGAATGTTCAAAGGTGGTTCCAAAAGATAATTTGGTATATTTTTGCAGCATTTCAAATTCATAGACTCTTTGAAATTAAGATGATTTGCTCAAGTTTATAAATTCCAAGTGAATGCTTTAAACGAGGTATGACTGAATTCAGGGTTTGGACACAGAAAGTCGTTTGTGCTGATTGGACTGTCTTTGACCTTAGGAATTACAGTGATCAATGTGATTTATCAACCTAAACAGTTTTGTCTCGTAGCCCAGGGAGGAGTTGTATTGGGGAAATTGAAGGCAGCAATATTGCAGGAAGGAAGGGAACAGAGGTTAACATCCAGCTCAGAAATCTTTAGTTTATGGCCTAATGTTTGATAGACATGTCCACCTCCTCGTCCTTGAGGTACAGTGTGGTGTCACCTTTGTGATTTACATCCTCAGAAGTAAATTTATTTGAATCACATTTATGCATTAACAATTCGTAATTATAACTGAGAATCCAGTAGTCATGATAATAAATGTGAAAAAATACTGGAGCCATTTAACAGCCAGTTACATCAAAGATTTGTGACAAGAAAAACACACTTTTCAGAATGTTGCAGAGAAAAGTTGCACTATATATCAGCTTTTTTCTGTGTGTGTGTGTGTGTGTGTGTGTGTGTGTGTGTGTATGTGTATGTGTGAAGATAACTGAAACCGTCAAATCACAGGATGTAGTCTTTCACAGCCAGACTTACCTCCACACTTCGTTTTAGCGCTTGTATGTCAGCGGCAGGGTTAGATTTCTGTAGCCAATTACAACACAGCACATTATACACAATTATGGCTCTAGTTTGGTCAGAGTTTTGGTTTGAGAGAGTTCCTCTAAATGTTTTGACACATTGACACACAGAGTCAGCATTACATTCCTAAATTATAGATTTTGAAGGAAGATCATATATTCCTGGTTTCTACCTCATAATGCAGGTTCAAATCGCTCCTTAACTCTGGAGCACCCATGATTACCAGCAGCTTCACATCCTCACCCTCTGTGACGGCTTGCTTGGTGTTCTAAATATTAAACTATGTCACTGCCATCTATTTTCGGTCGGATCAATCAAGTTAAACCAGACTCTAGAAATACAAATGCTACATATTAATTGTTATGAAAATATTAAACCATCTGTGTTATTCTCAGTGATCTTAGCTTGTCCCCAACCTTTGATCTGAACTGGCTTTAAGGTATGACACAGCATAACAACAAATAATATATAAAATTAAAAAATCACAATAAATAATCACAAAAGTAACTCAATTTCTTACATTCACAGCCTAATTAGCCTATTTACAGGTACAATTTAAACATTTGGTTAAATATTATGGAGTGGTTACGACCTTTTCACAATAGTAATCATGAGTTATACATATTTAGTTTCTTTTGAATGGTCATTATTACTTACTTTATATTTTGTTGTAGTTTGAAGTCTGAAAGCAGTGGTCAAATGTTATCATGTGACCTATCGTGTGACCTTTGTTGTCAGGAGATGAAAATGAAGTGACAAGTGTCTGTTTAACGCAACTTTCTGTACTAAAGTATATTTTTCTGTTTTTGTATGTGGTGTGTACTTTACAAACAAAATATTGCTGGACAAAGGACATATTTACCTTGCAGCACTTTTTTTCTTTTTCACTCCAATGCATTTGAACTGGGCAATCTTCCTCTAAAATGTCCTGGCATGAGAGGATGATAAAATAAATGGCTCCCCATTTATTTGTTAGGATCCAGAGTGAAACAGGAACAATTGCAGTAAAGCTGAAAAGCAATTTCATGTCATCATTATGGTCATATTTCCCTCAAGTCACAAAGGGATACACTCAAGTTTTTTTTCTGCAAACACAACTGAAATAAATATAAAATTCATTATTTTTTATATACAGTATATGTTTATTTTTGTTTTGTTTTTAATTTATTTTTCTTTGTGAGATGTGGACTCCCACCTACTGGTCAGGTTATATTTACTTAAAGAGCATTTTAAGGCAGAAGTCTAAATTAAATTGCACTTAAATAGATAAGAAAAGAAAAGAAAAGAAAAGAAAGATAATGGTCCAAGATGTGTATTTCATCAAATACATACATGTATTCCAAGTGAGCTAAACATTTAACATTCCACCAAAGAATCACAGACACTTCAAAAACATTTGGTCCCAGAATTAGGTCACATGATAATCATAGAAAGGCTTGTGGACTGGGTCCATGACCGGATCTCCGTAATTCATGCAAACTGATGACAGTATGAACAATCTGTCTTTTTTTCTATTGGCACTGTTTAAACTCAACACGATCTGAACCCCTTCTCTCCTGTTTCTAACCCTCCGAACCTTTTGATCCTCTCCCTCTCGACATCCTCCCTGATATCTGCTCATTGTCCTGCAGGAGCCATAAAACAACACAGGGCAGGCCATATTCTGTGTGATAATTAACACTGCCAGTTCTCTGCTTTTTTTCCAGAGGGCTTGCCATGTATAACTCATCACAGTTGTATGTATGAGGATTGTTTCCTGATTTCCCAAAGCTACTGACTTGCATGCAAAGCTGCCTGTGCAAATAGCTACTTTCATTTTTCATCTTTTTGGCCAACATTTTCCTCAATATCAGCATTTTACACACCCATCTCCAATTGATTTATAATGAACATGAATGCAGTAATTGGGGAAATAATCTTGGACGATGGGTATTTAAGAACTAAGAACACTTGACATTGTATGATTTTGTTCAGACTGTAAGCCCTGTACCTTCAGAGATTCTTTAGGCAACTATTTGGCATTGTTTCTGAATTCAGAACCAATCTGGATTTTTAAGCCCTTTTACTAAACATTTAAATGTAATTAGTTGTCATTTTTGTAGCAAATTTTTATCTAAACCTCACATTCCAGAGCAGACCCGTAGGCTAAGTCAACAAATCGGAGAACAATTGAACTTGTCTCTCCTATTTATTCGTCTGTCTGTCTGTCTGTATTGTGTATTGAGTTCGTTGCTCTCTAATCCTGACGCTCGTGCTTTTCTGCACTTTGCAGAAAACAGCCAAGATGGAGGAATTCATGCCGACTTAATATATGACAGACCATATGACTATAGCTCGGCGCCTGAAATCGTGACGGTAGACCGTAATGCCAAGTATGAGTTCTCAACCTTAGAAAGGGGGGTCCCGCAGGGGTATCCATTGAGGGAACAACAGGAAGATAAAATGCAGTATTTGCAGGTATATTTTTTATTGATTTTCTTCATTTCTTTTACTTGATCAATTGAACTATTTCAAAATGACACTGTGCATGATGAACTGGCCTTGTGGGCCTTTACAGTAACTTGCTTGAATTTTCTGGAATCATTAGACATTTTGCTATTTTTTTTTGTCTTTTTTACGTGAATCAAAAATACACTCTGACTGACTAATGTTTGGTAAATATGACCATCGGCAGTCCCATCAACATGTTAGATGTGCTTAATTTATCCACAATTGTGTCCTAGCCATGGACCTACATTTGACTTCATTTTTATTTTGTAAGAGGGTAAGAGTTTAGTAACTGACTTACCTTCCACATTTCAGAAGTCCATCAAGGTTTCATGAAAGCACACCTAAACATTTGCTCATGTTCTACCCAAAAGCATTGTGTCCATTGGATCCGACATCCATCCCGGTCAGATGCAGAGCTGTCAAATGTTCATTTTCAGCCTGCGTTAACACCAAAGTGTTAGTTCTAATATGCAGCCTTCTAGAACAATTCAAGAAAACCTTATTTTCTGATTTGGCCCCAGTACTTAATTCTGGCTCAGAATCCGATTTTGGATCAATATTCATGAAATTATTGATGTAAAGCAGTGATGATGATGAACATTTTGTTCGACTTGACTTGGAAGGCTGTGGCGAGGATATGTAACTTTAGAATCAACTAATTGCAACCTACACAATATTAACTTTTACAAAGCATCTTAACACTGTGTCATCTTTGTCAGAAACAATTTAACAAGGGCTTCAGTTTTCTCAGGACAGCCTGCAGCTGAAGCAGTCCACATTTACTTGGACAAATTTGCTTATTGAATATTTAAAAAAAAATAAAATAAAGAATTGGTATAACATTCCAACAATATAATGGACACTTCAAAGACCAGTGATCCTACAGGATTGGATCTCAATCCAATATTCAAATTGACTTTTAACAAAGCCTTGAAACAGAGATGTATACAGTAGCTATCATTTCATCAGACCAAATCATTACTCCATCCATTGTTTTTGTGTCCAATCATATGTCGTCATGTCGTCAAATGACAGATTAATTTGATTGTAAAGTAATATTTAGCTGTGTAATTCCTTGCTGTATATGTGAGATGGTGAAACAAATTAGGTGCATTTTATACTTCTGTTACAGGACGACTTGCTAAACTGTGATACAGTCACATTATTTCTGTCACTGCTAGAAGGGTTATGGCCCAATTAGACCATGAATCAACAAAACCACTCAAATCATTATCAATAGCACCTCCATTTGAGAATTGCTATGGCACTTCTCAAGTGGTTTGATTGCAGAATAAAGTCTCTTTGGCTTTATTGAATTGTCGTGTGAGTCTCTGTCTCTCTTCATCCTGCATCTTAATTCATTCTTATGCTTGTGCTGCCCTCTGCTGTTCAGCCCTCCCACCTAACACTCAATGCTACTGTATCGTCTGCTGTCTCATTTCTCTGTATTTACTAAAACCCACCACAGGGGGGCAGACTGATATCAATCTTGTGGCTCTTGACGTCACCTTGACAAACCCTCTCTCTCTTGCATAGTTGTCAGAACAGAATGGAATGTGAGTATAACATGTAGGAACCTTTTGCATAATAATGGAGGTGACTACTAGTTCAGTTATAACCATGTTAGTATGTTAAAATGTCCATGCATGTCTTAGGGAATTTATTTGAAAAACTTAAGTTAAAATTGCACTTAGCATCTTGTGCAAACAACTTATATGTGCTGCATGTAGGATATTACACTAACACTACAGCTGAATCAGGGTACCAAAAATAGATTGAATTCTGAGACTAACATGAAAAGGATCACTGAGCTATATGTCATCATTAACCTAAATATTTACACGAAACAGTTTATTGGGACTAGACCACTGCAAGTCAGTGTTACTAAAATTGCACTGCACTATCACAGTGGCATTGACAGCCACATTACCATGAAGAATCCTACATGTAAAATCCTTTTAATTGATAATGTAGGTGTATTAATAATAATTATGTTATAAAGCCCAACTTATTAAGTGAGCACAGTGCTTACTGGTTCTGTGTTGCTGTAGGTGAATGAATGGTTATTTATACACTGAAGGGTTTGGTCTGTGTGTTGCGTCCAGGTGCCCCCTACAAGAAGATTCTCCCACGACGAAACCGACATGTGGACCAGCGACCGGATCCCCTCATACCTTCACCGATGGGGCTCCACCGAGGACATGATAGTGACTGCCCACTACAGCTCCACCTTGCCGCGCCGCGAGAGGCGCAGGAACAGCCTGGTCTCTTACCACGAGGAGAGCCACCATCCCCATCACCCGCATCGAAAGCGGCGACGCTCTGAGGATAGTATGCACTCCCTCAAGCACCTGCCACGCGTGGTTTGTGGTGGGGAGCACTATGAGGACGAACTGCGGTGTTTTAGCCGCGACGAGGTGATCAACTTTATAGATGAGACGCCGCTGCCGAGCCCCAGGAAGAGCCCACGGCGCGCATCAACCATCTCATTTATCCCCGATGTGTATGAACAGAGCACAGTCATCCTTCCTCACTTCCTGCTCACAGACTTTGAGCGTGAGCCTCAAGCGCTCAGGCGGCTCTCAGAACACAAAAGGAGCAGCAGTCGGTGCAACACGCCCGAGGCTTCCCCCAAACCAGACAGACCTGCCGGAAAGCAGAGCCCTGGGCCGTGTGGCTCTGGTAAAGGCTGTCGGGAGCGAGAGGGGAAACAGCAGTGTGAAGTGGGATCACCTGGGCGCAGCCAGCAGACTCCAGGGCACTCTGCCTGTAGGCCCAGGACAGGCAGTGAAGCCAGGGCTGGAGCTAGAGCTGACTGGGGGCATCAGAAGCACCTGTGCAAGGGCGAGAGTAAAGGAAGCACAAACAGTTTTGTAAGGACACCCTCTGCATCGTCCTCAGGATACATCACCTTTCACTCTGATTCTGTCGGCTCCACCACCTAAAAGCAAAGTTTTCCCTTGTTAATATCAACATTATTACTGCAGTTATTATCATGATGATAACCACTGGAATATTGGTGGTTATGGGAAAGTGACCTACTGGATTATTTGTCCTTTTTACTTGTGCCACTATTCTGTTTTACTATATATACCACCAATAAATATCTGTTATGCTTAATGGCCTTGGGAGCTTTGGACAATTCTGAATGGGCCTATTGTTGATTTCATATACAGGCCGGTGAATAGTTTAGGTGGTCCGGTTATTCAGCTTTCACATCACAAAATATCCACTGAGGACGTTTTTTGTTTCCAGCGCTGACACAAATAAACTTTTTTTTAAATGGCGTGAACATTCCCACTCCTTGTTTTTGCTGATCAATGTTGCTTCTTAACTGCTCAAAGAAGTGGAGGAGGTAGTTGTAGGGTGGTTTTTTTCTTTCCATCTTTCTTTTTGCACTGAAGAAGTTGAACTCAACTTGTATTTTATTTTACCTGTAATAACTATGTGTTTTGTCGTATGGACACATTTGCTTTCAAACCAAACTTTCCTGATTACTGCCAATGTACCTTGAGATTGATTTAAGGACATGACACATTATAGTTTACATGCCTTTTTTATTTTGATCATGATGTACAACCTTTCTATTAACATTATTATTCACAACACATTAAACCTTTTTTTTTTTCAAGCACCCTATGTTGAAGTAAACGAAGTGGTAATCCCAGATTCTTTAATGCCTACTAGTTTTACAGTTACTGTGTGAGATATTGAGATATAATGTGAAGACCCCTAAATTCTTACTGAAAATGTGAAGTCAGTTTGTAAAAAAGATTGAAATGTCATGTATATATGAAAGATATTGGATTTATGGTTTTGGTGTTTTTTGTTTTGTTTAATCAGACCTTTTCTTCCAATTCTTATTATTCCAATGTTTGTGTTAACTTTGGAGATAATCAGGCACAATATTTGCTCATCACGTTACATATTTACATGAGACCACTACAGCTGGAAATGGTGCTTTGTCCCCATCAACTGAGCATGTCAGCCTGACTTCACCTCTTATTTGTTTTCAGTAATGTGTTAAAAAGCACCAATTATGTTTTTTTTTTTTTTTAAATAGCTCTCTAAGCAGAAACCTCTAACCTCTGTCCAAAAGTTGAATAATTGCAGCGTTCAAGCTGACTAGATGTGGTATAACTTAAATGCTGGTGTACTACCTAAACCCACAAAGATGTTAGCACAAATAAGAAACATTGTTAATAGAATGGAAATCGAGTAAAATTGCAAATTAACAATTTATAGCAAGTTCTAAAAAAAAAAGCAGCAGACATTACATTTGATATGTTATCTCATAACATGCACCAAGACTGGTAATGGTCCTATTCTGGGAGTTTTTTTGAGTGTGAAGTGACTTTTCTAACATCTGATTTATCTGAGCGCGATGAAGTAATGTGCATTAAATGTAAGCATCCCCAACGCCTCAGTAAGGGGTGCTGTGGGAGTTTAGATTTATTCATGTTTTTATACATATACATTTGGAGAGAGAATATTATTATTCCCCATCATAGCAAAGTATGAAAGGGCAAGGACAAAAAAAATGTATCCATTAAATAATGCCACATCATTTTAAGAAATTCATACTTACCACCCTCACTCAAAATGGACACTGCAGTTAACTTTAAAATGCAGCTGACTTGTTAAATTAATGAACAACTTATATTTACCAAATGGGACAATTTGCTGACTAAAAACAGGGAGACCTCTATAGACCTGGACAGTACCTGCTAACATGAATGTATTTGGACATTAGGTTTAATTTTTCAAAGAAATTATTATGAGTATAAGGACAACATGGGGACAAATGTCCCCTTTGACAGCCTTATTAGCTGTGAAACCGTTTTGCTATTACCTTTCAAGTAATGAAGTTGCATGTGTTTGGCATATACTTTTTCACCCATCTGCAGTCATTTAAATGTTCAGTTTGAATTCTGATGTATTGGTGTACCTCTTACTCATTGCAGCCTATTCATTTAGACTGAATTATGTTTTTTTGGTGAAATGTATCTTACTTTGGAAGGACAACATTACATTCCCCTGTCAGACTTTGCTATGTCATAGACATTTGCATTTTGTTGTGTTTACAATATAAAAAAATAGTTTTGTAACATATTCAAAGATTTATGACTCGAAAATGAATGATGTTAAATGTTATGATTTTCTTGTTCTGATGATGACTTTGTTAAAAAGATACAACTGATTAAATTCACAAGATATTGCTTGGGAGTGTGTTTTTAGAATTTAGCCACTGTTGCTCTTTATTCACTATGCTTGTTGTGGAGCAAAAGTATGCATCCATTTGAGAGATTTTTTTTTTTTCTTTTTGGCTTATGCTGATTTTTACCCCAAGTATAACATTTGTCAACATGGCCACATAAAAGTGCAAGCCCTGGTAGGTCCCCAAAAGAAGACCCAAGGTTTGGTTATTGGTTGCCTTTGAACACTTGAAAGTCAAAAATGGTATAATAAACCCTATGGCAATCTGTTCTGATTTCTCTACAATTTGCATTTCCAATTTTTAAGCTTCCTATAAAATTCCTAAACACAAAAGTTGCGTAAAAATAAATGTCATGTTAACACCTCCGACTTTTCCAACCTTTATTCCTTTCACTTGCTGTAGGCTATTCCGATAACTATTCCTCTATTTTCTCACGAGTAATGGACCTTTTTCACAGCAGACATTTTGACTTGTCATAGTAGGAAAAGCACAGCTGAAATTGATAACCTTAACGATGGCTCAATTCCATCAAGTGTCCCAGTAAGCTATTTCAGTGAGTCAGCATGCACAATACCAGGGCCTCTCCTAAGTGGAATGCAGCCATCATTAATGGTTTTGAACACACCTGTGCTTTTCCTACTATGACATGACAAAAAAAGGTCTATAACTATAGGCTGTCTACCAAGCTCTGTTTGTAGCCTGATACCGACATTTTCTCAAGCTTATTTAAGCTTTCTGTGTCAACCTTTGACCTACACTGAGTGCATTACTTAAAACTAAAAGCACTGTGTTGTCGTCTGTCTCTAATCAGCTCATTCTGTACCACAGTCCCTGCTTTAAAGCTTTGTGGAGAGTTCGGCGTTGTGAGTTGCCCGCATCAGTGAACATGGCAGGACACGGCTCTTTTTAAGAGCCAAAAGGTAATTCCACGGTTTGCTGTAGGTCTGGCTGAAAACAGCCTGGAACCATATTGTATAAGGTTCACGCCTAATTATGAGTCTTTGGGTGAGTCATCAAGTGATACCACTGTATGAGAGAATATTCAGCTGTTGTGCTGAACCTGTCACTGCAAGGATATATTTTCCAGCAAAATGAGCAGGGGACGGAGGGGGTCTCCAGCGCACTTCATCCACGTCTGCTCTCTCAAGAGCGCCTGACTGGACCCAGTCTAATGCTAATTACTTATTATCTCCTTTCCTTCGCTTCTCATCTCTAATGTGGGTCACTATTATAGTGGCAAACCAAACGTCACTTCAACAATGCTGAGAAGAGTTCATATAAATTCTTAGAAAAGTTTTAAGGCATTCAGTGTGGAAGTCACGTGGCATTTCCTTTCTTGGATCAAACAAACTTCTTGTGACATGGGCCTCTGTTGGTCTCATCAAAAGAGTAGCTTTGACTTTGTGGGAAGAGAGTATTAAGATTTACAAACGGGGTTCATAAGCCGATCAGACTAAACAACAAGCTGGAATAACAAATACTTGCCATAAGGGGGTTTGAAGTTTAGTTGGTGTTTTGCGGGTTAAAAATCCTTGAAGCAGGCATTGGCTTTTTTTGTCCATCGTACTGGAAACGAGCACCGCTTGTTCACTGGGCAGCCATCTGTCTTTTCAGCATGTACCATCTGAAAGAGCTGTGGGCGTTTCAGAGATTCTCCTCGCTGTAAGGTGCCATCCTTTCCAGCGCTGCTCCTTAAGAATATAGAGACACTTTATGACGTCCCTGCCAAAGCAGCGGAAGAAAACTATAGGGGACTGTAACAGAGCTGACTGATAAGACAAGTTGCACATATGGCTTATAGCCCAATAGCCTAATTGTAATCAGTGTAGTGCAACACGTTACAGCCTATCATATTCAGTAGCCTACACCAAAAACTATAAGACTACATACAAATACTACTTCAGCCTATAAAAAAAACCTACGGCCTACGTGCAGTTTAGTGTCCCAAATTATTTTCCAAAAACTGAGTGTCCCAAATGATGAGGGTCTTATTTGAGACAGGTTAGTTTATTATTTTGCAAAAACTGAGTGTCCCAAAGCTACCATAAAGCTACCATCTGCGGAACTGAACGCCTCTAAATTAGAATCCCTCCCGGATTTAGCGTTCTTGACTGGGTCGGGGTGCGGTCGGAAAAGCGCCGAAGTGTTTGTAAAACGAGTTTTGAGGGGTGGGGGTTAGTGTATTAGTGACGGGTTAAACATTTGGCCTCATTTGCCACAATCGTTTCCGAAGAACGGGGTCGCCCTACCATTTTTTTCGCTTGTAAATAATGCACATTTGCAACAAAATGACTTAATAAATGACTTTTTGAGCGGCAAACTTGTCACGCGCACATTAATCACTATAAACCACCTGTGAAACAGCACAGGTGGTTTAGCAGGTTCATAATTAAGGACACTAAACTGCACGTATACCAAAAACTACTAGGCTTACAATGAAAATATAAAAGTCAGTTACGGTTTATAAAAGTTTTCCTTCGTATACCAATTTGTCATTTCCTTTTTAAGTAAGCCTCGTTCAATCGACAGTGAACCTGTGAATCCTTCTGTAATATTCACAGAAGGATGAATGATGACCGAAACATGTATGAATTGGATCGGGCACTCCAGCAAGCAGCCAACGTAACGTAAGAATGCGCTGAAGTGGACCCGGTGTAACGCTATTCTAAATCACATTTCAGAAAAGCTGGAAACAATTAAACTGACAGAGATTTAATTTCAATTCCGAGAAGGAAGAAGAATTTAAACTACATTCACATGTTTTCTTTCCTCATACAGCCTAGCCTACAACGTTTCACCATCTCCAGAGGAGACGGAGAAGAAGGCATGGCGTGTAATTAGCACCCTGTAGCAGAAAATTGTTGTGCTGCTCGACAAGCATCTGATTTGCCCGACACTGTTTCGGTACTTATGCGTGAAACCGGAGAAGAATAGAAGAAATGACAGTCAACCCCCACTATCTTGGATCATTTTTTCTCTATATGTCAACTCCATGTTTCTTATTTCGGTTTCACTGTGTGTTAAGGGTAGGCTACAATACATATACTTAAGTACTGCTTAACTACTGCCTCTATGAAAGCACAACAGAAATATGAAGTTTTTTTCCCCCCAGGCCATTCTGCTCTAATTTGTCAATGATACCTGCTAGAAGATTTTGGTTTAAGTGGATAATTCTCGACCGCGGTACACTCCAACAAGCAAATAATCATAACGGTGATTATAATAGTAATGATAATGAAACAATAACAGATATTGTAAGTTTGAAAGGCCTACTTATATGATTTGTACCCTTATTAACCTTACCCTTTATTGTGAAAAAGCGATGTATTGCAAGAAAGACAAATGAAGAAACCACAACCTCAGTGTTTATATAGGCTTAATGAATTTATCAAATGTTTAACACAAATTGATAAATGTAAGATACATTTTAATCCCGTGCCCACTACTTTGACCTTACAAAAAAGAAAAATGCACATATTAGGCAGCTTATCATTTTCTTTTAATTTAGCTAATATAACAGGTACCTATATCCATCATGTTTTCACTCCCCATATCTGTTTTTACTATGACATCAAAAAATCAACATTTGACTTTAGAGATTAGCCATCACTTGCTATAAATCTGCCACATGTTGTAAACGACCCGTGGAAGGTTAAGGTTCTATAACAGACATAACCACACGTTCTTTCTTTCGTCAATTTTATTAAGAAAATAAAACATATACAGTATAACCTATAATAGCATATTGTAATCTATACAGTGCAATAATAAACATTCAACCAAACTATGAATTAGGATATCTACAGTTTTACCAAGGCCGCCAGACATTGTGCTGAGGTTTTGCAACTTCATTCCTGTAACTGACAGGGGGACATATCTTGTTACTTAAACTTTTTTCATGAGTACTTTGTCTGAGTGCCGCAACAGGGACAGTCAGTTTGGTTCTAGATGACTGTCGTGCGTCTTCGCTCGGTAAACAAGGAGACGTGCTTGCACTAAGCGGTTTCAGAGTTTTAGATTTGGCCGTTTTTCTTTCCTCAGGCCCAGCTGCCGATGGAAGAAGTATCCGCACCTCATCCTGTGTCTCTGCTGCTTGGCCCCGGCTGCTGTCCTTGGTGCTGAAGACTTCCTCCCGTCCCCGAGAGCGACAGAGTTTACTGGAAAGCTGCGATAACATCCAGCTGTCGCTCCCGTTCAAGTTGTCGGCCATCAGCAAATACTGGTTGACGTTTGCCATGCAACTGCGAAAACCAGTTTGATAATCAGAGAACTCGGAAGCAGCGGCAGTGCCTGAAAGCAATGGAAAGACATCGTAAGGTTAGAAACACGCATACACTATGCATACAATTGTGCGTAGTCTAAAGCTGATCTGATGTATCCATAAAATAATCTTGAATCCGCCGAGTATCTTATTTGAATATTGACGGTTACTTACAACACTGGATCTTTTGGATGTTCCTTAGATGTTTCACAGTAAGCTCCAAGATGTCGGCCTTTTCCAGTTTGCGCTTTCGAATCTGAGAAAAGAGAAAATAGATTACAATACAGCCATTTTCTAATAATTATTATAATTTCTTAAGCATGCGTTGCAATAACTGGTCCGAAGTATAATACATTTTTGAAATTCTAAAGTTACATCCTGCATACTTACACTACTGCTGTAGTAGCTCTCCAGAAGAGATTTTAACTGGTCCAAACACTTGTTAATGCGAGCTCTTCGTTTCTTTTCCATGAGTGGTTTGGATACCTGTAAAAAAAAAAAAAAAGTGAAATGAAAATGAATCAAAATGAATATTGCATACAACATAATTCAGTAATGTTCTGGTATATAGTGTTCTACCCCTAAATTCTGTTCCTCTTAATAAGTTATTCCACACACCCTGTTTCCAGCGATGGGTTTGGACTTTTCTATGCAGTCTGTCGTCGCCACCATTCTGTTAGTCCTTTTCTGGTTTCCTTGAAGTTAATTTCTTTCTCTCTTTGGCGCACGAATGAAGGAGTTAACTCTGAGTGGATTTATATAGAGACACCCACTTAACATCTCAATGCAAACAGTCCCGCCTGTCTCTTGCGCTCAAATGAGTAAAACGCCGGCGTCATTTGACAGCCAACCAAAGGCTAAGCGGCACAGAAAAGTGAAGAATGTCATGCTGTTTTAAATATGCATTTTAAATTACTGAATGTTTTGCAATTTTTATCCATGCTCGTAATTTATAAAAAAAACCGTCACCTGAAATTATTCCTGAATTTGCTTTTTCAGTTAATTTTAGTCAACTAACAAAAGCCTGTAAACAAATACAGGCCCTGCAGAATGCAGAGGAATAGTCTGAAATCACAGTGCATCAAAACTGTACTTCTGTCTGTTTATAACTATCTAGCTTTTGGGATTATTTCGAAGTCGGTTAAACACAAAACATACACAGACCACAAATCTATGTAGCCGCAGTAGCCTATAGCCTACTGCGCAATGGATATATTAAGTGCAAATATCCAAGAAACAACGTGTGGGGCAAAAAGCTAAGGAGAAGCGTAAAAATCTTAAACATAATGGGTACTCATAATGGTTCTGCTCGGTGAGCATGGTGTGGGTACTATTGACTCCTTTATTCAATCTTTTAAATGTGAGTTTCACGCCACCAGTCGAAGGCAGCACCGTGGTAATTCCCTGCGTGTCACCCACAACATTTAGATTTTCTGGTGGCCACTTGTTGTGAAAGTGTTACACTTGCAAAATGTTATTAGCTTACAACAGCTAAACCTACTTTTTTTCAGGCAACATGTGCAGTTACGCTTTTGTTTATATAGCCTACATCAAACACCAAACATGTAATGACGAAAAGCATAACATTTTGCGATATGTTACTTAGGAATTCTTCGACTATTGTGCGTCGCCAGTTTTTGTCTTCATACCAGGCGCGGTGAGGCACCGAGGAGAATCGCGGGCCGCCCCTTGTCCCCGGTCCCTCGCCTCCCGATTTTCCACACTGCTTCCCTGAAAGGGGCGAAGGCTTGGGAAAGTTATACGAGCTGAAACAATGTATTGACTATAGGCTCACTGCAGTCCACTGCGCATCTTGTGCTCACACACACAGACCATCTGAAAAATACTAAATGGGGGTGCATTAAAGCTAACATTATAGGCTGGACACCCACTTAGGGAATGCTAGGCTTTAGCATTAATGGTAAGCGTAAATGTGTTCATTGTATAATTCACTCTATAGATGTGTGATTTGAGGTTACTTGAGCATTTCCATAAATAAAGACAGAACACGCTGAGAAAACCATTGCCGAAGTCTTCTTTCCTGATCCGGTACACAATAATAACCTTTATTTATAGCACCTTTCAAAAACACCGTTACAATGCGTGTGTTAAAATGACCCGGGTAAAGGAGGGGCATTTGTATTCAGTCTGTGGAGGACGCGCATGAAAAGAGGCCAGTTTATAGTAGTGCGCCATTGATCTTTTCTTTTGGTCTGCTTTGTGACCACAAACGTGTGGGCATCAAAAGATTCCCTCCACTTCTAAAGTTAACCAACATACTGTTCTCTTCATTCCGTTTTGACAAGATCAAGTAGACGTCCTGTACAATCTGCTGTTACATGTGAACCAGTTTTATTAAAAGCTTTAAATTGGCAGATTTAAGTGTTGATTGCCACCAAGGCCCTACAACCGTTATTTTCATGCTGTTGCTCAAACTGCCTAATCTGGATGCTGAAACAATAGTAGGATATTTCCGTGTATTACATTGCATAACATAGTTCTACAATCGATAGATTTTTTTCAATAGCTAAGACTGGATTAATTGACCATGAAGTCATGATTAAAACAGACTGCAATCGAAGCACAGGCATGTCAGGCGTGTCAGAAGACACTAATTGCGTAAAATGTACCGACAACTCGCGGGCCACAATTGTGGTGTTATTTACTAAAGCATTTAATCGGTATGAAATTTGCCCGAGGTGCTCTGGTGTAAGTGAGCTTTCAGGTGTCTTTTGTCCTCTCTGGACGCCACGTTATCTGCGTTTTCACGCTTGGTTTTAACACAAGACCGTGAAGCGGTAATTTTAGGAGTCGTGGCATCACAACAGTCGCCTGTCTTGTTATTCTGTGCCATAGAGTAGAGATTTCACCGCTGATTATTCGGTATAATTTCAATTAGTGTTGGCTCTCAGGGGTCTACAGTGAAGGAATGCAGTCAGGCTTTAAAACTGTTTCCCTCCAATAGCACCTAACTTCTCTTAAAAGTCGCATAATGTCATCATCTATCCATAAGAATAGCGTAACGAGAAACTTGTGTCCCAAGTAGACATAATAATGCAAGTGCCATTAAATGACAAGTTAAGTGTTTGTTTTAAAAAGGGCTCTTGCTCCACTTTTCAGCCCCAGGTTATTCATTAACCCTATCGGACCTTTGTCATGGATGCCTGCCGGCGGGGACCTGACAATGCTGCTGTAATAATTGGACTATTGGGGAACTTGTTAACAGCAATTAGTGAAGCAATTATGCAATTACTGCAATAAACTATTTGAGGGAAACTGAGACATTTGCAAGCCAATTGTTAGGCCTATACCAAACGGTATAATATGCAGACATGCAAAGGTTATCTACACCTTCCATTTAGGCTACTTTATATAGATTGTATGTTTACGAATAACAAGAGATTACAAAGAAAACTATGTTTAAGCAACATGCATGTTTATACTAGCTATGCATTCTGATGGTATCAGGCATTTAAACATGTAATAAGTATACCTGTGTTGTAAACTGCAGGTCATTGTATTTTGCGGAATATAATTTAAAAATTACCAATCTTGTAATCAATTTCTTCCGTATATTGTAAATGTATGCAATAGGCTACCATGTCTGCATGTCATAGTGGAGCGCTGTTACAATATGCAAATACAGGCCCATAATTTGGCGCACCGTGAGCGGAGCAAATCGATGCACCGCCTCCATTCAGATGGACCCGAGGCAGTACTGGTGTGACCAAAACGCTCATTGTGAGTAACAAGGTCGCAGTAAAAAGAGCAGGTACGTCGACAGGTGCTCTGGAAACATATTAGAAATATATACAGGATTTGCTGAAAAGCCACGCGACGGACCTGTTGACGAAGCTCTGATCAAACATCAAATAGAAACGGCATCATGAATTTCTATAGACTGGTCCTCGGGTTGTTTAAAGACTTCTTACTTTGGTTTGGGAATACAATGGGCGCTCTTTGCCCGTTTGTGCCGGGGTTACCGCATGAAAAGAACTGGGGTGCACATTAACATCGCTTAAGGTTTTCTCAAGGACCGAAATGAACTGACTGGAAAGTAACTTTATAACTCGCTGGAGGATGAAGCCTTTGTCGAGCTCTAAACTGAAAGACACAAGTGCCTAACAAAAGGGGAGCGCCATTGTTAAACACTAAAGCGCATGGGTATGGATGCGCCTTGAATTGCAAAACATCTGCCATTTACTCTGAACCACTTGAGCAAGATTTGAATAAGAATAACCAAGCACCCTTAAGCGCACCGTATTTAACCGTGCGTAAAACAACAGTTACCAGGCATAAGACCAACGCGGAAATTAAGCGTTTGGTTTGAGATAAAAAAAAAAACCAAATAAAAAAATAAACCTCAGAGGTAATTATTTAGCTTTTTCTGTGTATTATCTTACTTCAGTACCTCAGACTCACACTCCTGATAGAGCGACACGGTCATCTTCCAAAATTACATGTTTCTGTGTACTGAAAAAGTTGTCTGAATGTAGTCCGCGTGACGGCATTTTAGTTTCAGTTTGATGGATTAATAAGTAAGAAGTAGGCTACATATATGAGATCCATCACTTTACGCACAACATCAGCCTCTGTAGATCAAACCCACCGTTAGTTTTGAACAACAGTACACGGACTAAACATTAACTCCAACTAATCGTCATTGCTGAAAGGGCCCGAATGTGTTGACAGTGAGTCGATGTAAAGATTTTCAAGTCCACTCAAAACATAAACTCATTAACTATTATCTTTGTTAAAAATCACATCGATAGTCTCATAGACAGGACCAACCATGTATAGTGGTGTTTCAAATAAATTGCGACTCATTCTCAGCATAATTAACTGCGGAAGTTGGGCTATGGCTAAAGTTTAGGCAAATAGGAAGCCAGATCTCTCAACAGCAGCATCCCTGAGGGGCGAGGGACTTGTAGTGTATTCATTGAAAAAAGGCAATTTTAAAGGCAAAACCTATATGGCCACCAAACGCAAATGGCCTTCACTTAAAGTGCATTTTGTTTTTTGCTTTTTTTTCGCAAAAGGAAGGACCAGTTGCTGGTCAAGTTTTTCCCAGGGGTTTCCCTTTATCTGACCAAAGTGGAAAATTGAAAGGTACAAGTGAAAAGCCATGGGGCGTTCCTCCGATTATCCTCGCTCTGTATTTTGTAAAACAGAAATATGCGTCCCCTGGCAGAAACGCTGCCTCCATCGACTTGAACAAAATAACAAAAAAATAAAAATAAAAATAAATAATAATAATAATAATAATAATAATAATAATAATAATAATCAAGGCATGTTAGTCGTTATAGAATACAAACATTTTGCGTTCGTGTAAGTCTCGGCAATTTTAGATATAGTCGTTTCCAATATTTATAATAATTAGAATTTTAAATTATATCTACCCCTCATCTTTCAATATGGTTATTTTAACATTGTATCAGGCTACACAAATCTTGAACATCTCCCGATAGGATTAGTCTGGATCAATACGCTGAAATTCTGCGTGACAACGTGTGTGGCGAATGTAACTCTAAAATTGGTATGAAATCGTCAATTTGTTGTTGTGTCAGCGTTCAGCTCTCCAGACGCGCCATATGCCATGCTAAGTGGCATTATTTACCAATTCGTTCCTAGTTTCACGGTCCATCCTCCCCTTCTCCTTGCCAGAAAACTGAATAGCCACAACAAAATGGCAATTTACCCTCTGGAATGGTCCCATACCCCCCGCGGTAAGGCTCTTTCCGTTTCACTTTGTGGGGCACCCCATCCTTACTGAGCATCACAGCGTGAAACTTTGACTTTCAAATGGAGGCAGAAATTGGTCGACAGTCAGCAGCGTAGCTGACGCATCACTTGGGTCCATGACATAGGCTACTGTCAAGAAGTAAACCTGTCAAAAAAAATCGAAAAAACGTTGGCTTCATCTCAAGGAATTCTTGACTGAACAAGAAGGTTGGCAGTGAATAGGAAAAATTGGTAACTTCAGGTGGACCCATAAGTGGTTTGATTCCCACTGAGGTAACCTGCTCTAGACATATGCTATTAACTATTATGCTATTAATTATAACTATTTCTGAATTAAGGTGCTTCTACCGAATGGTACCTGTCACAGCCAGCATTACCTGTGATTATAGAGGTTGAAGTGCACCATGCAATCACAGAGATCATTTTTAATTTACACAAACATTTACTGAGAAAAAAATCTATTTAAACAGTGGA
This sequence comes from Perca fluviatilis, assembly GCF_010015445.1. Taxonomy (NCBI): domain Eukaryota; kingdom Metazoa; phylum Chordata; class Actinopteri; order Perciformes; family Percidae; genus Perca; species Perca fluviatilis. The sequence goes on along the minus strand of NC_053116.1, from coordinate 25,861,244 downwards.
AACAGAGGCAATAAACAGATAACGGCATGCATCAAACCTGGAAAGGAAGTTAAGCATCACTTCATACTTTCATTAAGACTTAAATTGCCTATAAGGGTACAGAAACAAACTGACATGGAAAAAAAAACATGCTATAGCATACAATACTGAATAGCGTTATTTATTACTCCAGTTTTTTATTACTTCAGTATGAATTAACTGTTGAATTTATATTTCAACAAAATGGTGTAAACGAATGAATACACTCTTAATCTGTTAAAAATCTGTACAAAAAAATCTAACATTGCACTCTCCAACCCCACCCTAACTTTAATCTCAATCAAATATATTTTTTACTTAGTATTGTTAGAGCTGATTTTACCTTTAAACTTAATTCACATCATTCAGTTTCTAATATCACAGTCTAATTTTTAAGGCAATGTCCCCATGGAGAATATGGCTTAATGGTCGCACTGAATGGGTGAAAAATGTAACAGTATCAGGCTTTGTCTTTGATGAAAACTGACATTAGAGGAAAAAAAAGTCATACAAGTATATGGTGGAACTGTAATCTGGCCTGTAGACAGCATCATTGTGAAGTGGTGCCATCATGTGGTGAGATTGGTGTTACAGCAACCTTAAAAAACGAACAAAGAAAAACACACATTCCATTTGTTTGTTTTTATTGAATCACCTTATTGTTTCATAACTGTAGTACTGTACATGTACATGGACATATCTGAATTACAGGGGCTTAACAGAATTAACTTTGTTACTGAATGATTGTCACTAAATGCCCTGTTAACAACTATAACCTGTAGCCTACATTGATAATTCAGTGATAATGTAATCCTACCTATTTTATAGCTTATGACAATGCAAGTACTTTATTTGTCTCCTTGTGGAAATTTATTTTTAAGTTGAATTTCAACCCATACGTATGTGCGTGACGATTTCTTCTACTAATTTAGAATTTTAGCATGGATGATTACAATACTGGTCAAGCAAGGGAAGAAAAGTCTAGCAAGAAGGTACATACAACTGTTAATTAATATTCAATTAGCTTGCAAAAGTTGGGCAAAAATGATTATCTAGACAGTTTGGAGGGAACCAAGTATACACTAAGTCCACACCACTTTGCAATATCATTAAACATGACTTGATTGTCACATTCAGAATAAGGCAAACATCCACCGGGGGCAATTGTAACACAAGCTAGAGCGATGACACTTACTCTGAACATGCTTAGAATGATTCTCTTTCTGTCTGTGGAAAAGTACTGGGATTGTTTCACCTCAGCATAAGTTTTCAACAAAAAACTGATTTTGAGGTATGAAAGTTACTTTTTTGGATGTACAGTTTTTTTCATTTGCTGTCTAGATGAGTGCAAGTTTAAACTTACATGAATTGTATTAATTGTATGTGCAAACTATTCTCATATAGGTGTTGCTAGCTGGCATACAAGTGTTTATCATGGCTGCAAGATCAGGGCAATTGTAACAACATCACAATTGCCTTAAAGCCACATGGCCTAATGTGAGCACCTTTTTAAAAATAAAATGATTAGATATTGACAGAAAGTGTGAATATTATCTAGCCTATGTCTGCAAGTTCCTTTCTTGACCTGATCAGCTGATCCATGTTTTTGAGTAAAATATACTTTTAACTCAATTAAAAAAATAAAAACCTAGTTAACACTATAGTTGCCTAGCCTCTGCAAAAATAGAAATAGACTTTTGCTTAGAATGGATATGATGCCTAACATTGAAAAGAATTAATCTTAAGTAACATTATTACATATTACAGCATTAATCTCAGTACTTTGAGGTGTGGTTTTATTTAAGATACAGTGGGTTAATATTACTTTCTTCAGTGTTACAATTGCCTGACTTTTTGCATTCAATTTAAGGTTAGTCTTGTCCTTATTAGTGTAATATATTAATTGTATCATTAATTAGTGCACATATGTTTCTTGTATCAAAAGATGACTAGTGTATTTCTAGTAGTCTGTGAGTTATGAAGAAAAATACATACATTTTTTTACAATTGCCCTCGGTCTCAGGTATCAGCCATATAAAGGCTACTTAGAATATTTAGCAAAGTCTTCTGTTTAGGACTGTATGTTGCAACCATCTCTGAAGATAGACGACACGTGCCTCTTGTTAGACTATTTTATTGTTTCTTATTGTTTTTAACATATTTCAAGATTGTTGTTGTTAATAGATTCCTCATAAAAAAAAAACATCTGTATCTGAAAAAGATTAGCTGACAACCCTTAAAAGATAGAAGTCAAAAAGACAAATATTCATTCCTATTTATTGAACAGAATAGAATATCTTTATTGTTATTGTAAGAGTTTAACAGGATTAACAGTTTATTACAAAATGCTGCATTGCAAGTATTCAGGTGTGGATTGGCCATCTGGAGTACCGGTGATTTCCCGGTGGGCCGGTCTATTTGTGTGGGCTGAATAGGCTCCACTCAATATTTTTATTTTTTTTGGCCCGTAAAGAAAAGAGAGATCAAATAATTAGCCCACTTGTGTGTCAATCATATGAAAACTGACCATTCACATCCTTGGTCTTTGACCGACCAGCCCACAGAGAGGAGAGAGATCACATGATTGACCCACTCGTTTGTCTCTCAGCTGAACACTGGCCAATCACATCCCACTATGACCCACTTCCATCATCCTACCATAGAGAGGGAGCACACAAGTCCCGCTCCCAACGGAGGCGAAAGTAACTCCACCAATTGCCGACAGCTTGCTAAGAACACGAGATTTAAGTATGTCAAATGATTATTTTAGCACCCTTTGTCTACCAGAGAGGACAAGTTATCTGTTAATAAACTAATGTAACTAGTGTATTAGCAAGCAGACATAGTACTATAACTCTCTGATTTATCCACATTCCACTATAACACAAGCTAAATGCTGTGTACAAAATGCAGCTTAGTTTAACTTACAGACTTGTCACCTCAACCTTTAGCCATCTTGCCATCAGGAGCCAGGCAGCCTTTTTGAATCAGTGAGTACATTATCATACTTTCTTACTTACCACTCAGCTAAGTGAGAGTATTAGGGGTTGGAATGCAGGGTTCAAAATGAACTTTTTGTCCACCAACTAAATGGCTAGAGAATGTTTTTTTACTTTTTTTGGCTGGCAAGTCAAGCAAATCTACCAGCATTTGGCTGGTAAATGGTGCTAATGTTGAACCCTGTTGGTATGCACATGTGTTCAAAGGGAGTGCAAGAGCAGTTGGTGTCTGGCTGATTGTGGTGGGCTGGTCTGGGTCTCAAAAGTTCACGGCTGACTTTTTACCCCAGGTTCCAGCCCTGTCTGAGGCCATTTTTATGCCTGTAGAGACGCATACTGGAAGCTGCTATTGGCTGATTGTTTTGGTATAATTCTGAATGAGACCTTGGAAGTACTCCTGTGTGTTTTTTTGGGGTTGAAAAATTATGATGTAGCATTTTGGGAGGAAATACCACAACAGAAAGGAATAGAGACTGGAGAGAACTGCCAGAGCGTTAAGAGTTTGGATGTACTTGCCACGGTACAGAATGTATACAGTGGCAAACATGATCCAGGTGAGGATCAGCAGGAGCAGGCAGAAGGTTATTGCTTTGGCCTCATTGTAATTTTTTGGGAGGTCTTTTCCCATGTAGGAGAAAATAAAGCAAAGGGAGCACAAAGATAAAAGTAAAACCACAGAACCAAAGAATGATTTGAGATTAATATCACAAACAAGTATGATTTTGTCTGGGTACCAAGAAATGTCATCATAGGGCTTGGGGGGGAAATAAGTATAGCCAATAAGAAGAAAGAGTGCCTGAGTAACAAATGCCACAGTGATGACCAGCCATTGTCCATGATATTTCATCCACCAACTGTGAAGCGTGGGGAACTTGGCGGCCATTTTAAAAATGCAAACAATTTGAAAAGAGCGCACAACAAAACATGCTAGACACACAGTGTAGAACAAGAGAAACGGTAAGAATCTTAAGATACAAAAGGAAATTGTTGGCTTACCAAAGTAAAAGAATATACTAAGACTACACAGGCTGAGGCAGCCTAAAATCAGGAAGCACATTGGTCCCCCAGCAGATCTGACAACAGGTGTGTTGTAGTTGATGGCAAAGAGAACAGACGTGGCTAATGTGAGGCCCACCAAGGCCGAGGCCCCGACCATGATCAGTATAGCCCCACTGTCTGTGAATGGGATGTACTCCACCACCCGCAGATTGCATGATGTACTTCCTGCTGCTGACCATTCTGTCTCCTTACAGTTGATGCACTTGTAGGGATCCTCTGTTTTACATGAGAGCAGGACAGTCAATAAAGTTAATTTTCAAAAAAAAACGTGTTTGTTCAGTTAAAACTTGCTTTCATTTTTATAGTATTAACTAGAGGTAAATTTTAACAAGAAAGCAATGTATTGCATGATGAAATGCATTTGAAGATGAAATTATCCGTCATCTCCAATCAATGCCAGCATTGCTTTTACTCATTTTCTTCCTCTGATGTATAATTATTTACCTGTGCTGTTGACATAAGTTCCAGTTGGACAGATTTCACAATCAAAGCAGCATTTGTGGATTCCATTTAGTTTTTTTGCATATCCTCTACGACATTCTGGGGAACACAGTGAAGTAGGCACCTACAAAAGACATAGTAAGTGAAGCAAAAATAATACTAATTAATACTGTTAAAAGTGGAGGTTTTGTAACCTTCATCTTACAGTAACAGAAACTTTGCACACGTCCCTGCAAATTACACCAGAACAACCATGTTTCTTGATGTTTCTGATTTTGTGATTTAAGCCTGTCACGGCTATTAACTGCGACTTTGTACACATTGTGCACTCAACCAAAAATAATATTTGTATACTGTATATAAACTGTTGATATACTGTATAATGCTGCACATATAATAACAATGACATAATAATAATAATAATAATAATAATAATAATAATAATAATAATAATAATAATAATAATAACTTACTTTTCCCTTTGTGTACCACTCAATTTTGGTACTGTCGATGAAAGAACTGACCCATGGGTGAAAATCATAAAAGCCAATTTCTTCTGCATCATGACTTTGGTTCCAGAAAACTATAGAATATGATCCAAACTTGGGGTCCCCATTGTCATCAAACTGTATTCTTTGATTTAAAAGTGTGAAGTTTGATTTCTTCAGTTCTGCCAGAACCTGATGTGGGTACACAACGTTCAGATTACCATTACATCCATGTGTTCACAATCAGTGGTGGAAGAAATACTATAGATCTTTTAGTTTAGTAAAAGTAATAATACTGTATGTAGAAATATTACTAATGTAAAAATACGAAAGTATTAGCATCAAAATAGACGTAAAAGTACTCATTATGCAGAACGAAGAATAATAATATATATCATATTATGGATTCTAATTGTTGATGCATTAATGTTTTCATCACTTAAATAGCTGGTAAAGGTGGAGCTCATTTGAATTACTTTATATACTGCTTGGTATCTTCATCTATAATAATACATAATAATGTATTAGTACATTATATTTTGTATTAATAATCTGAAAAGTAAGTAAAGCTGTCAAATAAATGCAGTGTAGTAAAAAGTATGATATTTCCCTCTGATATGTAGTGGAGTAAAAGTATAAATTAGCAGAAAATGGAAATACTCAAGTACCACAAAATTGTACTTCAATATAGCACTTGAGTTAATGTACATTCTACCACTATTCACAATGGGCATTGAAGGTGTTGATTAAGTAGTTTTCCTTTAAAGAAAGTGAAGGGTAAAAATCTAAAAACAATCTTCTACATCTATTATATATAGTAACAAGGCAGACTAATAATATGGTACCTTCTAAAAGGCAGTCAGAAACATACATGAGCAAAATCTAAATACTAATAAATATTATTGGTATACTTACCATGTGTGGGTATATTGTAATATTGTCATTACATCTGCCAGATCCACATTGCAAGGCATTATGTAAGGCATGAGCGATGGCATATACAGCAGAATAAACAGGAAAAGAGTAAGATGGATCCACATTCAAGATTTCTTCTGCCCTTATGCTGCTGCAGTTGCAAACCTGATTACAAAACTCCTGCTCTCTTGCATTTTCAAAATGAGTCTGGCTTTTGGAAGAATAGATAAAGTCCCTGAAACCAGGTATTGACACTACAGGCTGAGACACTCCAAGGACAGTTCCAATATTTAAGATTTCTTGTTCCTTGTAAAGCATCTTGTCTAAGGACCATCCCTCATCAGCTATCCACACCTTCTTAGTGACATTTAGTTGTATTGCTGACTTAATGAGAGCTTCAGCAGTCATTCTTGGAGCCAAAACAATAATGACATTTATCCTTTGTGCCTCTATCTGTTTGAATATGGGGGAGTGATTTGTGTTGTAGTTGAGCGCTTGGGTGTACGCCATGCAGATCTCAGTGTCCTTAATCCTCTTTATGAACAATTCCAGTCCATCTCTGCCATAATCATCGTCACTGTTAAGAAAAGCAACCCAGCGCCAGTTCAACTGCTGCACAATGTTAACAATCACTTCTATGATGTCTTTAGTGGGATGCACTGTTTGAAGGAATGAGGGGAAATTCTGTTTTGTTGAAAAGACAGAACTAGAAGCTCCATAACTGACCTGTTAAAAAAAGTAATAAAAAATGCATTAGTTTTCAGTGAAAGATTTTCAGATGTAACGTCAAAACTCATTTTACAATTAATAAAAAATTATGATATAGTAGATCTGTTTTTAATCACTTTGTCTGCCAATTTTGGCAAACTTACCAGAGGAATGAGATCTGCCATGAAAAGTGGGGCTACAGTCATGGACTGAGTGCTTGTAAATGGACCAACCACTGCCATCACTTTGGACACATTGGACTTCTGTGCTTGATGATCATGTAGTTCATCCCAAGGTTGGATCAAGTCGTTGACTGAGATAAGTTTGAGAAAAGGAAAAAAAAAAAAAAAAAAAAAAAGGAGGGGGTAGAATTATTGATTTCCTCTACAGAAAATCTCATCATCTGAAACATTCGATAATTTTGGAGAAGGAAGGGTTGACTGTGAACAAAAAAAGTACAACAGGAAAGTGGAGTTTACGGACTGTGGAATTTTGTGGAATTTACACAGAATTTGTTTCAGTGGGGTGTCAGAACCTCTTATATGCAACAGTTTTGACTGAGTAGCAACTAACTGGATAACGCTATTGGTCTAATGTTTGTGCCAAAGCTCTGGAATGAACAAAATATGTCTGTTACACCAGGCGTTCTTCACTAGTTTTTACTTCATAAGCTATCCAATCAGATTTATTGTAAGACTCACCTGGAGCAGTCAATGGCTTCTGGTCTATCTTGATAAAGAGGGACAGTGACATGATGAATATTAAAAAGTCCACCTAACAAATAATCTCCTTCCAGCCGAAACTCTGAGGCTGGGACAGTGCATTGAGCCAAGGCATGTAGAAATGTTCCCAGTAGACATAGCGAATTACAAAAATGTTTCATTGTTGTAGCTACTGACCTGATGGGATTTCTAATGGAATTTGCCTCAGCCTTAGTAAGTTATGAGACTCTGGTGATGGCTAAGCCCCAGTGATCATTTAAATCCACGTGGGAATGAAATGCATACCAATAAATGGTTGAAGGAGAATACACAAATCACCATGCAAAAATAATAAAAACTGCTGCTGCAGAGTCCCTGTGAATATACACAAAGGGTTGAACAGTCATTACTAGCAAGAAAGTAAAATGCCTTAACCTTGAATAAATCTGGTAATCCATTTAAACAAGGTAATCCAACGAGTTCCCTTACTTTAGACATATTTTACTTTTATTTTAATACATTTAGTTTTTAAATTCACTCAGTGTGACAGATATGAGGGTGACAAAAAAAAGATAAATGTAAAATATGTCCATGTTTAAAAATCTTTGCCACATGGATAATTGCACTCAGCTGAAAAAGTCTTGCGTATTTACGTCGTAATATCATTACAACGGCAAAACACTTGCCATGCTAGTAACAGTAGTAGCAACAACTGCGCTACCGCATGCTGTCTGAGGCTCTCTATTAAAGGGATGGTTGGGAGTAATTTCACCCTAGGGTCCTTTTCACCATGAGCTCGAGCCAAACACCCCCCCAGAAGCTTTTTTCCCTTGGTCTAAAATTGGGTGGGTTTGTGCAATCAGCCGAATGGCTTAGTGCAGGTGCTAATGGAACCAAAGGTGTATCTCGTAAATTACTCCACTAATAATGCCCGGAATGGGACCAAACTTCTACAGTAGTACAAATGTAATGATTAAATAAGGTAGTGTCTCCAAACTTACCTCAATTATAACCTGTCTCCTGCTAGTTGTACTACAGCACTTGCTTTTTAAAAATAAGTTAAATTAATACATATTTTTGTTGTATGTTGTCTTTTCGGTGTTTTAGTTTGTAGACGGTCCCTAAGCACTCATCTTACTGCCGGTAGCGGTAGCAGCAGAGTAGAAGCCGTCAGGCAAGTGTTATTTAAATAAACTCCTGGTGTACTTACAAACTTTCCAATGCCTTGTTTTATGAGTACAGCCTATTACAACCTATTTGTACTACTGTAGAAGTTTGGTACCATTCTGACCATTCTTAGTGGGGTAATTTCCGAGATACACCTTTGGTTCCATTAGCGCCTGCACTAAGCCATTCGGCTGATAGCGCTAACTCGACCAATGTTAGACCAAGGGGAAAAAGCTTCTGGGGGGGTGTTTGGCTCGAGGACATGGTGCAAAGGACCCTAGGGTGAAATTACTCCCAACCATCCCTTTAAAATACAGTCATCAATAATCACACAGAGCTAACCAGTTGTAGTTAGCTAACTCAGCAAGGTGAGGTGCTCTTAAGAAAAAGAGTGTAAGAACTGAGGGATGACCTATGGTGAGTATTTTTGTGCAGATGGGCCCTTTCATACATCACTACAGGTCACCTGGGGGCTTGATGTTCCATATCGTGTGTTGTACCATGTGAATCGACTAAAAGGGAACACAACATGATGTCCAATCCATTAGCTACAGAAAACTCAACATTAATGTCTGTAAAAAGAAGGGTTTGTATCCTATTTCTAAATTCAGACCATGATGTACTAATGGTAGCACATTTGAAAATTCAAGTTTTCATCTGCAACTGTTTCCTGCACTCGCACATTGTTCAACACATTGTCTTCCTTCCACCCTCAAACGTTTGTCCTTGCATGCATAATGTTCAGCAACGTGTTTTTTTTTGATACATAATTTTAACTACTTAAACAACTTAATGCTGTTAACCAACAGCTATTGCTGTTGCAGTGAAAGTCTCAAAATTAAATGGCCCTTTAGAAGAAAGTTATACAACAAGAATGATCTCACAAGTACAGATGAGCGTGTAAGATCACACAGGAAAGTCACAAGCAAATACACACACAAAAAATGAAATCAACCCAGTATGTTTGGTTTATGGTAAATGACCACCTCCTCTTACACACCTCATCCCTGCATAATTTACCATTGGACCACACTTTTCACATGTCATTTGAAATAGGAAAATTTACAATGACTCAGCAGATGAACATGATTTATACCACTAGTTTAAGTATACAGTATAAGAAGGGTTACGTACAATAAGGTGGGTACAGTGTACTTCACAATAGTGTTTCTTGCAAGCAGTTATTTCTGTACTGTTTGCACTTTCTTGTCAAGGTTAATCGCTTTAGCCGGTACTGTGACTGGGATTTTGCCTCTTGGTATTTTAAGATGAAGTTTGACTTTCTAGATGTAGTGCTATTTTTTTTTTTGCCTCCGTAGGTCCATCTAAATTTTTTATTACACACTTCTGATACAAAGATTTTCTAAAATGGATTTCAACTCCATGTGGAAACAGAGGCAATACATCCATGGTAATTGCAGTTAGGCATCACTTAGAAAGGAAGTTAATCATTACTTATACTATACTTGCAACCTAATTTTAAGTTCCCATTATATGCTTAAAACTGTAACACCAGAGGTAAAAAATAAATCTGTATTGACATTTGAGGAAATGGATGGATGAGGCTGCAGTTGCTTGGCAACAAACCTCTTGCAATTGAGGTAGCACCCTCTAAGGGAGGACAGTATAATTATAATTGGAATGTAACATGCCGCTTGCTCCCAACACCTGTGAAACCAACGATTTAAAAAAATAATTGTGATCTCAACATTGATCAAAATAATTGTGATTATCATTTAGGCCATAATCGTGCAGACCTAACTGGGGCACAAATCTGATATGTTTTGGCAATCCTGGACAATGTTGAAACGGGTGCAAGGATGACAAAATGAAGGGTTCTGCTAACATTGAGAGACTCAAATGATTTATTTTGTGTCCTACACTGCAAGTTTAAAAACAATTTGGTTGCAAATGGGAGGAAGATGCAGGACTTAATCAGACAATTAGGATGGCAGCCTTAGTCCCTCTCCTTTCACTATCTCCACTATTTTCACAAGGGCACCGTTGCTGCAACCGGAACTTATTTAACTTTTTTAGCCGTGTAGCCAGAACATACTTCAGTGCTGGCACATCAGATAGGTCTGGCCTGCCAGACAATTAGGTCTCTGAAACTGCACAGAATCATTGGCATTCAGTTTTCTGGAAGGTAAGGCCTTGGCTTAGTGCATTTCAAGCAGTGGGAGAAATCTCATGCAAGGGACAGATGTGCCATGATCGAGGAAGAAGTGAGAAATTTTGAGAGAAAATCAAGAAGGTCAAAAGCAGTCGAGCTTTGCACTTAGTAGTCCTGGACTGAGTGAGATTTACCCACAGTAGTGCACATATTGACAGGATGAAAAATAACTTTAACCCAAGGTCAATATACAGTAGATGGTACCCCAACAAGGTCTTGTTGGCTGACACTATTAAAGAGGGAGAGTTGGATAAAATGTGCAGTAAACGTCAGCATAATTAGATAACTCAACTTTGATCTAAAGATGGGGTCTAAACCCACTCCACAGAAAATGGTGAGGTCATAGGGCATGGATAGGGTGTTTAAGGTTCCATGGAAGCAGCGTTTTTCAGATGTGTTCCATACTTCACTATGTCCAGACCTTGTGCCGTGGTCTTCGCAAGAGAAGAATTAAGTCTTGCTTTGACAAAAGGCTCAGTTTGGGAAATGACAAACAACATAACTATCCTTCAATGAACTGATTGTTTGTGTGTTATGGTTGGCAAGCATGAACCATTAACTCCAAGGACGGAGCTTGTGTTTACGTGTATCATAGCAAAGATAGTAGCTGCAGGTTGTTTAATTACTGTAAAAAACAATAAGGTACAATTTCCCATTCAGGGAGGTGTTTTGATATACTGAATATAAACCACCTGTATGACTAAGTTATTTGCGCATTCAGCCTGAGACATGGTTGAAGTTGACTATTGCCTGCTTTCAAATGTGACAGTAAAACTAAGACACTTTAATATTTGTTGAGCTTTTATTCACAGAAAAGTCCCAGAACAGATATCATACAGTTGGAACTTGGCTTGCATTTTCTAGCTTTTATTTTGACCCAGATGTTTCCACATATCTAACCAATGGCAAAGTATTGCTCCAATTGAGATTGGTTCTGTTTCCTAGGGCTTTACTCAGCAGTTGGTACACATTAGTTAGATATCATGGATTTTGTTTCCTTTTGGATGTGATGTGCAGTGTTGCCAAACAAGGGAGCTATAATAGTGGCTATGTGCTTGGCAGTGTTGTAGCAGTGTATAGCCCCGTTGGCAAGTTGATGCTCCTGCTGATGGGCCTACAATGGGTCCTTTCCTTATGTACGTATTATCATTACGTACAGTAGGTATTCAAAATAGGTTTGGGTTGGCTTTTCAGGGGTAAACATGGTGATATTGTGAAGAGGGGTGTAGTGCTATTTTCTTGCATGTTACTTAATGCATGAGTTGACGTTGTGACTCAATCAACACATCTTAAATGTCATTATGAAAACTTTGTTTTTTATTGTCTCTTGCATGATCCACACTTTAGTGATTATTGGATCTTCAAAATTCTTCAAACTTAGAATATTCTAATTCCTCACTTGGAGGAAAAAGGTGGTAATGTGTCTTTCTGCTGCGCTCCGGCATCACTAAACCCCTGATTGTGACCAAATAATGGCTTTGTTCTTCTACAGCAGTTTGTGACCATGCATGTGCGTGCACACTGCAAACAAAACGGGGACTCTTAAAATCATTGCTCCATAATGCTATAACTGGTTAAAAACTCCATAAGGGACCTTAACTGTAACATTTGTGTTACAACCAAACAACCAAAGATTATCTATTCATACACCAGGCAAATGCCAGCTGTATGTTAATGTTGCAAAACCACTTTCCTCTTTACCTGTTTCGATATTCAAGAGGACATGGAATTACGCCTCAACATGTGAAAGTCAGGAAAAGTTTAACACAGACTGTCTATAGTTAATGCAGTAAAATGTGGCCTTGATCATTGTGCAAACAATAATATTGTTTTTCCTTGATAGGCTACATCATTTTTACAATGGCTAAAACTGCTTAAAACTGATTGCTGTTAAAAATAACTACTTTTTCTGTTAAGCATAACTCATGCCTTTCAGAGATAAAGTCTCAAAAGTCTAATGAAAAGTGTTTATATTAAATGGAAAGCTAAGTCAACAGAGAAGATTGATGAATGAAAGGGATAAAGTAAAGATGAAGTACAGATGAGGTTGTGATATAACATAGGGTCACAAGCAAATACACACAAGCAAACACACACAAATGAATTAATGAATTCAACCAGGTGTCTTTGGTTCATGCCAACATGCCACTTCCTCTTACAAGTGAGCCCTGCATGACTTAAGCTTTGACCGCACAGGTCATTTGAAAGGCGGTCATTTGCAACAATACATGGCCAGGCCACCAAAGTTTGAGTTCTGGAAACCTGCTGATGAAAGGGCGGAACTTGTTCTGCTTGGTAGGTTAGGATGGGCCCTCATGAGAGATGGATTATAGGGTGATGTTGTGGTTAGTAAAAAACATTAATAAAAAGTTGTATGGAAGCCACGTAAAGTTGGTAAACTAATTTACAATAAGTTTGGTTCAATAGCAGTCATTGCTGTGAAATGTGTGTACTTTGCTTGCAAGAGATCACTTTCTAATCAACAGTGTGGTGAGTATTGTGACATTTAATTTTCTTGTATGTTAAGATGAAGTTTGACTTTGTAGCAGGGGCGGAGCGTGTGGGTGGCTTCTGGAGCTCCAGCCCCAAATGTTTTCTCAAAAGCCCAGAATCTTTTAGGGTTTTAAAAACACTTCAACTTACTGTCCTATCCTGTGTCTTATTGACTGGACCAGCAAACCAATGGTGCAAAATTCTCCCACGTTATGTAACTTGAAAAATAGAAACATTGACATTTTGCCTCTTTTTAGGTGGCAGGAGTGAAAATGATTCATCCTCAACATTTGTTGTGTTCAGGGGCCTCATTTATAAAACTAATTTGCATCAAAAGTGGCGTACAAACGAAGCGTAGGACGTGCCAACGCACAGAAAAACTTCTGAAATATAAAACCGTTCACACGCACAACTTACGCCGGCTTCCTTTTATAAATCACAATCAACTCTAAATATAAGCGATAGTCTTGTCCCACCCAGGTAACGCCCAGAGTTGCCTATAGTCAGTCAATGAATATTCATTTATCCTGACCACTAAAGGAACAGACAGCATTACGCTATCAGAAAGAGCACACAATGTGAAGTGTAAGTACTTGTTGGGGAGGAAGAGAGAAGCAAAAAAAGAAAAAGTTGTTTGGTGAAATTTGGTAGAATGGCAGCATGTGGCAGATGCAATACATACTGTGGGCCCCGGAAGCAGAACTGTGGCAGAAATAAAAAACAGTGGTCAGACGTAAAAGATGGCACACCGTGGTACTGTTTGTACCACAGGCGGAGGGAAAGGCACACCAGAGTTCACCCCACTTGATAAGAATCTGGCAGGGATTATCGGGGAATCCCTCCTGAGTGGAGCTGTAACAGAGTTGGAGGGGGACACGATGCACTGGATGACCCAGATAGGCTAACTTGTATTGTTTAGCATGAAAGTGAACCAAATACATTCAAGATATTAAGACATTATTGGGTACAAAAACAAAGACTTTATTTGCAACAAATTTATATTTCTCCTATTCACTGCCTGTTCCAGCGGGGTCAGTGGTGCTGTAGCTGAGCAGATGTGTGCGCCCTATGCACCTCAACCCTCCAGCAGCAGCCCAGTCCTCACAGATGTGGTAGCCCACTGCAGACACAAAGGGACACAATCGACTCCATCAATGGAGTTAACTGAGATAAAAAAATATGTTGTATGACATAAGCTGGACACTGAAAGAACTTGTTAATAAAAAGTAGTTATTTCTTTCCATACCTCTTTTGTTAATAGATGTGATGCATTACACCCACACGCTGGCGCACGGCAGCAGCGTTTGGCTCAAATGAACAGTTACAAAGGGCTTAGCTATAAAATCAAAACATTTATAACACTGAGATGAAACCGACTAAACACCACAAAATGATACATGATAATATATGAAACTGCATTTGTATCTGCCCAACTGCAGCATCAAAACAGGCATTAGTGTACTGTTATGTAATTTGTCCTACTGTTCACTTTAAAGAGCCCCTATTATGCTTTTTTGGATTCCCTGTCTTTTAGTGTGTTGTATAGTTTTATGTGTATGTAATAGCTGTATATAATCAACCCTCCAGGATTTTGCGGCCTTTTTTTGAGAATTGTACGGCCCAAAATGCCTGATTTTGCAGGAGCATTTGTAAAAAAATTCAATAAAGCTGTGATGTCTTTTGACGACAATAACGTTTGTTTTGCATGAAGTTGCGGGAGACGGTGAAAGTTGCAAAAAAAGTTTTTCTTTTTTTTTTATTGCTCTTTAAAAATAAAAAGGAAACTTGTTTTGGGGAGAATAAAATTACTCTGGGATGAGATTTCCTAGTAACCTTACCAAAAAGGCTGAGGATGCTGCAAGTGTTGGTATAATATGAAAATGGCTGGTGGATTTAATACAAAAAATAAAAATGTATTGAATGAATCAAATTTGAACATATGTGTCAGTGGCTTGACGATCTTTACATTGTTAGTTAATTTCCTATCCTGGCCTGGGACACACATTCATACAGTTTGATAAAGTACTTATTGGACTTTAACTTATCATTGCACTTACAATAATGAGCATAGCTGTCCTCAATTTAGGTTTTTCCTGAGTGCGCGTCAGTCGCAGGGGGAACGGAGAAGCCCGCTGCAGATAGCCGACAGGATTGAAACGGAAGCAGCTTCAGCGACTTTAGAGTGAAAAATCGTTACAGCGTACCTACATTGATGTTAAAATGTATACAGGTTGGCAGGACGATCTGAAATGTCTTTCGCTGTACGTTTTGTTGGTAAATGTGAGATGTCACACACGTCTCGTCTTCATATCAGAGACAAGGAAACGATCAACCCGTTCTCACTCCCGCTTGATCAGTGGCTCTCAGAGTCACATACTGATATAAAGTCTGGCATGTGGGACTGCTGGGATTGGTTGAAGTCGCGGGAAACTTCAGGTTATTGGTCAAATTTGCGGAAAAGTTGCGGTGATTGGGAAACTGGGTGGTGATTATTTGCTACTTGCTTGTAATATGAACATTCCCAAATTGCCTATAAAGTTATCTACATTTTATCAACAGGCCCTCCTTGCTTGGAAATGATGCTACATACATAACTTTCCCACACACAAAACCATTATAATGGTGACATTACTGTTAGAAAAAAGTCTATCTTTAAGATAGAAATTGGGTTGATGAAAGTATTGTTATTGTAAGCGATGTCTTATATGGGTTATAATTCACTTACGAACATTTCCTTCTTGTTAAATCCTTTTCTGTTACAAGCAGAGAATTTAGTTATTTAATGAAAGCTATTCCTAATGGTCTATCCCATCTGATGAAAAGTAATCTGGTAGTATAAAATTGTTGAAATAAAACAAGCAACTGGCTGGTAACAAACAATCTTGTAACGTAACAGTTAATAACAGTTAAACAGTAAGCTGAAATAAGTTTATGAAAACATTTTTTATGAGAAATAGGTAATGCAGGAATAGAATCTTCATTTATATTTGATCAGTGCTGCATAGTTTACTGTTTCGTCTAAGATTTTTCAGCTGCTTTTTGCAATACAGGAAACAGTATGGCGCCTACTTCCTGCTCACAAATCATCAAATATCAGCCAATACAGTGCCCTAAAATATATTTCTTGAATGTTTTTGGGTTACAATAAGGCAAAACAGTAACCCAATCTATCAGCACTGTCTAGTTTTGCAGTTTAATCTGAGTTGAGTGTGAAAGAGAGAGAGGGGGGCGGCTGTCTCTCTTGATCCTCTTTATTCTCTTTTTATTCTTTGTGTCTGCATGCCGAAGTACAGTCTGTAGTTCAAGCACATCGATAGATATATATATACTGTATCTATGAAGCACATCCATCAGTTCCATGGATGTATTAGCAAAAAGCCTTTTTTGTTTTTTTTTTACAACACCTTTATTTAAAAAAAAACATTAAAATACAACATTTCAGGCAGGTACTCAATAGAATGTGTCAGAGAAACAATAATATGACTTTAAATAATTAAAAATGATGTGGATACAAATATACATATAAATGGGGACAAGTAAGCTTTAATAATACAAAGCTCACATTTATGCAGCCTTTAGTTCAAGGTATTTAACTGAAGACAACTCTCCACATTTATACAATAGGTGTGAGTGTCATTATAATAGGCTAATTGATAGTTGTTGAGACATTTAACTAAAAACCTCAAATGTTAACCTCATGGTGACAATAGAGAAAAAGTGGGTTCACCAAGTAATAGGATTGATAGTTACGTATTGTAACTCCAGATTCAATGAGTATAGGCGTAGAGCTGTCACTATTGGGTTAATCCCTTCACGCATGCGCAGTCATGAAGATTTCTTTCGCACCCTTGTGGCCTGCACGGGCCTCTCTTACATCTGCAGGTACTGTATATTACTGCTGCGCGACCAGAGATCTGCTCCCAACATCAGCATTTTTCTTCAGCCAACGTTGGTGAAGCTGGTGGCCTGAATCTTAGAGGGCTACGTCTATACTCATAGAATCTGGAGTTACAATACGTAACTATCGTTCTATTTTGTATAGGCTTCGCCCTCTAAGAGCTGTCGCTATTGGGTCAAGGGACAAGCTGATGTAGTCAATGCCACCTGCGACACAAGATCCACAAGCAGAACATAGACTAATTGCTCTTCCTATTCACACTGAACAAGTTTAATGTATCAAATAATATATCATTATTATTATTTATTTATTTTTTTTAGATTTTTTATGGGCATTTCCGCCTTTAATGATTGGAGAGCTCAGACACGAAAGGGGAGAGAGGGGGAAGACACACAGGAAAACCGTCACAGGTTGGACTCGAACCCTGGACCTTCTGCATCGAGGAATAAACCTCTATACATGTGCACCCGCTCCACCAACTGAGTTAACCGGCCACAAATAATATATTATTTTGATAAAAAACCTGTCATGATTATGCATTGGCCTAATACTGATTGTACGGCCCATATCATGATTGTGAAAGTGCTTTACAATGATCATGATTAATAACTGCAGAACACTCACATTCCTCATAGCCACTCAAGTGAAGGAGGGATGGGGACAGCAGCAAAACACATCAACAGCGCCTCATTTGCCATCGATTGTGGATAGGACCAAGTGAGTCATTGAGGACTCGGACGTATCGCGCAGATAAAAGTGGATGAACGGGCACGGGTATGCCCAGGAGGCCGCTGCGCAGATGTCAGCAACCGCCCGGATGCCCTGAGGGGGTTCCACTCCCTCCATGCTATAGGCTTGGGTGATAGTCTTGCACAGCCAGTGGGACAGCCGCTGCTTTGAAAGAGCCGCACCTTAGGAGCGCTCTCTGTAGTGAATGAACAGCTGCTGTGTTTGTCTGGTGTCTGCCATGCGTAAAACATATTGAGATAACGCGCATACCGGGCAGAGTCAGTGAGACGCCTCCTCCGCGATGGAGAACATCCTCGACCGAAAGGAGCTAGTTAGAACTTTTGGTGTAAAAGAAGGGTTTGGCTGTAAAGTGTCCGAGCTCCTGTCCCCCTTAATGGAGAGGAAGGACGGTGAAACCGACAGCACACATAAATCACTCACCCTCTTAGCCGATGTCAAGGCGAGGAGAAGCACTGTTTTCAGTGACAGCATCCTGAGAGAGGCTTGTGCCAGAGGCTTGAAAGGAGGTTTCCCCAGAACTTGGAGCACCGGGGCTAAGTCCCATTGGGGTGTGAGAGAGCGCACAACCGGTTCCGTCATCTAACCCACTTCAAAAAACCCTTTACCAGGGGTTGCGCAAAAACCGACCTCTCTCCATAGCCCTTGTGGCAGGATGAAATGGCCGCCGCGTAGGCTTTGACTGTAGACGGAGCCAAGACATTATCCACCAATGTTTGGAGATAAGTTAACACAAGGGGCAGAGGGCACGATGTTTCTCAATAACCCAGCGCTGGAAAGCGGACCATCGCCCAGCATAACACGGCGTAGTAGAGGGGGCTCTTACGCCCTGGATAGTGCGCACCACAGCAGGGGGCAAGCCTAATCTCTTCAAGCGCTCCCGCTCAGCGGCCAGGCCCATAGCTGCTGGCTTATTACCAGAGGGTGGGATATCACGCTGTTCAGCTGCGACCCCACGGCAGTTGCCAAGGAGGCCCCGCCAGTAGTTGAACCAGAGTCGGGAACCAGGATGCGCTCGTGCGCTCCGGTGCTACCGGAATGACTGACAGGTTCTCCTCCTGGATGCGAGGGATCAGAGGGACTGGGGGGAAAGCGTATAGGATGGCTCTGGGCCAAGGTTGGTGGGAAAAGGTGTCTGTCTGCCCACAGTAGGAGGCTCCTGGCTGTCTCTTACAGCCGAGCCGAGCGCACGCCCCCCTGAAGGTTTATGTATGCCGCTGCTGTGATGTCGTACGACTACATGTCTCCCTGCCACCACTTGGGTGAAAGGCTTCAGTACTTTCAGCGCCGTGGACAGCTCCAGGCAGTTTATGTTTGGGAGGGGAGAAACTGGCCATGTCGCTCCCACCACCTGTGATCCGCACATGTCTCCCCAGATGGTGAGGGACGCATCTGTATACACTGTTACGTGTGACGTCACTCTGCCTAGGGGAACCCCGGATGACAGGGTCCGGGAGTTTCCCCAATATACCAGGTCAGACTTTAGGGAAGGAGGGATGGTCAGCATCCGCCACTTGTGGTGTATAGGGTCGAGGTACATTCGACAGAACCATCTCCGAATCTTCCTCGTGTGGTGGAAACCCAGGGAAACCACCATGTGACTCGCAGACATCATGCCCAAGAGATGCATCACAGACAGTGCTGACACTGTTGTGTGAGGCGTGATGCATGACAGCAGAGACCTCAGTGCGTCTAGCCTTGACGCCGACAGTTTGGCTCTCATGATGGTTGAGTCTATGTCCATTCCCAGATAAACTATTGTCTGTGCGGGTACCAGTGAGCTCTTCTGCCAGTTTATGGCGAAGCCCAGTGTCTGCATGTGCTGCACGACTTCCATTGTGTGGAGCGCAGCCTTCTCCTGGGAGGGAGCTATAATGATCAGATCGTCCAGATAAAGCGCCGTCTCCATGCATTTGGAGAATGTGCGGGGGGCTAAAGAGTAGCCAAATAGCAGAACTGCCGGCGGCTGGCCGGGTACTAGCCCGGCAAACGGTGTCGGGACACACCTCGCAGCTCGGTTGGAGGGCCGGCGGCAGGACATGCCCGATCCGTGGTCGGTACACAGCGGACACCGCTGTTCTTTGAAGTCTTCGAACTGCTTGTTGCTGAAGAAAAATAGGGAGCAGATCTCTGGTCGCGCAGCAGTAATATAAAGTATCTGCTGATGTAAGGGAGGCCTGTGCAGGGCATATGGGCGCGATAGAAATCTTCACGACTGCGCATGTGCGAAGGGATTAACCCAATAGCGACAGCTCTTAGAGGGCGAAGCCTATATGAAATGGAGTCATTGTTATGGACCATGAATGTCTGTACAATATACTGTCCCATTCCATCAAGTTTAGTGAGATATGTCACACACAAAATTTAATAATTTAGCATGCTGGTGACACTTAAAGAAAAGTTAGGAGCTCAACAGAGTCAGATTCATCCTCTGGAGCCCATGAATATTTTTAGCTAATTTCATGACAATCCATCTAATAATTGTGGAAATATTCTAACAGCATGTTTTTAAGGATGGCAATGTCGGTCTGGTGGAATGAATATTCATGGGTCGCATTGGGAGGAATCCTAATAATCTGGATATCCTCTGACCTTCTCACGCAACCAACATATCACAGTTTTCAGATATCCAGTGAAATATCTCAACATCTGCAACATACATCTATGTATTAGCCAAAAATGTTGTACCATAGTAAACATTAAACATCCACAACATGAGCATGAGTCATTGCATGTTAGCATTTAGCTCAAGGCACTGCTATACCTAAACTATAAGTACTGTACAGGGTCACAGAGCCAGTAGCATGGCTGTGGACTTTTAGTCTTCTTTCTTGGTAGACTGAGATGTAAACTATACCATACAGATTTAAACTAATATGTACTTTTTTGACCATCTTCTCTAAAAAGCAAAATTATAATCATTTCAACAAAGTACTCAGAAGGACGGAAGCACATCAGTCCTTCTGTATACAGTTAAACACATATTTACTTACTAACTTAAACTGCTACTGGCTGATTGTTTTGGTATAATTCTGAATGAGACCTTTGAAGTACTCCTGCGTGTTTTTGTACGATTGAAAAATGATGATGTAACATTTTGGGAGGAAATACCACAACAGAAAGGAATAGAGACTGGAGAGAACTGCCAGAGCGTTAAGAGTTTGGATGTACTTGCCACGGTACAGAATGTATACAGTGGCAAACATGATCCAGGTGAGGATCAGCAGGAGCAGGCAGAAGGTTATTGCTTTGGCCTCATTGTAATTTTTTGGGAGGTCTTTTCCCATGTAGGAGAAAATAAAGCAAAGGGAGCACAAAGATAAAAGTAAAACCACAGAACCAGATGATGATATGACATTCATATTGCAAACAAGTATGATTTTGTCTGGGTACGAAGAAATGTCATCGTAAGGCTTGGGGGGAGAATAAGTATAGCCAATAAGAAGAAAGAGTGCCTGAGTAACAAATGCCGCAGTGATGACCAGCCATTGTCCATGATATTTCATCCACCAACTGTGGAGCTTGGGGAACTTGGCGGCCATTTTGAAAATGCAAACAATTTGAAAAGAGCGCACAACAAAACATGCTAGACAAACAGTGTAGAACAAGAGAAACGGTAAGAATCTTAAGATACAAAAGGCAATTGTTGGCTTACCAAAGTAAAAGAATATACTAAGACTACACAGGCTGAGGCAGCCTAAAATAAGGAAGCACATTGGTCCCCCAGCAGATCTGACAACAGGTGTGTTGTAGTTGATGGCAAAGAGAACAGACGTGTGGCGTGATGTCGCGGCCCCCAATGCCGAGGCCCCGACCATGATCAGTATAGCCCCACTGTCTGTGAATGGGATGTACTCCACCACCCGCAGATTGCATGATGTACTTCCTGCTGCTGACCATTCTGTCTCCTTACAGTTGATGCACTTGTAGGGATCATCTATTTTACATGAGAGAAGGACAGTCAATAAAGTTAAGGTTTGCTTTTGAAAAATCCTCCGTGGTCAAACAGTTTAGGAAGCATTGTTAGACATTTAATCTGTGATACTGTATGTTCTCCTAAAATGAGCTTTTACTTCATGTCAAACTTGCTTTACAGTTTACAGTGACATACCCTAGAGATAATTGTAATAATCTAAATAATATATTGCTCTATTTTCATTATTATATGCATTGTTCAGCGTGAACATGGAAGCCTAATCCAATCAACATGAAATAACAGGTAAACCCTCATAGCCATAAAAAAGCTTAACATTCTGAAAATAGCTTCCATCAATGCCAGAATAATTGACAACACTGCTTTTACTCATTTTTTCTTCCTCTGATATATGTATAATAATTTACCTGTGCTGTTGACATAAGTTCCATTTGGACAGATCTCACAATCGAAGCAGCATTTGTGGATTCCATTATACTTTTTTGAATATCCTCTACGACATTCTGGGGAACACGGTAAAGTAGGAACCTGTACAAGAAAATTATTTAGAAGCCACATGCATGTGCAGGAAAGAGGAAATACTATAACCCCTATTTTCCACTGGGCACATTTGCACTGTGTTCATGACCACCTCGAGCAATCTGGCACCTGCCAGAAATGTACAGAAGCGGCTCTCTGCTCCGCTAAAGATACTTGCCAGGTCTATTTTCACATCGCGGGAGGTTCAGATAGCCGAGCAAAAAGTGAAACAGCGAGAGCATCCAATCAATTTAATAAAACACCCCTCAATATCGTATATTTCTCTTCTACAACACCATGAACGACAAGAGATTTATCTTGGAGGATGAAAAACATAATAGACATCCCAAATCAGGAGATCAGAAAAAAGAATGCATGGAGTTTAATTGCAGGAGTGCTTGGAGTGGAAGGCAGATACTAGCTTACACAGGATCATTCTGTAAAGCACTTGTCGAGACAATAAATCTGCGAGATGGGCAGGCAAGACGCTCCGCTTCTGAGTTGCTCCCGGTGTGGTATGGCGCGTGGCAGAGGACGGAATGCAGCACAGAAGCACCCAGTAGAAAATGGACATTTTGGACATTTTGGTCGCCTAGAAATTCCTTATTCAGGATTCTGTTCACCAATCTAGCTAGCTACCACTGGCGTTAGCTGGTAACTTAAAGGAATGTTTGCCGATTTTCTGTTCTACAGATAATTGCAGATAAATGGCGGAGGTCAGCAGGTAAAACTTTGTGGGATCACTCACTTTAGAAGGGTTAAAAATCTGCAATTTTAGCGTTCAGCTTAGCGCAGCACCATTGCAACCGTGAACAACACTGGCTTGGCCGTGTCATCTTCCCAACTCCAACCTCTCATCAAAAATATTCCCATCTGGTTGCAAAAAAGCAAAAAAGCAACACCCTTATCGCTTGACTTAAGGTTTCAAAATGGCAGTCGACAAACCAATGGCTGACGTCCAAGGGGGTAAGCTTCGCTTCAGAACTTGAACCTCCTATGGCGCCATTTTGATGCTATAACAATATAACCTCTTGTTAGCATTCCATTGACTGCCATTCATTTTTACGTCACATTGACAGTGAATAACTTTACATCTGAAGCGTTTAAAGACTTCATTTGTCCATTGTTTATTTCTAAAGAAACACAACAATATATAAAAGTCTCCATTACCTTGTACCTCACGTTATGGCTCAGTAGCAGATGTTTTTGTAAAAATAGGCTAACGATTAGTTACACAGTAGAGGAATTACCGTATAGTACAGGAGAAGCTTGCAGGCAGTTTGGACTTACATTAGCTGTTTAAGTTTAATTACTAATGTTAACTAGCATTTTAGTTAGCAATAATTAGCCTGTGTCTATGTTATCTCCTTACATATACCTATGCTCTCCATCTCTGCAAGATTGGGAATGACAGAAGACTTACAACTTTCAGACACGTTGCTCACGTCACATTTACGTCGTCTCTCTCAGTTGGAGGCTGCGCAGTAACGCTCAGCGCTCACCGGAAAAGTGATTTTAATATCCTTCACTGGTCTCTGTCCAGAGCAACGGGATTTGTTGGTCCATTCTTATATACTGTCTATAGTGATGTCACAGATGTTACATCCAGGGTGCGATTTGCTGGTGGGGATGCCTTTGGATTTCCCCCTTTCTGGTCTAAAACGACTCATTGGGTTTAGGAAAAAGATCAGATTTGAATTAAAACAATCCCTAGGAACGAACGAGCCGGGTTTCCTGTTTGAAAGTAGGCTATTTTGTTTTCACTGCATATAGTGAACTCCACTCCACGGCTTGAACAAACTGTGGTTAATGTTGACACCACGTTGTGCTATTTAATTTTGAGATTATTTTTAATATCATAAGTGATTTGGCATTGCTGGCCAAGTGGCACTATATCGATGGTATTGGAAGGGGGATTTAATTATCGCTAATAAGTTTTGTTGAGTTGTGCATGATCAAACCCAGGCTACATCCAATAATTATATGTCTATGATTACATATCTAGAATGACAACATGATAAACTACTATTGGTTCCTGATTCCTGTTTTGTCACAGCTATTACTAAATAAACATATTTGTACACACACACACACACACACACACACACACACACACACACACACACACACACACACACACACACACACACACACACACACACACACACACACACCCCTGCTAAAGTGGGAAAACCAAAACAAAGTATTTTTAAAACTCTTGGTAGGAAAAAACAACTTACTTCTCCCTCTGTGTACCACTTGATTTTGCTGTCGTTGATGAAGAAATGGAACGGTGTGTGTAAATTATTAAAGCCGATCACCTCTGCATCACCACTTTGGTTCCAGAAAACTATAGAATAGGATCCGTAGTTGGGGTCACCATTCTCATCAAACCGAATACTCTGGTTTAAAATTGTGAAGTTTGACTTCTTCAGCTCTGCTACAACCTGATGTGGGTACACAAAGTTCAGATTACTTGCATGTGTTCACAATAAACATAATGAGGTGTTGATTAAATAGGTTCCTCCCCACTGTGGGGACTTCAGATACTTCAGTATGATGCTCCCTTTAGAGGTTGTTATTAGATTGTATGTATCTCTGAAATTTCTATTTCTTATCTCTAATGTTTGACAGGTACAAAACAAATCCAAAACGTTTGGATTGTTTTCTGAAGATTTAAAGACTTGTTTACAACTCTAATATATAATTACAAACAGACTTGTATTACAAATTATTTGTGTTATGATTGTTCACTTTCAAATAGGCTTGTCAATTATTTAAGAAACATAAATATGGTGAGAAGAAATGTATGTTTTTTCCTTTCAATTCTTAGTGTACTTACCATGTGTGGGTACACTGTAATATTGCGATTACATCTGCCAGATCCACATTGCAAGGCATTGTGTAAGGCATGAGCGATGGCATATACAGCAGAATAAACATTAAAATTAAAAGATAGGTGGTCAGCAGCAGATTACAAAAACTTTCTAATTGTTTCTGCATTTTCACAATGAGTTCTGGAAGAATAAATAAAATCCCTGAAACCAGGAATTGTCACTTCTGACTCAGAAAACCCAATTACAGTTCCAATATTTTTGATTCCTTTCTTCTTGGGGAGCTTCTTGTTTAACGACCATGTATTCACTGCTATCCACACTTTGTTGGTGACGTTTAGTTGTATTGCTGACTCAATGAGAGGTTCAGCAGTCCATTCATGAACAAAAACAATAATGATACCTATCCTCTGTGCCTCTATCTGTTTGAATATTTGGGAGTAATTTGTATATTGATTGAGGCCTTTGGTGTACGCCAGGCAGATCTCAGTGTCCTTAATCCTCTTCATGAACAATTCCTGTCCATCTTTGCCATAATCTTCATCAATGTAAAGGAAAGCAACCCAGCGCCAGTTGTAGTGCTGAAGAATATTAACAATCACTTCTATGGTGTCTTGATTGGGATGCACTGTTCGTAGGAAAGAGGGGAAATACTGGATTTTTGACAAGACAGAACTTGCAGCTGCATAACTGACCTGTTAAAAGAATAATAGAGAAATTGTCAATATTTTCAGTGACAAATTCTAAAAATTTGAAAGCTGTTTAAATTTTTTCGTAATTTATATAAAAATGTTCTTATTACTTGATGTATTTGGTAACAATATGTTAAAATACAATAGTTTGCAACTTAACCATAGGAATGAGATTCATCATGAAGAGTGGGGCTACAGTCAGGGAATGTGTGCTTGTAGAGGCGCCGACCACTGCTATCACTTTGGACCGATTCTTGTGTAGTTTACCCCCAGGTTGGATCAAGTCATCGTCTGATAGGAGGTTGAAAATGCCTGGAAAACTTTGTGTATCAGAGCAGTGGTCAAATATATCATAGCCAAGAGATACATTTGGCAGGAGGGTGGTCGAGTTATTGATTTCCTCTACAGCGAATCTCATCAACTGAAACCTCCGATAACTTGAATTGACTAGGGGTTTACTGTGGACAGAGGGACAGTGAGAAAGTGTGAGAATTAGTTTCACTGATCAAGTATTAACTGTTTGTGTAGTCTGTACAGACATGAATATTTAAAAGTGGATTTTAATGTGACAAGGACTTAAAGTTTTATAATATAACAATTCATTAAATTGGTTTTAGGAAAAATGTATATCCATTAACCTAAAGTTTGAGGCAAAACTCTTAACAATATAAACTGGTACACCAGATGTTCATCAGTTTCAGAAGGTATTCACTCAGATTTATTGTAAGACTCACCTGGAGCAGTCGATGGCTTCTGGTCTGTCATGATAAACAAGGTCACTATCATGATGGACATTAAAAAGTCCACCTAACAAATAATCTCCTTCCAGCTGAAACTCTGAGGCTGGGACACATGGAGCCAAGACATGTAGAAATATCTCCAGGAGACACAGAGAAACCAGAAAATGTTTCATTGTTGTAATTACTGTTTACCAATCTGATGTGAACTCTAATAGGATTAACCAATGCCTTTAGTAATGTATGAGACAATGGTGATGTCTACACTGAGTGCATGAGGTGTCATATATAGAAGATAACTATAAGAATACACAAATCAGTATGCAAAAATATCATGTTGCAGAGTCCCTGTGATGGAATTAACACTTTACATGAGGTATTCAGTATTCTAAATAAAACAAATGCACTGCATATAATGGCCGGACATAAGCGAAACACCCGTACAATATAATGCAGTCAAATAAAATATCCCTTCAAAATTACCTTTGTTAATGTTTAGATGTTTAGTTTTGGTAAAAGCTATATCGCATTATATATAAATAGAAGGTTGTTGCCTAAACACAATATCTTAATGTATTCTATGTATCTTATTTCCTCAAGTTCAGTTAACACAGTGAGTCTTAAAACAACTGATGAATAAATTATTCAGTACTACTGTTCTCACAACTTTAAAAACAATGTGGTCATTTATTTGAACCAAATGGAAAGAGGAACCTTAATATACACTAGGCAAATACCAGTTGCATGACTGATGCAAAACCACTTTCTTTCTGTTTTAGTACACAAGAAGAAAGTTTTCATAAACACATGGCTGTCAGGCAAGGTTTAACACAAACTGTAGATACTAGAGCACTGAGAAATGTGGACTTTAAAGCTTAATTATTAGTATTTTACTAGATACCCCACTTTTTAGCTGAAACTGCTCAAAGATGTTAGCTGTCACAGCGAAAGTTTTTCAAGGCTTACAAGAGTCTAATAAGTATATTTAATGTCTCTTTAGGAGAGGGTAATGCTATATGCATGATCTATAGATAAAAGGGATGAAGTAGAGAATAAGGTGAGCTGTGGATGTAAGATCACAAGCAAATACACATATTTATTCAATCCAATATCTTTGGTTTAGTCTAAAATGCTACAATTTCTACAAATAAGCTGTGCATGACTTAAACTGAGGTCATACATCACGTCATTTGAAAGAATATATTTTCTATCACTTTGTGGATGACAGTGATAGATGGCCAGGCCATGAACTGGACTTTCACTAAAGTTTCTACACTGGTGTATTGTCCCAAACCAGACGTCTTAAAATTAACTTCACATTTGTTGTTCATTTAGTAATAGTATTAAGCGTTCCTATTTAAGTATCAAATTTGATGTTGGGATACAACTTGAACAAGTTGAACAAGAACTTGAAAAACATATAAATCAGATATCTGAATCCCCAAACTGTATGTCATAAAGCTGTACTACTTCTAGCCTTGTCTGTCTTAAAACAATAGGCATCATGAATAAATCAAAAGCTAATATTATGAGTAAAGTCTTGTGGGATCGTCTTCTGTGATATTAAGGAGATCAGATTTTAAAAAAGAATTTGCATTCTTCAAGGCTTTTTCAGGATATAGTTTCCAAAAATCACTATATTTAAGGAAGAATTGTATCGCCATCCATTTCATCATGTGTTTGTAATAGGATCTAATTGATGTTGAAATGATAATATATTTCATCTCAATTTTTTTTAGTGATAATCTGTATCGTGTGTGCTGAAAGGGGTCCCAAGGAGAGATGGCACAGCGAAGAGGACACAAACATTTCTATCTGGATGGATGGTCAATGTCTTCCTGATTCAAAATCAAGGTACCAAGACATAACCCATTTAGAAAACACACAAACTAAAAAATGGTAAAGCATTGAGAGCCAACAGTTCTGAATCTCTCTAAACAGCTGAATCTTAAAGCAACACCATGTAACTTTTCCCACTTCGGTCCCCCTACAGCTTGTCTCATTGGAACTACAGCTTGCGCTACGCTACCCGCTGCTTCGGTCCCCCTACAGGTTGTCTCATTGGAACTACAGCTACAGCTAAAAGTTACATATGTGTTGCTTTAAACTCCAAAACACATAGTATTTACATCTTTATAAATGTGTTGCATAAAGCCGTGGTGTCATTACAGCTCTATAACTGTACAGCGATGACATAAATAATTATAGTACTGATACAAGTGGAAAATATTTTTATGATGAGTTATGTTACAGTATGTGTGTGTAAGTGAAATAGGTAAAATGAGGTGGAAGGTGGTGCAACCCGTTTTACATGTGTACAGCATGCTCTTCTTGAAATAAAGAAAAAAGAAGAAAAAAACAGTGCAACTCACAGAAAATTGCAGTAAGACATTAAACAAAAAAAATAATCACGATATATTTAAAAAGATTGAGAATTCATGTGTCCATAAAGATACAGAAACATACTGATACACACACACAGGAAAAAATGGTTGCATACAGTAGGGTGACATATCCTTTATTTCTCCAGGTAATTTATATTTGAACAAATATTCAAATATCCTCAAACTATGAATCTGAACATCTGCACAAAAAGCGACATTCTGCCCCCTATTTTTACTCAATACAAAAGTTTATGTTACACAAGTATATTCAAGGTGTACACCTTAAATATACTGTAGTAATATGCCTGTAGTTTAGCATGTAGACAGTGTCACAGTGAAGTGGCGCCTTCATGTGGTGATATTAGTGTTATAGCAACTTGCCAAGATTGTTGAACAAAAAGGAAAACACATTTCATTTAATGTTTTTATTGAATCACTCTTACTGTTATATAACTGCTGTACATGTAAATATCTCCATCAGTGCAGGGCTTTACAGAAATAACTGTATGCGGATAATCACTGAATGTCCTGACTGTCCTTACTGTAAGCACAAATGTCTAGCAAGGCCAGAAAGATCAAGCATGGAGGGTCATAAAACTGTAATTTCATCATCAATTACTATGTTAAACTTGGCTATACAATAGGCTTAATAATTTGGACTGAAACCATTACTGTTAATATTCACCCTTCTTAAATGTATTAAACAGCATCACAAATGGGTATGATGTCACTTGTCACATTTCAGGAGAGATTGAAACTCCTGTCAGTGTGTACATAATGTACACCAAGTTATTTTTAGAAAGCAATCAGGGCTACATCAAAACCATGTTACCATTACTGCTATCTGTTGACTGAACGTGTTTTAATTATAAAAAAAAAATGCATTAGTCATATGAGGGTATGCATGTGCACAACAATACCACTACTGTAAATACTATAAGAAAGGAAACCAGCCACTTATAAACTGACACAACAGATTTTGATTACACAGACCAAAATTTGAGTAAAAATTGTCGCTGCTTTAGAAATAATCTCACTGTATAAACTTGAAATATGTGTGAAACAGCTCACAACTGTGCAGAACATTCACAGAAGGTTAATTACCGTACTTACTTAAATGCTATATTCAAGGAAACATATACTGTATAATATAACATACAGAATGTAAAGGTCCAGTGTTTCCATTTTTTGTCTCCATTTTTAACTAATCAGTCACACTGAAAAAGAAATGCAGAAATAAACCATAACAACCCCACTCGAATAAAAACAAAAAAAGCAAAAAACAGACAAAACAACAACAACAAAGCCACAAACAACAAATAGAACTAAACCTGACACCCACTCACCCAGGTAGCCTTCATACACAGTCAGGTTAAGTACTTAGTAAAAACAGTTGTGTTGTAAAGTTACATTGTGATATAGTTGTATTGTAAAGTTGTGATATTGATTAGACAGACAAGAAACGGAGTATTAATAAAATGGTCCTCTACCCCCTGAGTGCATATTTCCTTTTTTCGAGGCTCAAGAAAAACATCACATCCTTTAGCAAGGCAGACTGAGATGATGAGTTAGGAGATTTCCAAACTAGCAGTATTCTACGATGTGCCAATGCTAATTAGCATTAGCTCGATCGGGGGAAATCTGTAGGACAAGTATGTTAAAGTAGTTTGCAAATGGTAATGGTAAAAATCATCCATAATTTGCACATTGATATTAATATAGCGGATGTCTGTTGGGTTTAGGGTATGGCTCCAAGAGACTTTTTTGTAAGTCTGGACATGATACATGTGCATACCAAATATCTAAGTGAGGTCTAGGTGAATCACACTGCAGGGGTTACTTCTTTGAAATCTTTTAGGGGGCGCTAATGAGCCATTTTACCATAATCAGGCCTGAGACTCATGTGAATCACTTCAGGCCCAGACTAACATCATGTAGGAAAGATTTGGGGCAGATCGGACAATTTATGTTCGAATTACAACAACTTCCTTTTTGATGATGTAACATTGAAGTTCACCGTGCCGTCACGGCGAAGCCCTTCAACAAAAAATCACAATCTTCTAATTGAAGCATCATCAAGGTCTTAAGGCTTTCATCAACACTTTTGAGATGGATCTGGTCGCTAGGTAGAGGACATCAAAGTGTAACGACTGTAGCTTCGTGTTGCTAGTAGGAGGCGCTATGATTATAACTCAATATTTAAATGTAGAAGTCTTCAGGCCAGGACCCTTCTGAGCAGTTTGAGCCAGATTGGACAATGTAAAGTCTAGTTACTAGCCACTTCCTGTTTCATGGCAAAATATGAAAAATCAACGCCATGCCAAACTTATAAACTGACAAGACAGATTTTGAATATACAGGGCAAATAGGGAGATTGGTTTTAAGTAAAAAATAATCACTGCATAAGCTCACTGTATACATTTGAAATATGTAAACTACTGACTGATTGTTTTAGTATAATTCTGAATAAGACCTTGGAAGTACTCCTGCGTGTTTTTGTCCGATTGGAAAATCATAATAAAACATTTTGGGAAGAAATACCACAACAGAAAGGAATAGAGACTGGAGAGAACTGCCAGAGCGTTAAGAGTTTGGATGTACTTGCCACGGTACAGAATGTATACAGTGGCAAACATGATCCAGGTGAGGATCAGCAGGAGCAGGCAGAAGGTTATTGCTTTGGCCTCATTGTAATTTTTTGGGAGGTCTTTTCCCATGTAGGAGAAAATAAAGCAAAGGGAGCACAAACACAAGAGTAAACCCACAGAACCAGAGGATGCTTTGAGATTAATATCACAACCAAGTATGATTTTGTCTGGGTACCAAGAAATGTCATCGTAAGGCTTGGGAGGAGAATAAGTATAGCCAATAAGAAGAAAGAGTGCCTGAGTTACAAATGCCACAGTGATGACCAGCCATTGTCCATGATATTTCATCCACCAACTGTGGAGTTTGGGGAACTTGGCGGCCATTTGAAAATGCAAACAATTTGAAAAGAGCGCACAACAAAACATGCTAGACAAACAGTGTAGAACAAGAGAAACGGTAAGAATCTTAAGATACAAAAGGAAATTGTTGGCTTACCAAAGTAAAAGAATATACTAAGACTACACAGGCTGAGGCAGCCTAAAATCAGGAAGCACATTGGTCCCCCAGCAGATCTGACAACAGGTGTGTTGTAGTTGATGGCAAAGAGAACAGACGTGGCTAATGTGGAGGCCCAAACGGCCGAGGCCCCGACCATGATCAGTATAGCCCCACTGTCTGTGAATGGGATGTACTCCACCACCCGCAGATTGCATGATGTACTTCCTGCTGCTGACCATTCTGTCTCCTTACAGTTGATGCACTTGTAGGGATCCTCTGTTTTACATGAGAGAAGGACAGTCAATAAAGTTAAGGTTTGCTTTTGAAAAATCCTCCGTGGTCAAACAGTTTAGGAAGCATTGTTAGACATTTGATCTTTGATTCTGTATGTTCTCCTAAAATGAGCTTTTACTTCATGTCAAACGTTTTTACAATTTACAGTGACATACCCTAGAGGTAATTGTAATAATCAAAATATTATATTACTCTAGTTTATGTCCAGTGAACATGAAATGAAATAATAATAGCCATAAAAAAGCTTAACAGTCTGAAATTAGCTTCCATCAATGCCAGAATAAATGACAACACTGCTTTTACTCATTTTCTTCCTCTGATGTATAATAATTTACCCGTGCTGTTGACATAAGTTCCATTTGGACACATTTCACAATCGAAGCAGCATTTGTGGATTCCACTATACTTTTTTGCATATCCTCTACGACATTCTGGGGAACACTGTAAAGTAGGCGCCTGTACAAGACAATTATTTAGCAGAAAAGTAAAAAATGTAAGCACAGAAAGAGAACAGACGTAGCAGTATTTAGGGCCATACAACTTTTACATTTTTTTTTGTTTGTAATATGTAATCAACATTGAGTATTACATCCCTAGAATTACACCATGAACAATAACCATCTGTTGATGTTCCTGATATTGTCTTTACCCCAGTCACAGCTAATACTAAATAAACATATCAACACATAGCGTATAAACTCTTGGTAGAAAAAAACAACTTACTTCTCCCTCTGTGTACCACTGCATTTTGCTGTCGTTGATGAAGAAATGGAACGGTGGGTGTAAATTATGAAAGCCGATCACCTCTGCATCACCACTTTGGTTCCAGAAAATTATAGAAAATGATCCGTAGTTGGGGTCACCATTCTCATCAAACCGAATCCTCTGATTTAAAATTGTGAAGTTTGACTTCTTCAGCTCTGTTAGAACCTGATGTGGGTACACAAAGTTCAGATTACTTGCATGTGTTCACAATGAACATAATGAGGTGTTGATTAAATAGGTTTTTAGAAATATTCCTGTGGAGGGAGGAACTGCAGTGTGATGCTCCCTTTAGAGGTTTTATTAGATTGTATGTATCTCTACTATCTCTGAAATTTCTATATCTTATCTCTAATGTTTGACAGGTACAAAATCTGTTTGGATTGTATTTTGAAGATTTAAAGTGATGGTTCGGAGTAATTTCACCCTAGGGTCCTTTGCACCATGACCTCGAGGCAAACACCCCCAGAAGCTTTTTCACCTGGGTCTAACATTGGGGGAGTTAGCGTAGAGTAGCGTTAGCCGCTGAATAGCTTAAGCGCAGAGGCTAATGGATCCGAAGTGTCTCTTAACATTACCCCACTAATAATGCCGAAATGATACCAAAGGTCTACACTAGTATATATAGGTTATGCACTCATAAAACGATGGATTGTAAAATTTGTAAGTACACCAGAAGTTTATGTAAATGACACTTGCCTGCTGGCTTCTGCTCTCTGCTGCTGCTGCTGATGCTGTTACTACCGGGCAGTAAGAGTGCTTAGGGACATCTACAAATTACAACATCGAAAAGAGATGCAACAAAAATATTTATTTAACTTTTTTTTTTAAAGTAAGTGCTGTAGTATAACTAGCAGGAGACAAGTAATAAAGTAATTTAAATTTTTTTTTTTTTTTTTTTTTTATTTTTTTTTTTGCATCTCTTTTTGATTGTTGTAATTTGTAGATGTCCTAAGCACTCTTACGCCCGGTATGTAACAGCAGCAGCGGTAGCAAACAAAGCCAGCAGGCAAGTGATATTTACATAAACTTCGGTGTACCTAAAATTTTAGAATCCATCGTTTTATGAGTGCATAACCTATTTGTACTACTGTAGACGTTTGGTATCATTTCGAACATTAATAAAGAATGGTATAACCATACTGTCGCTAAACTATTCAGCGATATCTTACTCCCATGTTCGACTCCAGGTGAAAAAGCTTCTGGAGGTGTTGGGGGGGGAAAGGAAGGGGGGGGAAATTAATCAAACTAAAATTTTAAAAAAATTGTAATTATAAATATAAAAAAAAAAAATAGTTTATGTTTTGGGGTTTAAATAAAGGATAATAAATTAAATGTTTTTTTTATTCAATTGTTAGTGTACTTACCATGTGTGGGTACACTGTAATATTGCGATTACATCTGCCAGATCCACATTGCAAGGCATTGTGTACGGCATGAGCGATGGCATATACAGCAGAATAAACATAAAAATTAAAAGTTGGCTCAGCAGCTATGACATCTTCTGCACTTGGGCTGCTGCAGTTGCATGCCTGATTACAAAAAAAAAGTTCTGCATTTTCACAATGAGTCAGGCTTCTGGAAGAATAAATAAAATCACTGAAACCAGGTATTGTCACTTCTGACTCAGAAAACCCAATTACAGTTCCAATATTTTTGATTCCTTTCTTCTTGGGGAGCTTCTTGTTTAACGACCATGTATTCAGTGCTATCCACACTTTGTTGGTGATGTTTAGTTGTATTGCTGACTCAATGAGAGGTTCAGCAGTCCATTCATGAACAAAAACAATAATGATACCTATCCTCTGTGCCTCTATCTGTTTGAATATTTGGGAGTAATGTGTATATTGATTGAGGCCTTGGGTGTATGCCAGGCAGATCTCAGTGTCCTTAATCCTCTTCATGAACAATTCCTGTCCATCTTTGCCAAAATCATCATCAATGTAAAGGAAAGCAACCCAGCGCCAGTTGTAGTGCTGAAGAATATTAACAATCACTTCTATGGTGTCTTGATTGGGAGGCACTGTTCGTAGGAAAGAGGGGAAATACTGGATTCTTGAAAAGACAGAACTTGCAGCTGCATAACTGACCTGTTAAAAGAATAATAAAGATATTGTCAGTGTTTTCAATGACAAATTCTCAAAAGTTAAAAGCTGTTTTAATTTATTTTGTAACTTATATGAAAATGTTCTTATTACTTGATGTATTTGGTAAGAATATGTTAAAATACAATAGTTTGCAGTTTTACCATGGGAATGAGATTCACCATGAAGAGTGGGGCTACAGTCAGGGAATGTGTGCTTGTAGAGGCGCCGACCACTGCTATCACTTTGGACCGATTCTTGTGTAGTTTACCCCCAGGTTGGATCAACTCATTGTCTGATATGAGTTTGAAAATGCCTGGGAAACTTTGTGTATCTGAGCAGTCGTCAAATATATCATAGCCGAGAGATACATTTGGCAGGAGGGTGGTCGAGTTATTGATTTCCTCTACAGCGAATCTCATCAAC
This sequence comes from Perca fluviatilis, assembly GCF_010015445.1. Lineage (NCBI taxonomy): Eukaryota > Metazoa > Chordata > Actinopteri > Perciformes > Percidae > Perca > Perca fluviatilis. The sequence continues at coordinate 25,825,684 of NC_053116.1, read as the reverse complement.
TGAAACCTCCGATAACTTGAATTGACTATGGGTTTACTGTGGACAGAGGAAGGACAGTGAGAAAGTGTGAGAATTAGTTTCACTGATCAAGTATTAACTGTTTGTGAAGTCTTTAGCCTACAGACATGAGTATTTAATAGTGGATTTTAATGTGACAAGGACTTAAAGTTTTATAATCATGCAATTAAATAAGTTGGTTTTAGGGAAAATGTGGTACCAGCTATATCCATTGACCTGAAGTTTGAAGAAAAACTCTTTACAATATAAACTGGTAGGCTACACCAGGGACCTCGTTTATAAAACCTGTTAAGCAAGAAAAAGTTGCGTGAAGCAGGGTGAAATTTGCCTGCGCAACATTCCTCGCAAAAGTCAGTATTTATAAAGAATTTCCATGCGTAAAAATGTGCCCAGTTTTACGCAACCTTTTGACCATGCGTGTGATCGTGCGTAATGCTCCCAAGGTTTTGTAGACTGCGTTTTAGTGAACTCCGATGGTATCCCCGTTTTCCGAATCCAACCCAGTTTTTCCTGAACCCAACAATCCCGTTCTTTCCAAGCCGACCTAGAGCTGGTCGCGGCGCCCGGCGAGGGGCTGCCAGCAACTGGGAGAGGCAGGGGATCCTCCCACACCGTGCAGCGGACGCTAAAGGAGACTTTTAGCGTCAATAAGAACGACAAAGGCACCTGACCAAACGTCCGTATTTTACGAGTGGGAGTGACAATCTGTTGATGTGAGCACACTCTAAATTTTAATAATAAAGAAAGATTATGCTCTTTATTATTTCTTCTAACTCAAACTCATTGGCCTTGGCTTTTTTTCTGTGAAGAACATAACAAATAACTTATTTTCAATGACTGCACACGGTCCAACCCCCTACACATATCTATTACATATGAGGTGTTCGGGTCTACTGGACCCGAGTGTAATAATTGTAGGTGCTATGAAACTTAACTGTGTTCTCCTCCTAACTGGGCCTGCTGTGTGTGTGTGTGTGTGTGTGTGTGTGTGTGTGTGTGTGTGTGTTGATTTTTACATCTCAAGCACTTGTTCACATCACCTGCTCTGATTAAGTTCTAAAAAATAAGCACCAAAAATGATCTAAAATGTTGTTTGTATTTTTTACCTTTTTATAATTGAATTTCCTTGTTTTCTCATAAAAAACGAAAATGATCATATGATCGTAAATGTGATCTCACAGGGGTAAATGGCAAATATGAACCATAAATGATGTATATATTATTGGTAATTGAGCTAAATCTGTTAAGTATTAAGGCTGTGTAACAAAAATATGAACACCACACAAGGGTTAAGGCTTTCAAACAGGATTTTGTTTCTATGTTCTACCTCTGTTAGGAGCACCTCGATCTCACAATCACTGAATCGTGTTTTTTCCCCATTTTTTCGTTTCGTGATTGGTCATCAAGGGCTTCTTTACAAGGCTGCTATATTCATTGATTGATTAACATGGACCTTATTAAGACAAATATGGGACGACCTTGGGAGGAGCGTGAGGTTCGTGCACGACCGCATAAGGTAACGCACGTCCGTATTTATAACGAGAATAGTGTGCGCCGCGAGGTGTTATAAATCAGAATTTTGTTTTTGCATACGGAAATTCTGACTTTTTGGCGCACGAAATCTTTCAGAATAGAATCTACGCACAGTTTTATAAATTAGGCCACAGGTGTTCTTCATCAGTTTCAGAAGGCATTCACTCAGATTTATTGTAAGACTCACCTGGAGCAGTCGATGGCTTCTGGTCTGTCGTGATAAACAGGGTCACTATCATGATGAACATTAAAAAGTCCACCTAACAAATAATCTCCTTCCAGATGAAACTCTGAGGCTGGGACACATTGAGCCAAGACATGTAGAAATGTTTCCAGGAGACACAGAGAAACCAGAAAATGTTTCATTGTGGTAATTTTTGTTTACCAATCTGATGTGAACTCTAATAGGATTAACCAATGCCTTTAGTAATGTATGAGACAATGGTGATGTCTACACTGAGTGCATGAGGTGTCATATATAGAAGACAACTATAAGAATACACAAATCAGTATGCAAAAATATCATGTTGCAGACTCCCTGTGATGTGCACACGCACGCACGCACGCACGCACGCACACAGATAAAAAAGACAAGGAATTAACACTTTACATGAGGAATTAAGATATTCAAAATAAAACAAATGCACTGCATATAAAGGCCGGACATAAAACACCCGTACAATATAATGCAGTTGAATATAATATCCCACACACACACACACACAGCAACACACACACACACACACACACACACACACACACACACACACACACACACACACACACACACGGTTGAATAATCATGAGCAAATAACTTTTATTCTTCTATCATGAATAAATCTGGTAATAGTGGAAATAACATGTTCCTTGTATAAAAATAAGAAAAACATTTATGTTTAACTTTCATGGGAGACACGTTTCCCCTTTTAGAACATTTGAACATTTCAATTTGAGGAGAAAGTTACACTTGTCATGAGTGCATGCAGAAAACAGCAACATTGACATTAAGACGGCAATGTATTTGCTACCACTTCTGAATGTGTGACTGATAAATTTAAAATTGGAAGAAGAAGGATAAGTGGCAGATTTTAACTAGCAAAAGTTTTCCCTGTGTCACCCTTGCCTTTGAATGTTGTCCTCCCATGTATGTGTTGTACTCATTGTACCATTTGGCAATACAACTAATTATGAGGAAACATAAGACCAGGGATAAATGTATGTGAGCATGTATTTTTTTCCAACTCAGGACTAAGGATATCAATGATTTGTGCATGTGACAAAAGGATGCCTGACAGTATTTAAAAAGGAATAAACTTAGGCTGTAAATACACAACAGCAGGTGTATTCGACCATGCTAGAGAAGGTGGGGAAGAAAAAGACGAAAATTGGCAACAGGTATTTTTAGGATTTGCTCAAATTTTTATCAACTTATCCCATATGTTGGAGTAGCAGAATGAATGCTTGTTTTTTCTGGCAGATAAAAAAGACAATGAATTAACACTTTACATGAGGTATTCAGATATTCAAAATAAAACAAATGCACTACATATAATGGCCGGACATGAGAAAACACCCGTACAATAAAATGCAGTCGAATAAAATATCCCTTCCAAACATATGACTTTTGTAAATGTTTAGATGTTTAGTTTTGGTAAAAGTTGTCAGAGGGTTGTGGAGTCATCTCACATTTTTTATATTGCACTATATGAATAGAAGGTTGTTGGATAAACACAATAACTTAATGTGTTTTCACATCTATTATTTTCTCATCTTCAGTTAGCACATTGTCTAAAAACAACTGATAAACTATTCAGTACTAGAGTTATCATCTTTTTAGAAAGAAAACAGGTGACTTAATTGAACCAAAGATTATCTTTTCATAGATTGCATGACTGATGCAAAACAACAACCTTTCCTCTCTTCCTGCGTTAATACACAAGAGGACACAGAGTTTGCATAGTTCAGTTCAGTTCAGTTCACTTTATTATCCCAAACGGGAAACTTGATATGCAGTCAGGAGTGAAAGATAAAAAAGAAACCCATTCAAGCATCATGCAAATAGAGGTAACAATACATACAAGACATGAGTATGAAAAAGGTTTCCTTTATGTAATACACACAACACTAATTTATCACTACTGGAACAATCTCTAAATACAAAACAAAAAAGTACTACATTACATGTGCACATTAAGCTGAGTTATTGCACATGGGAAAAAGGAGTTTTTACTCCTATTGGTCTTGAACCGAGGTACTCTAAATCTGCGACCTGAGGGGAGTATTCCAAACTCAGAGTGAAGGGGGTGGTTTGTGCAGTCTAATATAGACTGGGCCTTGCTAAGTACTTGCTGGTCTAAGATAACTGTGGGACTGTGGGAAACCTATCACCTTGCCAGCCACCTTTACAATATGGCTGAGCTGTTTTTTGTCCCTGATATTCATTTTACCGTACCAATCAATCATGGCAAAAGTAAGAACTGAATCACTAAAAAATGATCTACTACCTATCTACATTAAAAGTGTTTAACTTCCTAAGGAAGTACAAAGTCATAGATAAAAACCTGAAGTTTGATGTGAATTGCGATGACGGTTCCCAGATACTTGTACTGTTCAACAAACTCAGTTTCAGTTCCCTTAATAAAAGTCTTAGATGGTGGGAGGGATACTTTCCTAAAATCAATGACCATATCCTTGGTTCTTGTGGTGTTTAATTGGTGAAAGACCTCATCACACCATTGGACAAACTCATCCACCACTGGCCCATGCTCAGATTCATCTTTACGGAGCAAGCTAATGATGACCGTGTCATCAGCAAACTTCAGAATGTGCCTGTCCCCATGCTGGCTTCTAGTCATTGGTGTAAAGAATGTACAGCAATGGGGACAGGACACAGCCCTGAGGAGAACCAGTGGAAGAATAAACATAAACACATGCAGTCAGGCTTTTATAATTGCTGAAACTAGTGAACAAGCCAGGCTTACAAGAGTCAAACACATTAAAGTCTTTTGGGATCGTCTTCTGTGGAATAAAGACCAGATGTGAAAATAAATTACCGTTCTCCAAGGCTATTTCAGGACATAGTTTCCAAGAATCCCTGAATTTATGGAAGAAATGTGTTTGTAACAAATAATAATTGATGCTGAAATTAAATATATTCATCTCTGCTTTTTTCTAGTATTGATAATCTGCATCTTGTGTGCTGAAAGTGGTCCCAAGGAGTGATAAACCATCATCAAGGACACAAACATTTGGATGGACGGTCAATATCTTCCTGATTCAAAATCAAGGTACCAAGACATAACCCATTCAGAACACACACACACACACACACACACACACACACACACACACACACACACACACACACACACACAAACAAAAAACAAACAAACAAACAAACAAACAAACAAACAAACAAACAAACAAACAAACAAACACACACTTACACTTTATGCCGGACAGTGCCACCTCATATTGTTAAATTTTTAACACCTAACAATAAAAATGATAGGCCTATATATTCCATGACGCATAAACGTAATATTTTCATTTGGATAAGCAAATTCAAGAAAATTGCATTCAAACATCATACTAAGAAATAATCACACACATATTTTTGAAAATGGAGACCTAATTTTCCCATAAAGATACAGAAACATAGTGATACAGGCCTTTATGTATTACTCCAGGGTAATGAGGTAAATCTTAAACAAAGTTTTACACACAAACTCCACACAAATCAGAATCTGTACATCTGCACAAAACCTGACGTTCTGCACCCTAATTTTAATCTCAATGAAAAAAAAAAATAGTATATTCAAGGTGTACCTGTAGTTTAGCCTGTAGACAGTGTCACAGGGAAGTAGCACCTTCATGTGGTGACATTGGTGTTATAGCAACTTCAAAAGACTTGAACAATAAGGAAATCACACACATTCCATTTTATGTTTTTATTAAATCAGTTCTACTGTTATATAACTGCTGTACATGTAAATATCTAAATCAGTGCTGGGCTTTAGAGAGTTATTTTTATGTGGATAATCACTGAATATCCTGAGACTGTTAGATAACATAACCCAAAAAGATTTTAAAGTGTATGTTTAAAGCATTGTGTACAGTGAATTTAACTGTTGTATGAATTTTAATCCATGTCAGCAACATTTTCTTTGATGTAGTTAAGTGCAAAGATACAATTTATTACAACAGTCGTATTTCAACATGTTAGCATGCTACAGTAACATATACTAATCAGCACTAACACAGGGTACAGCTGAGGCTGGTGGAAATTGCATTAGTTTAGTCATATATTAACGTATTGGACAAACTTTAATACATTGTTTTCTATGGAGGAAATTCGAAGCCTGCCTTCTGGAGACAACAGTTTTTCTCTAGGAGCAAGAAATATAAAGTATCTCAAAAAGAAATATACAGTAGTAGTATATATTAGCACCATATTAATATTAATATACTGAATTACACATTTAAGATAAATCTTCCCAAATCTATTTTTATACAGCATCTCAAATACATTTTTAAGTGTAAAATCACATTTCAGGAGAGATTGTAACTCCTGTCAGTGTGTACATCATTTATTTTAGAAAGCACTCAGGGCTATATCTAAAAAAAATTTTTCACTATTGCTGTCTATTGACAATAAATTTTCAATTATTTCATTAAAAAGCATGCATTAGTCATATGAGGGTATGCCAAACACAGGGCATTACACAGGGCAAACAGGAAGATTTGCTTTAAGTAAAAAATAATCACTGCATAAGCTCACTGTATACACTTGAAATGTGTAAGCTACTGGCTGATTGTTTTGGTATAATTCTGAATGAGACCTTGGAAGTACTCCTGCGTGTTTTTGTACGATTGAAAAATGATAATAAAACATTTTGGGAAGAAATACCACAACAGAAAGGAATAGAGACTGGAGAGAACTGCCAGAGCGTTAAGAGTTTGGATGTACTTGCCACGGTACAGAATGTATACAGTGGCAAACATGATCCAGGTGAGGATCAGCAGGAGCAGGCAGAAGGTTATTGCTTTGGCCTCATTGTAATTTTTTGGGAGGTCTTTTCCCATGTAGGAGAAAATAAAGCAAAGGGAGCCCAAAGATAAAAGTAAAACCACAGAACCAGAGGATGCTTTGAGATTAATATCACAAACAAGTATGATTTTGTCTGGGTACCAAGAAATGTCATCGTAAGGCTTGGGGGGAGAATAAGTATAGCCAATAAGAAGAAAGAGTGCCTGAGTAACAAATGCCACAGTGATGACCAGCCATTGTCCATGATATTTCATCCACCAACTGTGAAGCTTGGGGAACTTGGCGGCCATTTTGAAAATGCAAACAATTTGAAACGAGCGCACAACAAAACATGCTAGACAAACAGTGTAGAACAAGAGAAACGGTAAGAATCTTAAGATACAAAAGGAAATTGTTGGCTTACCAAAGTAAAAGAATATACTAAGACAACACAGGCTGAGGCAGCCTAAAATCAGGAAGCACATTGGTCCCCCAGCAGATCTGACAACAGGTGTGTTGTAGTTGATGGCAAAGAGAACAGACGTGGCTAATGTGAGGCCCACCAATGCCGAGGCCCCGACCATGATCAGTATAGCCCCACTGTCTGTGAATGGGATGTACTCCACCACCCGCAGATTGCATGATGTACTTCCTGCTGCTGACCATTCTGTCTCCTTACAGTTGATGCACTTGTAGGGATCCTCTGTTTTACATGAGAGAAGGACAGTCAATAAAGTTAAGGTTTGCTTTTGAAAAATCCTCCGTGGTCAAACAGTTTAGGAAGCATTGTTAGACATTTAATCTGTGATACTGTATGTTCTCCTAAAATGAGCTTTTACTTCATGTCAAACTTGCTTTACAGTTTACAGTGACATACCCTAGAGGTAATTGTAATAATCTAAATAATATATTGCTCTAGTTTCATTATTATATGCATTGTTAGAGTGAACATGGTTGCCTATATAACTATGTCCAGTGAACATGAAATGACCGTAAAAACCTCTTAGCCATAAAAAAGCTTAACTGTCTGAAATTAGCTTCCATCAATGCCAGAATAATTGACAACACTGCTTTTACTCATTTTCTTCCTCTGATGTATAATAATTTACCTGTGCTGTTGACATAAGTTCCATTTGGACACATTTCACAATCGAAGCAGCATTTGTGGATTCCATTATACTTTTTTGCATATCCTCTACGACATTCTGGGGAACACGGTAAAGTAGGCGCCTGTACAAGACAATTATTTAGCAGAAAAGTAAAAAATGTAAGCACAGAAAGAGAACAGACGTAGCAGTATTTATGCCCATACAGCTTTTTACATTTTTTAACATAGTTTGTAATATGTAATCAACATTGAGTATTACATCCCTAGAATTACACCATGAACAATAACCATCTGTTGATGTTCCTGATATTGTCTTTACCCCAGTCACAGCTAATACTAAATAAACATATCAACACATAGCGTATAAACTCTTGGTAGAAAAAAACAACTTACTTCTCCCTCTGTGTACCACTGCATTTTGCTGTCGTTGATGAAGAAATGGAACGGTGGGTGTAAATTATGAAAGCCGATCACCTCTGCATCACCACTTTGGTTCCAGAAAATTATAGAAAATGATCCGTAGTTGGGGTCACCATTCTCATCAAACCGAATCCTCTGATTTAAAATTGTGAAGTTTGACTTCTTCAGCTCTGTTAGAACCTGATGTGGGTACACAAAGTTCAGATTACTTGCATAAACATAATGAGGTGTTGATTAAATAGGTTTTTAGAAATATTCCTGTAGAGGGAGGAACTGCAGTGTGATGCTCCCTTTAGAGGTTTTATTAGATTGTATGTATCTCTACTATCTCTGAAATTTCTATATCTGATCTCTAATGTTTGACAGGTACAAAATCTGTTTGGATTGTATTCTGAAGATTTAAAGACTTTTTCAACTCTCATATATATAATAACAAATAGTATTATATGTATTTTGTGTTATGATTGTTCACTTTTAAATAGGTTTATCAATTTTCAGAAACATAAATATCCAAGAATCATATGGTGAGAATAAATTAAATGTTTTTTCCTTCAATTGTTAGTGTACTTACCATGCGTGGGTACACTGTAATATTGCGATTACATCTGGCAGATCCACATTGCAAGGCATTGTGTAAGGCATGAGCGATGGCATATACAGCAGAATAAACATAAAAATTAAAAGTTGGCTCAGCAGCTATGACATCTTCTGCACTTGGGCTGCTGCAGTTGTACGCCTGATTACAAAAAAAAAGTTCTGCATTTTCACAATGAGTCAGGCTTCTGGAAGAATAAATAAAATCACTGAAACCAGGTATTGTCAGTGCTATCTCAGAAAACCCAATTACAGTTCCAATATTTTTGATTCCTTTCTCCTTGGGGAGCTTCTTGTTTAACGACCATGTATTCACTGCTATCCACACTTTATTGGTGACATTTAGTTGTATTGCTGACATAAGGAGAGGTTGAGCAGCCCATTCAGGAGCAAAAACAATAATGATACCTATCCTCTGTGCTTCTATCTGTTTGAATATTTGGGAGTAATCTGTATATTGATTGAGGCCTTGGGTGTATGCCAGGCAGATCTCAGTGTCCTTAATTCTCTTTATGAACAATTCCTGTCCATCTTTGCCAAAATCATCATCAATGTAAAGGAAAGCAACCCAGCGCCAGTTGTAGTGCTGAAGAATATTAACAATCACTTCTATGGTGACTTGATTGGGAGGCAATGTTCGTAGGAAAGAGGGGAAATTCTGTTTTTTTGAAAAGACAGAACTTGCAGATCCATAACTGACCTGTTAAAAGAATAATAGAGACATTGTCAATTTTTTCAATGACAAATTCTCAAAAGTTAAAAGCTGTTTAAATTGTTTTTCGTAACTTATATGAAAATGTTCTTGTTATTTGATGTATTTGGTAAGAATATGTTAAATACAATAGTTTGCAAATTTACCATAGGAAGGAGATTCATTGTGAAGAGTGGGGCTACAGTCAGGGATTGCGTGCTTGTAGAGGCGCCGACCACTGCTATCACTTTGGACCGATTCTTGTGTAGTTTACCCCCAGGTTGGATCAACTCATTGTCGTCTGATATGAGTTTGAAAATGCCTGGGAATGTTCGGGTATCTGAGCAGTAGTCAAATATCTCATAGCCGAGAGATACATTTGGCAGGAGGGTGGTCGAGTTATTGATTTCCTCTACAGCGAATCTCATCAACTGAAACCTCCGATAACTTGAATTGACCAGAGTTTCACTGTGGACAGAGGAAGGACAGTGAGAAAGTGTGAGAATTAGTTTCACTGATCAAGTATTACTGTTTGTGAAGTCTGTACAGACATGACTATTTAAAAGTGGATTTTAATGTGACAAGGACTTAAAGTTTTATAATCATGCAATTAAATAAGTTGGTTTTAGGGAAAATGTGGTACCAGCTATATCCATTAACCTACAGTTTGAAGCTAAACTCTACAATATAAACTGGTACACCAGGTGTTCTTCTTTAGTTTCAGAAGGTATTCACTCAGATTTATTGTAAGACTCACCTGGAGCAGTCGATGGCTTCTGGTCTGTCGTGATAAACAGGGTCACTATCATGATGAACATTAAAAAGTCCACCTAACAAATAATCTCCTTCCAGCTGAAACTCTGAGGCTGGGACACATTGAGCCAAGACATGTAGAAATGTTTCCAGGAGACACAGAGAAACCAGAAAATATTTCATTGTGGTAATTACTGTTTATCAATCTGATGTGAACTCTAATAGGATTAACCAATGCCTTTAGTAATTTATGAGACAATGGTGATGTCTACACTGAGTGCATGAGGTGTCATACATAAAAGATAACTATAAGAATACACAAATCAGTATGCAAAAATCTCATGTTGCAGAGTCCCTGTGATACACACACACACACACACACACACACACACACACACACACACACACACACACACACACACACACACACACACACACACACACACACACACACACACACACACACACACACACTTTATGCCGGACAGTGCCACCTCATATTGTTAAATTTTTAACACCTAACAATTAAAATGATAGGCCTATATATTCCATATAAACCTAATATTTTCATTTGGATAAGTTTCCTTACTGTCCCAGTATAGTCCCAGACAGTGTATCTTTGTGTCCCAGGTGCTATTACATACATACTTTTGAGCACTGACTGCAATACTATGCGGCGGACACATATCATTACTGAATGACAATATAAAAGCATAACTAAAAACAGGTGGTAGAGAGGCAAGGTTTAAAAGTGTACAGCATGATCTTTTTTGGATTGAGATGAAAGAAAAATATTGAAAACGGTGCAAGTCACAGAAAATTGCATTCAAACACCACACTAAGAAATAATCACACACATATTTTCGAAAATGGAGACCTAATTTTCCCATAAACATACAGAAACATAGTGATACAGGCCTTTATGTATTACTCCAGGGTAATGAGGTAAATCTTAAAAGGTCTCATGATATGGTGCTCTTTGGATGCTCTTATATAGACCTTAATGGTCCCCTAATACTGTATCTGAAATCTCTTTTATATAGACCTTAGTGGTCCCCTAATACTGTATCTGAAGTCTCTTTTATATAGACCTTAGTGGTCCCCTAATACTGTATCTGAAGTCTCTTTCCCGAAATTCAGCCTTGGTGCAGAATTACAGCCACTAGAGCCAGTCCCACAATGAGCTTTCCTTAGTATGTACCATTTCTGTGTCTGTAGCTATTGAGGAGGAGAGAGGGAGGAGGCAAGGTGAAGAGTGGGGGTGTGGCCTTGACCAACTGCCACTTTGCTCGTTTGAAAGCCAAGATGTCTCTCTCTCATGGGTGGGCCAAATTCTCTGGGCGGGCAAAGTAGAGAAAGGGGAGGTAACCTTGCTCCTTGTGACCTCATAAGGAGCAAGATTCCAGATCGGCCCATCTGAGCTTTCATTTTCTCAAAGGCAGCGCAGGATACCCAGGGCTCGGTTTACACATATCACCATTTCTAGCCACTGGGGGACCATAGGCAGGCTGGGGGAATGCATATTAATGTTAAAAACCCTCATAAAGTGAAACTTTCATGCCATGGGACCTTTAAACAAAGTTGTGCACACAAACTCCACACAAATCCAAAAAAATATAGTATATTCAAGGTGTACCTGTAGTTTAGCCTGTAGACAGTGTCACAGTGAACCTTCATGTGGTGACAGTGGTGTTATAGCAACTTCAGAAGACTTGAACAATAAGGAAATCACACACACACATTTAATGTTTTTTTATTAAATCAGTCCTACTGTTATATAACTGCTGTACATGTAACTATCTAAATCAGTGCAGGGCTTTACAGAGTTATCTTTATGTGGATAATCACTGAATATCCTGAGGCTGTTAGATAACATAACCCAAAAAGATTTTAAAGTGTATGTTTAAAGCATTGTGTACATTGAATTTAACTGTTGTATGAGTTTTAATCCATGTCAGCAACATTTTCTTTGATGTAGTTAAAGTGATGGTTCGGAGTAATTCACCCTATGGTCCTTTGCACCATGACCTCGAGCCAAACACCCCCGCAGAAGCTTTTTTCACCTGGGTCTAACACTGGGCGAGTTAGCGTAGAGTAGCGTTATCAGCTGAATAGCTTAGCGCAGGGGCTAACGGACCCACGTTTGTATCTCGTAAATTACCCCACTAATAATGCCCGAAATGATACCAAACGTCTACAAGTAGTACAAATAGGTTATGTACTCATAAAACGATGGATTGGAAAGTTTGTAAGTACACCAGACGTTTATGTAAATAACACTTGCCTGCTGGCTTCTGCTCTCTGCTGTTGTTGTTGCTGCTGTAAGACGAGTGCTTAGGGACGTCTACAAATTACAACACCGAAAAGAGATGCAACAAAAATATTTTTAAATTTAACTTTTTTTTTTAAAGTAAGTGCTGTAGTATAACTATCAGGAGACAAGTAATAATTGAGGTAAGTTTGGAGACATTACCTTATTTAATCACTTAAGCACTCCTCTAACTGCGGGTAGCAGCAGCAGCAGCAGCAGCAGCAGAGAGCAGAAGAGAGCAGGCAAGTGTTCATAAACTTCTGGTGTACTTACAAACTTTACAATCCATCGTTTTATGAGTACATAACCTATTTGTACTACTTGTAGACATTTGGTATCATTTCGGGCATTATTAGTGGGGTAACTTACAAGATACAAACGTGGGTCCATTAGCCTCTGCGCTAAGCTATTCAGCTGATAACGCTACTCTAGCTAACTCTCCCAATGTTAGACCCAGGTGAAAAAAGCTTCTGGGGGGGTGTTTGGCTCGAGGTCATGGTGCAAAGGACCCTAGGGTGAATTACTCCGAACCATCACTTTAAGTGCAAAGATACAATTTATTACAACAGTTACAACATGTTAGCATGCTACAGTAACATATACTAATCAGCACTAACACAGGGTACAGCTGAGGCTGGTGGAAATGGCATTAGTTTAGTCATATATTAACGTATTGGACAAACTTTAATACATTGTTTTCTATGGAGGAAATTCGAAGCCTGCCTTCTGGAGACAACAGTTTTTCTCTAGGAGCAAGAAATATAAAGTATGCTACAGTAACGTAGCTTTTTTTTTTAAAGCACAGGTTGCTATGCCATTTTTAGATTAGACTTTTATGCAATATAATATCTTACCGTTGTTCGCAATGTACCACACTACATTGTCAAATTTAAAACATTTATTAATGTAACAATAACCTTTATCTTCAGTCAATTGGAAACTTAAGCAAAATAACTCTGCCAGATCCACATTGCAAGGCATTGTGTAAGGAACAGCCGATGGCTTCTGGTCTGTCATGATAAACAGGGTCACTATCATAATGAACATCAAAAAGTCCACCAAACAAATAATCTCCTTCCAGCTGAAAGGGGGGCTGGGACACATTGAGCCAAGGCACAGAAAACCAGAAAATGTTTGGTAACACTTTACTTTAAGGTATCGACATAATCGTGACATGACACTGTCATAACTATGACATGACACTGTCATGAACGTGTCATAAACATTATAAGCAAGTCATAAACGTGTATGACTTCTGTCATTAAGTGTCATTTGGTTTTCATGACAAGTTGACATTGTTTGGGTTGTCTTGATTATGACAACATGACAATCAAAGTGACATTACCAGAAGTTGTCTTGGTCATGACAAGTTGACATTAAATTTGTTTGGAGTCTCCTTATTAAGACAACTTCACAGTAAACAGGATGACATTATGTTAAGTTGTCATGACAAAGACATCCTCTGGTAATGTCATCCTGGTTAATGTCAAATTGTCATTACAAAGACATCCCAAACAAATGTAATGTCAACTTGTCATGACCAAGACAACTTCCGGTAATGTCACTTTGATTTGACGTTTATGACAGTGTCATGTCATAGTTATGACAGTGTCATGTCATGATTATGTCGATACCTTCAAGTAAAATGTTACTAAATGTTTCATTATTGTAGTTACCGGTCTCCAATCTGAAGTGAACTGTGACCTTGGGATTGCATGAGATGTAAGAAATGGTTGAATGAGAATACACAAATCAGTATGCCAAAATCATCTCAACTGTCCCTACCGTCCTTGTGATGTACAGTGCATTCAGAAAGTATTCAGACTATGGGCTGAAATATGTGCCACCAGAAACTGAATTTGAATCATTTATATTTGAATTTGAATTGCTAAACTTGAATAATTGCATTGAAAAACTGAATTTGAATCACACAATTTGAAATTGTATTGTTTAATTTGAATCATTGCATTGAAAAACTGAATCTGAATAGTATAATTTGAAATTGAATTCATTCGTTTGTAACTGAATTCCAATAAAATTTGATCTTCACTGAAAATTCAACTCTCTATATATCCTCACATTCAGTTCTCACTATTCAGATTCAGATCATGAAATTCAATTTCAAGTTACTGAGACAGACATCCGGGTACTTGGAGGATGAAGGAAGAGCAATCGAGCGCAGATCGATAGGTAGAGTTCAGTAGAGTGGCGCAGGATTAGCACTAAAGATGCCAAACGGTTTATGGATGTTGGAACGAAAGAAATGACAAAAAACAAACAGCAAGGGATAAAAGTTCACAGGTGAGAACGTGTTTTATGATATATATGGCGCCTTGGACCTGCAATCTGAGCTCCGGCGGCAGCGGGAGGTGGTGAGTTCCGTGGCCCGGCCGCAGCGTCTCTTTCCCCGGGCAGGAACACCGCCTCGTCTCGCTGCTGCGCCGGTCCCCGCTGATCCAGATCGGACCGGCCAAAGACAGAGTGGTGATCGGCAGGATCTTCCACGTAGTCCAGGACGACCTGTATGTAGATTTCGGCTGGAAGTTCCACTGCTATTGGGGGCCGGCGGCCGGAGAGAAGCTAAAGCGGGGCAGCAGAGTCCGTTTGCGGAGCTCACTGCCCGCTTCCTGGAAGCCAAAACCGACACCACGCTGCTGGAGGCCCGGGCCGTACTGCTGGGACAGCTGGAGGGAAGGGAAGCCCGGGAGAACTAGAACCAGGACTCAGCGGAGCGGACTGTCGAAGCCTGCTGAAGTTTAAATTACAGGTTTCCTAAAGGGAGTCTGGCGGGACTCGGACTGTGGACATGATTTTAAGTCTCGTTAAATAAATAACTACATGCAGAAATGAATGAATAAATAGGAGTGCCTGGACATTTCAGTCTGTTTAAACTTCACTTTGAAGCAGAACCTCTTAGTTCAGAAGGGTGCAGTTTCTGTTTGGACTCAGATCTGTGAACTGATTATAATAAGTATTCTTTTTATAAACACATGAATTAGTCTCTTTGTTTTGTTTGTTCCTGCACATGATGATAAAGCTACACTTTTAAATCACAAACAAAACTAACTTTAATATGTATATAAACGCTCTAAGGAAAGAGACAAACGATCAGATATTAGAGTTGATTAAAAATAGACTCGTTTTAATGTGGAAACATCTTGTATAAACTCAGGGGACTGGCTCTTACATCACATTGTATTGCAGGCTTGCTGATGTACAAAGTAAACCAATGCAATTCAAATGTTTAAATTAATTAACATGTATTAAAATATGGATAGTCACACTACTTTGCATGCAGTAGCCTAGGCTAAGGTAAGTAGCGATAGTTCATTTTAAGTTTACTTAAGTGGAAGAATGTGACTAATAAACCTAGGCCTACTAACACCAGGCATTACATTTTCAACATTGTGAACAGGTAGATTATATTATCTATGAGTCTCTGGGTCAAGGCGAGGCTGTGCTCCAAAACGTTTGTGCTGGCCGAAGAGGAGTCCTGTGTATCTGCGCCACTGAACTCTACCTATCGATCTCGCTTGACGTTCTTTTCCTTCATCCTCCAAGTACCCGGATGTCTGTCTCAGTAACTTGAAATTGAATTTCATGATCTGAATCTGAATAGTGAGAACTGAATGTGAGGATATATAGAGTTTTTCAGTTAATTTTCAGTGAAGATCAAATTTTATTGGAATTCAGTTACAAACGAATGAATTCAATTTCAAATTATACTATTCAGATTCAGTTTTTCAATGCAATGATTCAAATTAAACAATACAATTTCAAATTATGTGATTCAAATTCAGTTTTTCAATGCAATTATTTAAGTTTAGCAATTCAAATTCAAATATAAATGATTCAAATTCAGTTTCTGGTGGCACATATTTCAGCCCATATCAGACCTTCACTTTTTTCACATTTTGTTATGTTGCAGCCTTATTCTAAAACCATTTAAATTAAGTTACCCCCTTAATGACAAAGTAAAAACAGGATTGTAGAAGTCTTACTAAGTAGGGGGGTTGCTGTAGCTCAGAGGTAGAGAGGTTCGCCCTCAACCACAAAATTGGCGGTTTGATCCCGGCCTTCTCCAGCCACATGTTCTTGAGCATGACACTAAAACCCCAAGTTGCTCCCCGGAAGCTGTGTGGCTGTTGACTGTCCTAATCCTAATTGGTTAAAGCTGCTGTAGGTAAGATTGTGAAGATCCAGGACTTTGCCAACAAATTTGAACATTGACAACTTCTCAGTCCCTCCCCCCTAAGCCCCTCCCACACAAGGTAGTTTGACAGAACTGCCGGCCGGCATGTCAGACAACATTTTCAATAACTAAACACTACTCACCAACCGTAAAACGATGCTAACTAGCAGGCTAGCATTAGCCATTTCAGCATCATATCAGACCGACCACTGTGCAAACGTTACTATTATCCTCACCAACGTAGCTTTGTGGACTTTTGACTACTAATAACCAAGTGAAAGATAAATCATTTATGGTAATTATGTTACCTGTCGAGAAGAAATGTGGCTACATCTGCATCGTTCTTCAGATCTTTAAAATCCCGGAGCTCACGCCACCTCTGAAAAGCCATTCCAATATTCACCCGAGTTTAGGGAAACCTTTCTGCAGCTCGTGCGCAGGGAGGTGGGGAGGGGAGAACGCTATATATGCGTGTGCGTGCCTGAGCAGTGATTGACAGGCAGATAGACCCCCCTGTGGCAGTGATTGGAGAAAATCAACCGGGAGCGGGGGTATTTTGCCAATCGATCTACAGGCTGTAGGTGGTGGCAGAGGAGCTGGATTTTTTTTATATTACATAATTCATGTAGTTCTACTGGAGCATAGGGTCAGTTTCAGCAAATATGACAGAAAGTTAGACTTACCTACTGCATCTTTAAATGCTGAGATTGAACTTCACTACATTGTACTGTACGATTGTGACAAATGATACAAAGTTTCTTCTTTTCAACAGAGTTCGGGGTGGCAGTAGCTCAGTCTGTAGGGAGTTTGGTTGGGAACCGGACGGTCGCAAGTTCAAGTCCCCCGTACAGACCAAAGTACGGAGTGTGGACTGGTAGCTGGAGAAGTGCTAGTTCATCTCCTGGGCACTGCCAAGGTGGTCTTGAGCAAGGCACCGAACCCCCTGACTGCTCAATTCAGTATCAAATCATAACAAGAGTTATCACGAGACACTTTACAGATAGAATAGGTCTAGACCACACTCTATAATTTACAAAGCCCCAACAATTCTAATGATTCCCCCAAGAGCAAGCAGCGGCACGGGGGGTGGAAAAACTCCCTGTTAGGAAGAAGCCCCGGACAGAACCCGGCTCTGGTGGTAGGTGGGTCTGAGTTGCGCGGGTTGGGATGATGTGAACAGTGGCAATAATAGTCACATTAAAGATAATGGAACAGTGAATTCAAATGGTAGTCGTAGTAGTTCATGTCATATCAGGGCGCTGCAGAGCGTTACAGGATGTAGCGTGGAACAGCAGCGCATGGATGGACGTAGCAGGAAGCAGCAGGACGCAGCATGACACTGCAGGGCACCGCAGGGAGTGCAGCAGGACCACGGCGACAGCTGCAACCAAGATCTTGGTGCCAACGTACTCCAAGGAAATATGCTGGGTGAAAAAAAAACATATGGACTCCGGGCAGTAATCTCCTCAGAGCTAGGTTAGTAACAAGCATTTCTGGGACGGGATGCACACAAATGGAAAGGGAGAGGAGAGAGCAGCTCAAATGCTCAGGGTGCCTGTCCAGCAGTCGCAGCACCCTCACTCTGAGATCTCTCCATTTGTGCATGTATAGGACCTGAGCATGTGCCTGTATTTCAGGCCTGTGTGTAGTTTGTCTAACAAAACAGAGTGTAATTGTAATTTGCTCACTGGGGATTATCATCTTGTTGTTTGGAGCCAAGGAAGGAGTTGGCGGAGCGCTAAGCTAAATGCTAAGTTGCCAGCTAATGTTAGCACTAGCTTGGTTAGCAAGGTGCATCCACTGAACGCTGAATTAGACATTTTAGGCGACCACAATGTTACAATTAGCTTGAATGAAAACATACTGTGAAAGGGTCAAAGTTCTAAGATGAAAACACAGACGGCTGTGGTAGCACCTTGTCAATCACAAGGTAGCAACGCCCTAAAGAATACCCTGCTTTTTTACTCTAAATGGTACCTTGAGCAAAGCCATTAACCCAAAACGCTGCAGTGGAGCTGCTCAGTGGCCAGCAGATCAGACTGTGGTTGTACTGGGCAGCTTCCAGGTGTGAATGTGTCTAACTGTGTGAATGTGATCAGGGCGTTCCTTCAAAAGAGAGGCTTCCTCTCAGTGCACCTTATCTGAATAAATAAAAGGTAAAGAAAAAAATGAGGGGGGGAAATGAATTGCAACAATTTCAACATACAGCTGCAACATAATGTGAAAAAAGTGAAGGGATCTGAATACATTCTAAATGCAATGTATATACACACAGGGTTAACCAAGCATCATGAGCAAGAAAGTTTAATGGCTCACGTTCCTCATTCCTCCTCTGCCAAATAACAAAATTATAAATGTAAAGTTCCAAGTACGTATAAAAATGAGAAATATATTAACATTAATGGGAGACACTTTGTTCCCTCTGTTAGAACATTTGGGGTTTTGTTTTTTTAAAGTTTATATTCCTCCAAAGCAGCCCAGGCTTTAAGAAGTAAGACTTATGGTGCCATTGAGTGGTTTGAGAGCACTTAAGGAGAAGTTGTACTTGTCTCCCTGATGTGATGAGTCCATGCACAAAACAGCAACATGGAAAGTTAGATATTAACAGAGCAAAATATTTTCTAGCACGAATGAATATCGTTGCACATTTATTCTTTTAAATTGTATTAATTTTAGTTTCACTGTCTTTTTCTTGAATTCCTTATTACCAATTTAGTTTAAGTGTGTAAGATTAGATAGAATTATAAACTGTATTTAATGGAGTACTTTTGGAAATAGAAGTGTAGGGACACCTTGAGCCCAGATAAAATTTTTGTTGTTTGTCCTTTCACTCTCTTCCAGGAATCTACAAAATTTGAGACTGAGACACATATGCACTGTTTGAAGGGACACAGCCTCTTTAATAGCATTTGGAGTGAAAAAAATTACACTTAAGTTAATAAAATCAAGTTTTTGTTTTATAACTGTAGCACAAGAAAACAATAACATGCAATCCATGAGAAACATTTAATTCATCAAATCTAGAACCCAATTAACCAGTTCTGCTTTCATCAATTTCAACTGAAATGGATTTAAACACTTGGAAACAGTATGGTGGTTGGAAGAAAAAAATAAAAATAATCTCAAAAAAAATTTCATATTTTAAAATATATATATATACACATACAAATCCTCCAGACAACCCTTTGAAACAAACTTTTTACAGGAAAATGTATTGATCCCTTACAGTGCTGATCAAAGTTTAGTAATGACAGATAATACCCAGCAGTCTGATAAAAATGGAGAAAAAAAAAAAAACAGGTTTATAGAAAAGAAAGTTACGATCACCACCCACTTCATCCATTTGTTATAATAAAAGCTCTCAATCTCTGTTTTCTTATGTGTCCTCTGCAAAAGAAAGAGAACAAAAGTTTGCTTGGAATGACTATATTTATCATAATGTTTTTCAAAGTAAACAGATTATAACAACAGCTAGTCTACATAAATCGAATGGACCCCAGGCTTTGAAACCCAGATGGGTAAATGTTTCAAAGAGAAAATCGGGGTCATCGGGATAAACGTGTAATTGCATGACTATTATTTCAGATTAGACCTCGTTATGAATTGGACTTGATTACTGGCTGTGCATTTGAAGACAAGTATATTTAGAATTATGCACATCATGGTGTAAAAGAACCAACATAAAATAAATTCATTGACTTGCCATTTCAATGCCCCCTAAATAATGCTAAATAATTTGGTTTATAGGGTTGCTTAACGACAAAGTATCCCATCTGTTAAACTCTACAAAGGCGCAAAAGTAAAAAGAACTGATTCAAAAGGTAGACTACAAGCTACAGGAGACTAAATAGGTTGGGATTAGGGACGCTCTCTTTGAATTATGCATTGAATGATGTGGTTGATAGCTGAAAATTCACTGTTAATCATTCATATTGATGCTTGCTCCACTGGCTATGCTAGTGAGAATCGGGTAATACACAGAATTGCATTAGTTGCCAATTCAAGATAAATAAAAAATATTTCTGCAGAGTGTCAATTATTTTAAGAGATTCAATTTTATAGCCATTTTTCTGTCCGTCATGAATGCATATTCAAGTGAAATACGACTAATTTCACAGTGTCTGCATTTAGTACAAAGGCCAACTGCCTGAGACACTTGTGAGCCAGAGCAGTCGCACACTTTTATCACAAAAAATGAAATGACTCAACTCGGAGACCGTTGCGTTTTCTTTCAGATTTCATCTTACACATCTAATCATGTTGTTATTTTTACACTACTGACTTTCAATATTTAACTTGTTACAAAAAAGTAGGTGCCAATATATTAATCAAAAATTGGCAGATTTATTTAACTTGGGAGAAGGAGATGTACTGGAATCACCATCATTGAAAAAATAAACAAACAAAAATCACAAATTTCACAGCAACTTTTTTTCAGTGTGGATCTTTCTTGGTGACTTTATACTTACCCCATGGGGTTAAAAAGGCAAAAGGCAGCACTTAGTCTCCAAACTACTGAACAAATGCAGACCAATCCTAAAATGAGGATCGGGGTCCTCAAAACAAAAACAAAAAAATCCTAACCCTTAATAGACTTATTTGATCCACGCTGCTCATATCCTCAACACTGACCATGGATCAAAAGTTGTATTTTTTATGTTATGTTTTCATGTTACTTTCCAGCTTACAAAAAGAAAATAAATCTCTGACCCTTGTCATTCCCCACTAGCTGTGACCGATTAATTTAAAACGAGGAGGGGAAGGGGAAGTGGGAGATTTTAACTAGCAAAAGTTTTCCCTGTGTCGTCCTTGCCTTTGTATGTTCTCTTCCCATGTGTGAAGGGTAGGTATCTGTACTTGACCATATGCTAGAGAAGGTGGGGAAGAAAAAGAGGAGAATTAGCAACATGTATTTTAAGGATTTGCTTAAACATTTTTTATCAACGTATCCCATGAGATGAAGTAGCAAAGTGATTGCTGGTTTTATAAAAAAAAAAAGGGTAACTACCGTTTTTTTTTTTTTTCTTTCAACCTGGCCCCTATTTTCCTATGTTTTTGTGTATAAGTGACTGATGGGAACAGCAATCTTTGACATTGGTTCAGTATTAAGCGAGAATGCTGCAGTTTGCAGTGGCGAACCATTCTCCAATTTAAGTTAATAGGGCAATTGTGCAGCTTGTTTTGCCGTTGCCAGGCTCAGATTAATATTCGAAGTGTCTGCCAACATTATGGAAAGGATTTCTAAGGACGTCGACCTGTTAAAGAGTGAGATCCTTTTTTTTAAACATAAAAACATCCGCGAAATTGCATTCGCTAAAGCCACCAGACTTCCATGTAAATAAACAGTAATTTTAGCATGAAAAGCCGTTTTGGGTCGTCGTTCCAATTTTCTAACCATCACAACTCTAGTTTTGGTTGAAATGAACACAGTTTACTGATTTACAAGTAAAAATATGTTGGCTCTATACACGCTAAAAGTATGTTTTAAAAAAAAAAAAAAAAAAAAAGTTTGGTGGGTTTAGCGCTAGCGACCTCAAAGCCGTTTCCGGTTAAACAGAAAGGTCTCAAAGAGGTTTTAAAAAGGCCTATCTCTGTAAGGATCCTGTCCATAATGTTGTCAGACATTTATACACACATACATATATATAAAATAATAATCTGAGCCTTTCAGTTGCAACATATAGCACTTTTAGTGGACCAAATTGACGATGCACATTTGCCCCATAGGGTTACATTGCAGCTCGGTCTGTGGCTGCCAGTTACAGCGTTCATGCTAATACTGGACCAATTTCAAAGATTGTTGTTCCTGTCACTTACACACAAAAACATAGGAAAATGGGTCCGGGTTGAGAAGAAAATTTTTTTTTATTTAGATATTCAATATTAAACAAATGCACTGTATATCAAGGCTGAACATAACAGAAACACCTGTACAATATAATGCAGTCAAACAAAATATCCCTTTTAGAACATATGACCTTTGTGAATGATGTTTAGTATTGGTAAAAGCTTTGTCAGAGGGTTGCTGAGTCACCTCTACTTTATTTTATGTACTGCATTATAGTCTGGTGCTTCTGACATTCTATACAGCTCACGTTCATAGTGCATTATGTAAAGATTTGCTTCTCGACTTTTGCATTTGTCACAAGCAATTCATTGCCTGTGTAATCCAAATAATACTTTTTGGATAAACTACAATGTTTGCATTACACTCTAGTACAGCTACAGTGTCAATGTATGCAGTGCATGCATCAGTCAATGTATACTTTTTACCTTGATCTGCCTCTTCATGGTGATGCAGAAGAGCATGATGAAGTACATTACAAGTATAGGCCAGAACACTGGCACATTGAAGGCTTCAAAAAATGTGCAAATCATGGCGATGACGATGCCTTTTGTCGCCGAATGCCTGGCAAGAAAATGACATACTCTGGTAAAACCATGTAACCACATTTATGACAGTGAGGAAGCATACATCAACATCCTCAAATCAAACCCACAGCAATTTAAAATGGGTTGTGTATGCCTAGACTAGATTAATGAGTTAATAAAATTAATAAATCCATATTGGAAAATGCAGGAGAAGATAAGTGGAAAACAAATGTTACAAACAACTCTTCAATACAAACAAAATGCTGTTAACTAAACCTAATATCTTAAATGTATCTTATTTTCTTAAGTTCCGTTAATGCAGTGAGTCTGAAAACTGAAGAATTGAAAGAAAAAAAAATAAAGAACCATCCAGTACTATTAGTTATCTCGCAATTTTAAAAACACAGCCATTTATTTAATCCATATGGAAAAAGGAGATTATCCTTTCATACACTAGGCAAATGCCAGTTGCATGAATAATGCAAAACCACTTTCCTCTCTTCCTGCTCTAATACACAAGAGGACACAGAGTTTGCATGAACACATGGAAGTCAGGCAAGGTTTAATAAAAACTGTAAATAGTGGAAATTAGAGGAATGTGGACTTAAACGCACAATATGAAATTTTCTGCCGCAAGGGGTCTCTCAATCAAAACAACAAAAAAAGACGCAGTTAAGTAACGTCGTTAAGTAGCTTGCAGAGTTTTTTCTGGCTCAGAATGGGCCTTTGGTGGGTCTGGGGGTCCTACCCCAGGACATTTTGAGTGACGCTAGCTTCACCGTGGAGCGTTCAGGTCCAGTCAAAACAATGCAGCTTAGCTGGCAGCGCCAGCCACACGTGTAAAATATAGCAGCTGTGGATGAGAGAGGGTCTGTCTGCTGAAAATCTGATGTTTTGGCGCTTGTGAGTTTTTTTATAATGGCTGAAACTGCTCAAAAGATGTCAACCGTCACGGTTAAAGTTTGTCAAGCCAGGCTTACAAGAGTCTAATACGTTTTTATATGTAATGTCTCTTTAGGAGAGGGTAATACTTTAGGCTTGATCTATAGATGATGGATGAAGTAGAGAATAAGTCGAGATGAGTATATACGATCACATAGGGTCACAAGCAAATACACAGATTAATTCACTCCAATATCGTTGGTTTCATCTTTTACAAACGAGCTCTGCATGACTTAAACTATGGTCACACACATCATTTGAATAAGGGTTAATCCTCGACAAGGTGTCCATTATCAGGAATTAATGGACAATGGGGAGGCCTCCCTCAGAGGCAACCGTCCTCCGCCTTGAAGGGCATTAACTCACTTATACTTTTATATATTATATTAAATGCATATTTTGATGCATTTTAATGCAATTAAAATCTTGAATTTTTGTCCACACGGGTAATTCGAAAGAATATAATTTGCAATCACTTTGTGGATGACAACAATAAATGGCCTGGCCATGAGCTGGACTTACCAGAATTTGAATTCAGGCAACCTCCTGATGAAAGGGCGGAACTCCTCGTTCTGCTTGGTAGGAAGGGATGGGCCCTCATCTGCAGGAGAGATAGGTTACATGGTGATTAATAGTTAATAAAAAGGTGAAATCTCCAATCATGACTCAGCATTAAGACTAATAATGTGTTATGTTAAAACATAAAAAAACACTATCTGAATTGTGTTTATATTTTATTTTCTTGAAAAAACCCAATTACTGTGGAACTGGTCTGAATCTCTATAACAACTACAATTTAAAGAGGAAAAGATATTTGAGGCCACAAAAGAGGAATAGTTTTTGGAACTAAGCAGTAACTGATGTATTTGCACTCTAATTCCGAGAGATCACTTGCTAATCAACAGTGCGGCTGGCACTATGACATTTTATTTCCTTGCATGTTATGACAAATCATGGCTTTGTGGATGTAGTGATCTCCTTTTGTTCGGATCCATCCATCTCCGTGTTAAGAGTTAAAAAGTGTTACACACTTCCAACTAAGCATTTAAAAATTAACGTCATCCTCAAATGTATCGATCTACAATAGTATTCTGTTTTGTTTGGATGACTGTATACCAATAAAGCTTTTGCAACAAATAAAAAGTGATGCATACCTGGGTTGTGTATGGCAAAGTATTCTTAGTAATCTTTGATAGTGAACATAATGTGAGGCTAGTTAAAAATAGGGCTGTCAGCATTAACGTTAACCGTTGCCAATTAAGGGCCGAGCATAACGCGTTAATTTCTTTTTTAATCGCATGCCACCATTTATTAATTCATTTTTACTTCACGTCGTGCCTAACAGGCTACTATTTTGACCCTTTGCCGCACCTTTACTTATCATCAAGCTGTCATACTTCCTCTTAACACATCCTACTGCTGCAGGCATGAATGGAGAAATTCAGCAGCAACGCAATTCTGAATGGCGCTTTTTATTTTCCAAAACTCCCGGACGGCTCTTAGACAAGTCGAAAGCCATATGCACATTGTGTAAAGCCAAATTAAAATATCACAGAAGTACGTCAAGCTTGAGCTAGTCCAAGCATAGTCCAGTTAACGTGACTCAGGTTTATGCTAGTGGGCTCAGGCAAAGCACTATTTTGGAGAGTGCTACTCGCCGACCTGTTATTGAAACCAAAGTGCAAACGCTGTCTCATCAACCGGTGATCACTGGACGTCAGTGAGTAATCAAAATTATTTAGAAGTTACTGCACACTATATTGACTCTGGTAAGTAGGGTTGGGTACCGAAACGTGCTGACCTAAACGGTAGTAATGAGAGCAAATAAGAACGAAAATGTTGGTGTCTGACTTTACACTACACTTGACAGCAGGTAACGTTAGCCTACCTTTAGCTAGCAGCTGGATTAAACACGGTTAAAATGCTGACAGCTAATGTTAAACAGTGTAAAGTGTGACTGTATTTCACTGTAGAGGATTCCAACACCGGGAAAGACTGCAGCCTGCAGCCCACAGACGGTGCGTTCACTTGCAGCTGCCGTTGTCGGAATTAAACACAGACGGTGCGTTCACTTAAAACAGGTAGCCTCGTGGTGCATTCACAGTAATTGTAAAATACCATTTTCCCATCTGGTGGTTGTTTTTGTCATTCAACAGCAATTTACTGGTGAAATAAGTTATTGTTATTACATTATTATTAAATCTTTAACTTTGACCATGGCCTTAACAATAAACAAGTTCCTGACTGTTGTTTAGTACCCTTAAGTTCTTTTTTTTCTTCTTTTGTTTACAGTAAATAAATAAACTAATACAAATCTTAAAGTCAAGTTCATAAAGTAACTTTCTTTGCATTAATTTGATTCCCAATCAAGATACACTGGTAAGAATTGCTTTCCATTGTTAATATTTACTTAAAAACAGTTCTGAAATGCAGAACAATAGAATTTTAATCATGTGATAAAACATGCGATTAATCGCGATTAACTATAGAAATTCAGCAATTAATCGCTATTAAAAAACATTTATCGTTTGACAGCCCTAGTTAAAAACCCTACATGAACAGGCAGGTATCAACCAGAGAGGTAACCTGCCAAATAGACAACATGACCACCTTACAAAAAAACTGATCAGATTTAATTGAGTCAACTTGCCTTCATCAAGCAGTGAAGGATCCACTTTTGGCGATAGAAAAGCAATGAACAGGTTGAGATGGTAGATTCCCAAAGCATATGTTACTATATACCAACCCTGAAAAGCAACATAAGGAACATCACCACATTAAAAGGCTTTCTGGGCAGCCAGTAAACATGAATATGCACCTTTGTTACAATACACATATTACAGGTGAGAAACAAAACAAAAAAGATGTAACGTCACTGTCTCTTGTAGTGCACCCTAAGTCAATCTTTCACCTTTGGTGAAAATCAGCACAAAAAAAACAACAATGAGCCTTAAACATAATGCAATCCAATACAACAGCCCAAAACTACTAGTTGAATAATGAGGTGAATGAATGCCTTTAACTCAGACAGCCTCAAAAAACTTCGACATTGCAGGGCCAAGTGATCATTTTGTAATGGGGTTGCTTTTATTACATAGCTCATGGGTTACATTTGCTAACTTGCACAGAATATAGTAAAAATGGGAAACAATTACCTGTAGTATGTACACTCTGATCATGTAGACAGCAGTAAGTAGTAGAGTGCTTGCCCATCGCACTGCATAGAATGGTGTTGACTTGTCTAGCCATGACTGATAGACCTGTAAAAAAAAAAAAAGATAAATACAAAAAAGGAAACAAAATGTAGTCATCAGAGGTAGATAATAGCACTGATGAACTAAGACACAACCTTAGATCAAACACTGCGCAGCCTTTGGAAAACACTGTCACTTTTAGACACAGTAAATTTGGGCATTAAAGCAACATTGTGTAACTTTTTTTTACCTTAAAATAATACCTTCAAACTTATTTTGATGCTACTCTGACTTGTAAAAGGGAAAATGGCACCTCTGTCATTCCCACACCCTGAGATTTCTGATGGACAGAAGGCTTTACTTGTTGCCAAAGTACTGCTAAACGCTAATTGCTGCTAACTGTATAGCTACCGTCAGCTAGTTAGGTGTGCTGCCACGACTGGGAGCTCGAAGCACCAGGGGAGTGCTGGTGTTTATATCGCTAGCACAAGAGCGTTTGACCGCTCAGAAGAGGTTTTCAGGCATGGGGAGGAATGAATGAATGTGGCGACAGTGTTGTCGTGCCAGAACCGGAGCTGGGCGATCGGGAACGGGTTCACCAGCTGCTACAGACATTATGACAGAGGCTAAGAGACCGAAGAGAGGACAATGAGGAAGCT
Source organism: Perca fluviatilis (assembly GCF_010015445.1). Lineage (NCBI taxonomy): Eukaryota > Metazoa > Chordata > Actinopteri > Perciformes > Percidae > Perca > Perca fluviatilis. The sequence continues at coordinate 25,797,868 of NC_053116.1, read as the reverse complement.
AAAAAAAAAAAAAAAAAGAAAACATGAGAGAGTGACCGAGCTGCAGCCTGACAACTCGGACTGGCTTTTAGTCGTTGGCAAAATAAATTCTTGCAAGACAGACGGCGAACTGGCCATCTTGCTGTTTAACTTGTAAGTAATTTTAGCTGGCTTGCTGTGTCTTGTGTTTTTGCAGTGTTTGGCTGTGTTATCATAGTTGTCAACTTACTAGCTTTTGATAATAAGTAATACAATCGTGACATGTGCATGTGTACAGCTGTCTATATTTACAACAGCGGTGTACAAGTGAATTACACTTTGAAACGGTATGGGTGCCAAATCGCAAAAAATACAAATATTACGCAATGTTGCTTTAATTGAGCATCCCATGACTACCATTGCCCTAATTTGTATTTATTGTATAGGACTATATTTTAATTTAAGTATCCTTTATGAACACGTCTTTTTCTAACTGACTGACTAACACAATTGGACAAATGTATGGCTATCTTACCACACAGTGGTACACTGTGGAACACTTTTTCAGACCACTGCTGAGTATAAAGATTGAGGAGTACTACTACTGAGTGATTTTTTTTTAAACTACAAACAAGGGAAGAAAATGTGATTGGAAATATTAAAGTGAAGCATTAAAAAGTACTACACCAGAATACTGTCCTGCTTATCTGCAAATCATGCAGGAGACATGTTAAACCTAAAGATAAGCCTATGTTCGCAAGTGTGATAACAGGTACAGCAACACTGGTCCAGTACAGAGGATTTCTGAAAATCAAATGTGATTGGCCTAACCAATTTATTCTATACAAGTTACTTTAATCACCACCAGTTTAATTGATACCCAGTTAACATTTAGCAAGGTAAATAGACTGGTTGCTTAATGGTAATGACATATGGAATCCAGTGTTTAGGAGTATTAGATTATGTAATCCCTAATTCCTAAATGATACATGTGTGATTTGAGTAATAGACACGTTACCTGTCCAATCCGTGTGAAAAAGGCAGCCACTACAGATGATTTCCCATGGATTGACTCCCCAACACTGTCCCCTTCTGACATTCTGCCCGTGAAGATGAAAAAAAAACTTTTGATTAGTGCTGCCTGAATATAGGCTACTTGGCTAGTTGAAACAGACTTTATAAGATGCAGTGGGCAGTACCATTATCTAGCATGCACAAGTCTAGCATCTTCCACTCCTGTATATTGGCTGGAATATCAATCAAGTTTCTAAGACAGCAAGGTGGAACTGTTTCCAGCCTTCAGTTTTTGTGAAGAGACAAAGCACATGTGACGATTCACTTCACTTGCTGTTAATTATCTCTTTTTTTACTGTGCTTCAACAATGAAAATCAAAAAGAAATGAAACTTCAATAGTTTTCATCATATTTCTTTATATTTTTCGAAAATATACTATACATGGTGTTACAATAATCTACACTCCTGCAAGGCCTTTTCAAGCAATAATCCCAAGGGTGCCTGTAAATTTGGATGGGATTATGGCAGTTACGGGTCATTAATACCATAAAGTTAACGTGTTGGTAATAAAGATCTAGTGCTAATAATAAGCATAATAATAAACATCTGGTGTGCTGAAAGTGCTTTCAAGAAAAGATGAAACAATAGGGATGGATATTTCTGTCTGTATGCACCACATACAGTAAGTGTGTTCCTTATTCTAAATAAACTGTGTGCCTGCTTTTTACTGAAGGCACTGACAAATAAGCCATCCAGTAAGACTAGCTGAGAAGGCGACGTGCCCAGTGACATGTGTGATCAGCTTTATAAAGAACCAGCCGTTTGAAGCTGTAAAGAGCAGAATCTGGTGACTGTCTCTGTGGTGTACTCTTACAACTGTGAGTGAGTCCAGATTGGCAGCTGTCTGACAAGTACACATGAGCAGTGAAAGAGGAGATCAGAATGATTTCCGTGTATATTACGGACATGGTATATGGCCTGAAAAACAAAATCTAGTAGTCGCTTTGTTAAAACTAACAGGCTAAGTAACTATGTGTGTAATTTACATCTAACCAACGGCGACATATTTCGGCTGCTTTTACTTTGGACTTTTCAGAGAACCATTGACATCGTAACGAGTGGATCATGTATTTTCTAGGTAAGGTTAGCTGATTGCCCACCTCTAACATTGTAGTTTAGGGTTATGTTTCAGATATTTGATTAGCAAATTGCACTGTGTTGCCGGAGCGATTACAGGGCCTTTTAATGACTCATTTTGACATGAACGTTAGCTAGCTGAAAAAGGCAAGATCGCGTAGCAAGAGCTGTTCGTGGTTATAGCTAACGTTAGCTGCATAACTAGCTAGCCAGCTAGCTAACAGGCTTAGCTAGGTAGTCAGGAAGGCAGCTAATAAGTCATATTTTCACAACAAGCTTTCTCGGAAAACCATAACATGAATACGATCGAAACTAATCATGCAGTAACTGTCACAAACGTGTCGTCAGTGGTATTATTTTAAAGTTACTCGCATTAAATTACAAATTAGCCTTAAAATAGCTAACTAGCTAGCCATCTAATGTACATTGCCCTTTGGTCCAAATTACCGCGTGTATGGGTTATGTAGTTTTAGTAAAGCTTATTAAAAAGGTCTTTATCGGCCCTTAAACTAATTTACGTAACTACATTTCCCACAACTGCAGCGTAGCGCCTATTAAAGTCTTGCAAAACAAAATGTGGTCCATGAATCGCTCCCTTTCCATTGCCATTTACGTTCATCAGAAAAACGTTGAACTACAAATACCAGCAAGGAATGTAATTATCTGACAACTCACTTCCGGAGATACGGTACTACGTTGCCAACGGTTCCACAGCTAGCCAGCTAGCCCAGTTACAAATGAAACCATTCTCTAGTAATCACATCCGTACTCACTGAATTATACAGTCGTTTTGAAATGTGTTTCTTGGTTTCAATAACTGTTACACGTCTACGTATCTTGGTTTTGTTTGTAAATTACATTGAAAATAGTCCTACTTGAAAATGTCCTTTCTTACCTGATACGGCCGCTGTGTCACTACCCGGCTCTACCTAGCTAGCTACACTAGCCACTTCTCGTGCAAACTGGTGTGAACACGTCAGTACTTCCGCGAGGATTCGAGTTGATGGCAGGAAGGATAGTAGAGCCCCGAATACATCCATGCCCGAAAACGATGAACTAACTTTATTAAATTCAATTTCAAGATTAAAGACTTCCGCCCAAGGCCGATGAGTATATATGCTGCCTACATTTATGCTATGACGTTACCCATTGGCGATGTACTTAAATGATAAAGAGATACATTAAATTTAGTGATGGGCGAATGAAGCTGAATGTAGCTTTGGAGTTTTATTTATATTTGTGCCGAAAAGGATTCGAAGCTTTGGGGCTTCAAACCAAAAACAGCAAACACAGTGGCATCTAGATGGGCCGAACCAAAGCATTATCTCTGATTTGAATTAGTTAAGTCTCATGTGCAATAAAGGTTCAACAAGCCTGCGGCTGCGTGTTATTATTAAATCTGTAATAATTAATTAATTAATTCAGCACTTCTGATCAAAAGTATTAATACTTTTGATCAGAAGTGCTGAATTAAATGTAGATGGTATTGTGTAATATGTTACAGTAAATTATTGAATGCATTAATTAATTCATTATTTTATGAATGCACTATCCAACAAGCCTGCGCATTTTACTGACACCAAAACCTTATTCTTACATGTACGTGTTTTAACTTCATGGTTGATATTTATGTAACATTTCATTTGAATCTCAAGGTGATGTGATTGTATAATGATATTCATTATCATAGCTTAGGCTACTTATTATATCAAGTTATTATATTTAACATAGTTACATAGTTTAGCAGTAAAACTTTCAAAACAGTAAAATGAAATGGGCTTTTCTGAAACACGAGTGACGTTTAAAGGCACAGACGTCACGTGGTATTCTTCATTTGATACAAGCTCTTATATATATGTCAATGGCTCTGACCATAGACAATCCGTGCGTTCATGGACATCGGAAAAACGTTTTTCCGAGTGAAAACGTCACCATTCACGTAACGTCCTGTGGGAATTAATAAATTCGGGCTGGATTTTGATACCCGAGTTTCCCAGTTGGTGACGCGTTGTTGACAACTGACGTTTGATGGAGGCGACTTTGTTTCACTGAACATATTTCGATGACAATAAACTGTTTATTGTGGACAAATGCCTCTGCCAAGAAACATACACAGACATAATATGTTTCAAATTAAAAAAAAAAAACATTATCCGTGTCTTTTCCCGTCTGTTGTCCTGCAGATAACACAAACAAACACCTGGCGATGTGCTGTTTGGATGCTCGCATAAGAAAACAGCAGAAAATCTTTTGTTATTGTGGCCTCCATGTTTTCACACACCTGATGCTCTCGGCTACGGCCAACCGTTGGTGGCAGTCATGCAACAAGTTGTTATACCAAACGCCAATATAACAGAAGAAGAAGAACACGCATCCCGACCATGTGAACGCTATCAGTCGGAAAAAACAACGTAACCAGGGGGGCGGTGCCTGTTATTCCGAGGTGGCATGAACGCAGGGATGGTACAATGCACACAGTGAAACAAGCCTCGGAGCTTCATCCGCCCATCTCTACATTAAAGGAAGGCAACTATTTTAATATCGATGATTTTAAGGGAAAAAAACACTGAACTTGGACACAGATGAACAGCAATAGTTATATAGGTACACGTGTACTTTTGTAATCTTTACAAAACTGTTTTAACAAAATTTTTACCAGGGATATCAAAACAAGCACTTTTTATATTCACATTGTGTAATGCATAATACATATCATAAGCACAAATAATCCTTAATTGTTTTACTTTTACAGCATTAAAGTGCTCTTTTTTTTACCAGTCTGTGGTTAGTGGGTAAGTGAGAAGGCCTTTGTAAAGCAAATGGATGTAAATCAGGTACAAATTCTTATCATGGTACAAAGTGAAGTAGTTACTACAAACAAATTTGACACCATGACCAGAATTGCACCATGCTGGATGGCAATCTAAAAATAAAACTGGAATGTTGCTATTAAATATCCACAAACAAGTGCCATGAAGATGCATAGCCTACTAGGTACACAACTAGTTATAATCAATATATGAGGACCTTGCCCTGCAAGGTTTTTCAAATATACACAGAGAAGGCTTAAAAAATGTTAAGGTCTTGTCTAGTATCTCGGTAAACAGAAATGCTATTCTTAATTCTGATTAAATCCCTGTTATTTAAATATAATACTGTATTTGATCGTTTGTCTCTCAACTATTTTGCAATGTTATGACTTGATAAAAAAGTAATGGATGCAATGTCTAACTTCTAATATTATGTGTTGACTGTGATTTCAATTAGTTTTCATTAATACACACTATTAATACCAAAGCCCATTAAACAAAATTTAACAATGAAAGGATAAGGGTATACTGAACTAGAGGTCATCACATTATCATAGCCATTAAAAATAAACATGATTATGTGTTCCCATAGCTGTGAGTTTTTACCAGATTTACCATTCAATTCTTTACATTTGGTTCAAACTGGAGATACAACATTTTGAATCTAAATACCCCCTTTCAACCACATCTAGTCCAAAACATTTACAAGATACAGTATATACAGTTATACAAGTAAAGGAAACTTGTCAGAACAATAAATAAGTCAGCTGAGAACTACTTTTTTTGTATTCAAACACACAATTGAATGTAGCAAGTTGTGAAATGGTGATAAGTCTGTGATATTTGTGTGATTGTGAAATTGCTACATTTTATATTCACTATAAATGTAACTGGATGCAGTAAGGGCAAAATGTATTATTATTATTATATAATAAAGCATAAAAAGCGATTGTATTATTGCACATGACAACCAATAAACATGCCGTTTTCCAGAAGAAAAAAAAAATTATTAACATGCACTTAGCAGAGTCCCAAAAAGTCATCAAGACCGTATGTGTCTAGCATTGCCTTGACAATGCTATTACCACAGCGGTATTTGCTATTTACACTTGAGATGTCCGTTTGTGTCATCTCATTTTCAATCTTGTGGGTATAAAAATTGTTCAAGCACTAAATAAGGACTGCACAGTAAAGTGCATTAACACACTGATATGTCCCACAGTCAAAATGGATATTGATTCTCTGCAATATCACTAACTGACATTTGACAGCAACACCTAAAAACACATTTAAAGACCCTATCCACATGCCTTTACTTAAATAGGCTGATGCTAACCATAATAATGGTAAAACAGTCCAAAAATTCTCTTCAGGCTCAATGAACATCACTTTCCATGAACTCCTCCTTGATGGAGTGCTTGCTACGTGACAGCTTGCAGTCAGGCATGTCGAATCCAAAGTCAGCCCACTCATCAGTAGCTCCTGCCATCCCTGACGTCCCAACGACACCTGACCTATTAGGAATGGTGATGGTGTGGCGGACACGAAAGTGCACAGCCTCCATGACGCGCTGACGTTGCAGTTCCCCACTGGCAGCCCCAATGGCTGCCATTGCAGAGGCAGTCATGTTGCTGCTGGAGCGAAGAAGCGGCTGGCCGTGATAGTCATGGTGATGAGAGGAGGCAGGCAGTTGGAGGGGAGTAACTTGTTTCATGTCCTGCAGACCTCGCCAGATGGCAAGGCGGAACTGCTCCGGTATCTTCAGTGCACCTAAATCCTGGTGACAGCACAAAGTTAAACATTGGAGGAGTGTAAGAATGTAGAAGAAAACTATGATCAAAGTAGGAAAAGGATATGAGTGCATGTGCATCCTCATGTGTTTGCTTATAGATGCAAAAAAATGGGGCCTGCTCATTAAAACATTGCTCTGCATCATCACTAGTGGTCAAAAACTCCACAGGGTACCTTTAGTAAGACAAGGCAAAGGCTTTTCAAAAACCTTTCTCTGGGACATTTCTGCTTTTTAATTTTTTTTTACTGTTTTAAGTTCACTATTGTTTGTTATTTTTCTTTACGGTTTCTTTTCCACTTTTTCTTTGTTTTCTATGAAACTCTTTAAACAGAATTATTATTATTTTTTTCACTGTGAGATGGTGAGTGCAGGAACGGAATGGTTACCTCCATGGAGAGAGTCTGGAGATGGTAGACAGACTGGAGGCCTTGCGAGGTGAAGTACTCGATGAAGTTCTGACAGCCCAGACTGGTCAGAAAACTGTAAGGGGAGAAAAGGAGGGCTGCTTAGACTGCTATTAGACCTCAGCTACAAAGCTAAAAGTAGGACTATAATATAACAATCAACTTCATTAAAACTCATTACAAGGGCAGTTGTGCTTGAGTAGAATAAAGAATATCCTAACAGCATTCATATTTAGACAGAACTGAATAGAAAAGCAGATAATCAGATAATGATGTAAAATAATGTTATGTTACATCATTATCTGATCAAGCTATTATTAGTTTAGTTCAAAACTGAGTGAAAGAAGTCGGGCACAGATCTAGCCTCAAGTTGACAGAATCTATACATCTTGATAGATGCAGTGGAAGTAAAACCATAAACATGCATTTATATTAATGATTCATAAGGCCATTCTTGCTTTGATGAAGAACCTTTATTATAAATACACGAAATGTTAACGTTTTGGCAACATACAGTGTAATTGGAAAAAAAAGCTAACTGTGCATTTAACTGTACAATAAACATAACAATCTAGAAACCGAAAAGGTGGACAAAGTCTGTTGTATCAAAAATGTTAGAATTGCAAATGCAAAATCTTAGTAGTAAAACGACTCCATTGACACATTATCTTAGAAAAAACATGGAAAAACTGTTTTAAATTAAACAACAACTAAACAGTGGAAATTTCGTTTGAAGAAAATTTGCTGTAGTGCATTGTAAAGGATGGCTGTATACACAGTGACAGTGTGAATGATTTTAGATCTAAGTGTATGACAGACAGTTTGGGCTTTTGGGCGGCTTAACAAATCCTCTGACAGCCATAGTGGAGGTCTACAACTCTTGAGCAGCTTGGCTGTATGAGCTGAGTAAATAGACGTGATTAATGTTCTGTTTTTGAATGGGAGCTCATCAACATCTGATTAGGAGCTAGTTTAGGCAAGCGCAGCCATTGTTTTGTCATTACTTTTCGTTGGCTAACAAAGACAAAGATACATACTTTTAGCCATATCTCATACTTTTGGGGACAGGGCAGTTTTTATATCGAAGTGGCCAAATGTTTGGAAACAAACATACCAATACACACTTTTACTTAAAACATTACTGAATTAACTTTCTCTATATTTTGTACAATTATTTCTAAACATGACTTCCATGCAGCCAATTCTCCAGTGGACCTTCATTATGGCACCAGCCATGGTTGCGAGGAGATTTGTGATGTATTGCAAGCCTTTACAAAGCAGCCATAATCAAATCAAACTGACTGCATAACACAGTTCCATCTAGACACATTTTGCTGCAAATTAGGAACTTTTCCAAAAACCTGTTTGGCCAAATTTGTACGAACATGGCCAAACAAACTTGCTTAACCCAACAAGTGCATCTGATTGTCTGCTGGCCATTTACAGGAGGATAAAGAAGGAGTGTCATTGGAGGGTGAGGTACCTGACAAGGCTGGGGTCAGGGTTATATGGAGGGGGCGGACTGCAGTGGGAGGCAGACACTATAGTCTGACTGCTGTGGCCACCATTCATATCACCATTTCCCTGCATGTGGTGGCTGTTGAGCATGTTTGAGCCTGTGAGAAAGGGAGGGTCGATCAATGAAATAACAAGCAGCCGAATAGCACAAAGAACTAAGAACTGTAATGGCGTAAATAGGCTCTCTTGGCATTGATATTTTTCGATCAAACTTTATAACAAATTGGTTTGAAACGTGTGCTTTATGAGTACATCAGGTTTTATTTGAATCACACATATAGATACTCACCCATATGAGCCATGGAGGTGGGGGCAGTGTGATGTTGCTGGGGCTGCTGCCCCACCAGCTGGTTGACTGAGGGCACTTTGTTGAGGCCTCCGTGGGCATGAAGCTTGTTCATGTTGGATAGTGGAGAGTAAGAGGAGGGGGATGCTATATGGTTCCTAAAGAAAAGACGAGAACATGGCTGAGGTTAGAGGAATGTGCGTGCCTGTGTGTTAGTGAATGTGAAAAACACTTCACAACAGTGTGTTGAAGTCAACAAGCCTCTAAATGTGGCTTTTTGTGATTCTATTTGGAGTTTATATCTTAAAAAAAAGAATTAATTAAGACATCTGTGTGTGTGTGTGTTTTTATGTGCAAGTGTTTAGATCGATCAAATCTTTTCAGACACACCTCTATGTTGCCTACAGCATGTATGTGTACTAGCAGCTGTATGTGTGCTTGTGCATATGTTAGTGTTGGAGTGACTTACGGTCTCTGCAGAAGCTGCTGCTGTGTTTGCTGTCTGTAAGAGTCAACCAATGGCTGTGGCACAAGCTCCACCAGCTCCAAACTGTCTTTAATCTTCATCAGCAGCTCAAAGTTCTCCCGACCACGAACCTAAACACAAACACAGCGTATATAATAACACAGGGGATAATGACTGGTGAGTCTGTCCTTAAAAAAATGGTGCATTTGTTTTCAGTGTTGGATACAATACTATTTGACTCTTTTGTAGTCGCAGCATAAATATTTCCACATACTGCCACATTAATGATTTTGACAATTTAAAGGGCTAAAATATCATTAATTAAGTCTAAATTATGTCTATATTACACTGTTAACACTAAAATGGTAAGTGTGTCAAAAGGCACTTACAGGAATATAGTAAATCTCTTCTTCTCCATGCCGCCTCTTCCTCATGTTAATATTTGGACTGGGTATATTTGGCGGACTCTGTTTGAAGTCTGCAGACGAAAGAAACAGAATTATGATGAAAAGGGTTGCTAACACATTTCACAATCTCATTCTTTTTGAGGACCATTTTGGTCAGTGGTTTATTGTTGAATGTATATCAACAGCCAGACAGGAATATAAGCATCAAAACATCTGAAAAGTCACTTAACTATTTAAATGTGGGGTTAACATGAATGTGTCATTCACTTTAATTCAACTCACTGCGCTTATTAGCACTGCCATTTTTGGCCACACTGTCATTCAGGGCTTGTTGTTCCCTGAAGTGGTCCTCGTCTGCTTTGCGGTCTCGGCCGGGACACGCACATATCCGACCTTCAAACGACCTTCTACCCAACACTTGACCACTGCAGAGACGATAAGGGATAGAGAATATAACCATCAAGTGAGTTGAGAAAATGTAGGTTCTCTAACATTCCAAGTCCAAGTACATTGTTACTATTTCACTATATCTGTTTTACTTCAGCTTGGTGGATCTGAATACTCTCACACTATACTCTATAGCTACAATAATAATGCTAAAAAATGATCGTGGTAAATGGTAGTAAATAATAAATGTAGTAATAGAAGTGCATACAATCTGATGTGTTTAATGTAGTGTGTTCTGCACTTCCCATTGAACTGTGGGTTGGTCTGAGGGGTCCTGTATCTTTTGCCAGTATGTAGAAAACATTTGCAAATTCATAAAATCTGAGTACCCAATGCTAGAGCTGGGCAACATATCGATATTATATCGATATTGTGATATGAGACTAGATATCGTCTTAGATTTTAGATATCGTAATATCGTAATATGGCATAAGTGTTGTCTTTTCCTGGTTTTAAAGGCTGCATTGCAGTAAATGATGTCATTTCTGAATTTACTAGACTGTTGTAACTGTTCTATTTTTTGCCTTTTCCACTTAGTCCTTAGGTATATCCACATTACTGATGATTATTTATCAAAAATCTCATTGTGTAAATATTTTGTGAAAGCAACAAGTCAACACTACAATATCGTTGCGGTATCGATATCAAGGTATTTGGCCAAAAATATCGTAATATTTGATTTTCTCCATATTGCCCAGCCCATACGTGCCAGAAATAGTCAATATACAGCACATGACAAAGAGCTAAGAATTGCTTGTTAGATTAAAGAGAAGAACCCTGTTTGAACTGTCTATCAGTTGTGAATTGTTGACTTACTCCCTGGTTTCCAAAGTGATGATGATGAGGATGGGTCTCCTGTTCATGCCGCCAACACAGCTGCTGTTGCACATGAAGTTATACAGGATGGTGGTAAACTCAGTCCCCACCTGAAACACAAAACAGTGAATCCCACCAATAATTGGATGTTTTGTTGGTCTACTTGTTGGTTTAGTCTCTGACACTTATCAATGAATTGATGTGGTTCATATGGTTCCAATCTGCACATCTGCACACAAGCCAAACCTCCCGTTTCCCAGTAAATATGGCAATCCACCACCAGATGGCAGTGTTGTTGTGCACTTTGATGTGAGACAAACAATCTTACTTTTCATTAATCTCCTCAGGTGCAATCACAGACATGATGATTTCTCAATCTTGAGCTTGTTAAGACATGCCCGGCATCTTTATTTATAGACAAAATTGACTTATTCTTTGGTATGAGCTGGACGAGATCCATTGTGTGTCTTGAACAACAACATTTGGGCTGAATGTACAAAATACTCACAACCACATCTCATTTTTTGTCAAAGGCTTTCTCTATGTGTGCTATTATTCACTATCTGTCAAACCCCCCTTTTTAACTGGTATAATGGGAACCAACAAGGATTCACCTCATGAGTATACTTCATGAAAATAAATATCCCAGATATTTTGTACATTAACTGTAGACCCTATTTTCTGATGTTTACTAAGGTACCTATAAACAAAGCATTGTGTGTCTCTATTATACACAGTAGTTGATGAACCACCAACCTGGGGAGACTCATAAGGCAAGAAGACACTCTGCCGGCCAGTGACAGGATCATCCACGTACTGACAGAGGTTATTCCCCTCCACTCGGATCAAGTGACTGGCCGGGGCTGCTTGACCTGTGGAGAGAATGATGGAAGAACAGGTGAGGACACAGTTGGTTGATCTAAGTCAAAGTGTCACACATACCAGCCAGTCTTGGTTATTAATTGATAAATGCACAAAATATTGTGATTAATGAATGATGTATCTTATCCTCTCCTGGGTGATTTCACAGTCATTGACTTCATAACCCAGATTGTTTCACCCAGCAACAAAATAGTCTTATTTGAGGATATTATAAGCATTTTTGGGGTAAAAGTATAAAATGTCCAAGTGCAGTCAGTTGGGCTCAAAGGGCTTGTTGATCATACCATCATTGAAGTCCCGTCCTAGTTCGTGGTTGGGGCAACGTTTGACCACTTCTGTGACGTGCTCTGCCTTCTTGTAGACGGGCATGGCTCTGATAATGCTGCCATGAGGAGGAGAGGAGGACAGCTTGATTTGGATTGGACAGGTCTTGGCAATCTGACAGTAGAGCTTTTTCAGCAAGGGAGAGTACTGGGTGGGGAAAGAACACACACAAGACCAGAGAAGCTTGAGTCAGTTGTCTGGGTTGATATATGGCGTACAACAATACAATGAAAGAGCTGTCTGCCTCTATCGCTTTGTCCAACAAACTGTGCATGTCCAACTGCAGGAAATGTTTCTTTCTCTTTTAATTTGAACTTCCAATTTAGGACATGAACACAAATAAAGAATCAGCCCAATCGAGCAAATCAAATCAATTAATGCCTTCACATTTATATTTTCCAAACAACCTACTGCAAATTAAACTGAAAGACACATACACTGAGGGTTGTGTCTTCTCTGTTTCATGGGAATGCTCTCAAGAAGTAGCTATGGATTAACCTAAGGAGGGGAATAAGGTGGGAGGGTTAATCTCAAAGGCTGTGCTACCACTGACATCATGGCAAAAATAATGTCTCAGGAGGTGGAATTGTTGTTTCAAATTGAAATAACATGTGGTTTTGAGCCAAGTCATCAATTAGCACGGCAGCCAAAAAAGTATTTTGAATAACAGAAGAGAAGGTGGACCAATAAATAGCTAGGTGATAATATATTGATAAAATTGTGGGTTGTGACCACAGGACACTGTAGTTACAGTGTCACATAAAATTATGACTGGAGAACAAAGTGTGTCATTTGAGAAAAGGGGAGTATAAAAGGAAGAGGAAAGGGAAAATACATGAGGACTGTAAAACAGTCAGCAGTACATTTACGTCTGTGTAGTAAAGGTAATTACTGTGTTATTAGAATGAATAAATAATTATTATCCAGCAGACATTTGCTACTGACAGTCAGTTAAAGTGTAAAGTCCAATGACAATATGCTGAGCTGTGCTAAAGCCAAGTCTTCACTGATTCCTCAGTTTACGAGCATTTACACACACACACACGCACACACACAAACATGCATCTGCTCATGTACTATGTCTGTAACTGTAAGTACAGATGCATCCAAAGACGAGAAGGATGGAGAAGCCTTAACATGCCCCAACACAATCACCAAATCTCAAAAATCCTCTCTGTGGAAATCAAACTGAGACCTTCCAGGGAAAAAAACTGAGAAGACAGTTTTCCTGTGTGGACTTGCTACAGTGGGCCAACAGCGCACCCTATAGCAGAAATACAGTACAGCTCAATATGCATATGGAATTTGAATAGCATTTTGCCTTGTGGTATTTGATAGGTGAGAAAAAGGCAGAGAGAAACAAAAAAATGTGTATACAAGTATAATTAATCAATCAATCATCAATGATTTTCAGAAAATACACAACATATGCTAACATGTTATTTTGGAAGCATCAATCTCCCACTATCTTTACCTTTCCTAAAGGGGCACTTCACCTAAAGTTCAGTTTACTCATCACAAGGTGGACTACTTAATCTGGTAAAATAGTTGTTAAGTCTTCTGTGGCTCTGGATGGGGCTTTCCAAAGTTTGAAAAATAAGAGACTTGAGACTTTACAGAAAGCCTGTATTACAAACTGGCAGTGTGGATTGGAGTTTGAAAGAAGTAGGCCTTCAGGAGGCAGGAAGAGCCTTTTGCCATTTCCCAAAATCGTGCTCAAGCACTTTAACCGACCAGTCACATTATGCTTTCCCCTATATTTCTCTTCTCATCATTGACCTTTCAAAAAAACTTTTTTTGATTGGACTCCTGGATTGATGCTTATCTTTGCCTCTCTTACCTTACCGCTACTTGTAATGTTCAGGATTCAAGAGATTTAAGATTTTTTAATTGCATAGAGATCAGTTCAATTCTTCAAATTTAAATCTTTAAATGTCCCACTGATGATCCAGACTCTGATTTGACTCTCCCAGACACTAGACACCAGACAGCATCACACACACACACACACACACACACACACACACACACACACACACACACACACACACACACACACACACACACACACACACACACACACACACACACACACGCCCTTAGCCATGAGCCCTTCCAATGGAAATACCTGTGCAACATTACAGTACCTTTTCCCACCTAGCTTTACTTGACAAGTCTCAACAGCCCGTCCATACCATGAATAAATAATTTGTCTGAGATGAAAAAGCCAGACAGACTTCTTTATTTACAGACTGAGGGACTTTCACATGTCGGAAACTGATGACCAATGGGTTGCTTTCCAGTATTATCACAACAGAAAGAATAATAACTCCTTTAGCATTTGAAAAGAGTAACATAGAAAATGAGGTTGAATGTTTTAGAAGGCATCTAACCACTCTAAAATCATCTTGGCCCAGAATTACTGTGAAAGGACCATTGCAAAAAAAGTTCTTTATCCACACAAAAAAGA